>NC_134356.1:624349709-624665999 GCF_048569485.1 Anomaloglossus baeobatrachus | reverse complement strand
GGAGGAGCGTGGAACGGAGGTTGGTGGTTCGATTCGAGGAGTTGGAGAAGTTCACTGAGCAGTATTTGAGGCGTGATGGGGTCCATTCTCACGGATGGCGGTTGGATTTGTGGACGTTGGGTTTGAAGGATGGAATAGAACGAGCATTGGGGGTGTGGGGGGCCCGGGCCAAGTAAGGTGTCACTTGGCCGGTCTGTGGCGGGGTGATAGGTCCGTTCAGAGAGGTTTGGTGTACCGACAGTAGGTTTGTTGGTATGAAGCCACTCAGGGGGAGTGGCGTTGAGTTGGATGGGAACTTGTAGGCGGAGGTCCTGCAGGTTCTGGGGAGGGGTAATTAACGATGGAACGTTAATTACCCTACACCTCGGGTCGGTTGGTCACGGCCGAGGTGGTCCCCTGGGCCGGTTGGAGGTTACGGCCGGGGGATAGGAATGATGGTTTGGCTCTCGGATGGACCTATCAGGTGTCATTTTGTGGAGAATATGTATATATGTACAGGTTCAGGTGTTAATGGGGTGGCATGTTGAGCCACAAGTTTGGTACATATATACTGTTGAATAAAGCTGTGGCCATTCGGCAATAAAGTTGGAGTCTGTGTCGTTACTAATATGTTTAAATTAACGGGAAGTTTGTCACTGGAGACCCGTTTATCCCTTATAGATACGTCAAGACGGCCAGAGAGCCCCATAGGGGTGAACAGGCCCATGACGATCGGGAGGGTTAGGGTAGGAAAGAGTTAAGTGCTAAGGTTGGAGGCACATAGGGGCTGCCTGATTGGTGGGAGAGTCGGGAAAAGGGATTGGGTGAGGGACAAGATATGGGAGGGTTGGTGTGTGGGTATAAAGGGGGCTGTGCAGAGGTCACTGCCCCTTTTGACCTACAGACAGCGTGTCCCGCCCACCCGCCCTGCAATAATGTAAAAAAAAAAAAAAATAATATATATAATAAATAAATAAATAAAAATGATAATAATAATAAAAAGAATAAAGAGTATATATATAAAAAAAAAAAAAAAAGAAATTAATAAAAAATGGAAAATAAATGTGAAATATATAAAAAAAAAGAAAAAAAAAAAAAAAAAAGGATGTTGTTTTCTTTTGAGTTGTTGTCACAGCGGGGTGATAGGTCCGTTCAGAGAGGTTTGGTGTACCGACAGTAGGTTTGTTGGTATGAAGCCACTCAGGGGGAGTGGCGTTGAGTTGGATGGGAACTTGTAGGCGGAGGTCCTGCAGGTTCTGGGGAGGGGTAATTAACGATGGAACGTTAATTACCCTACACCTCGGGTCGGTTGGTCACGGCCGAGGTGGTCCCCTGGGCCGGTTGGAGGTTACGGCCGGGGGATAGGAATGATGGTTTGGCTCTCGGATGGACCTATCAGGTGTCATTTTGTGGAGAATATGTATATATGTACAGGTTCAGGTGTTAATGGGGTGGCATGTTGAGCCACAAGTTTGGTACATATATACTGTTGAATAAAGCTGTGGCCATTCGGCAATAAAGTTGGAGTCTGTGTCGTTACTAATATGTTTAAATTAACGGGAAGTTTGTCACTGGAGACCCGTTTATCCCTTATAGATACGTCATGTCTTTTTTGCAACTTTGGACTGCTGCCGCCTTCATTTTTTTCTCTTTGTGTTGTCAATGGAATTGTTGCTTTGAAAGACTTGCACCCACAGCTTACAGGCATAATTAGTGCTATATATACATTTGATGGAGTTATAACTCCCAGCTTTTATATACCAGAAGAATGACATGTATTGTGGCACGTGCACAGTAATTATGTCCCTATTTATACCGTTTAGTGTTCTCATCAATGATGACCTTTCATGGCCATTATACAGTATGATGCTGATCAAAATGCCCACCACACACGCTGAGTATGGTATCTCCACAGTGAGTCCACCCAATTTCTTCCCACATGTATAGTATAAAACATGATTACTCCACAGTGCCACCAACACACTATAATACCTCGAAAGCATGATTCACCTAAAGTGCCTCATAGTATATCACTATGATTTCCCCACAGCATCGTACTTGGTATCAGAGCCCCCAAAGCCCCATACTAAGTATGAGGGCCCCCCACAGTCCTCCACATAGAATGAAGGTGCTCCACAGTCCACAACTCAATATGGGAGTCCTCACAGTTCCCAACTCAATATGGGGGCTCTCACTGTTCCCCACAGTCCCTCACACAGTATTATGGCCCCCACCAGCCCTTCCCTCAGTACAATACCCCCCACAGCACTCAGTATAATGCCCCACCAGCCCCACAGTCAGTTTTATGGCCTCCACCAGCAATCCACTCAGTATAATGTCCCCTCTGCCCCCAGCTCAATATGGAGGTCCTCACAGTTTCCAACTCAGTATAGGGGCTCTACTAGTTCCCAACTCAATATGGAGGCTCTCACAGTCCCTCACACAGTATTATGGCCCCCAGCAGCCCTTCAGTCAGTAGAATACCTTCACTAGTCCCAGAGCAGAGGGATGGCATAATAAAAGGACATTTAAATAAACAAACACTGAGCTTAGAGAGTGAATCCTTAATTAGCTTTGATTAGTGGTGTGAAAGTTTTATTGTCCCAATATCTATGTAGGATCAGATTTTGTAGTGAGTCATAAATCCTCCTGACAGGCTGAGTCCTGTATCCACAGAGTTAAACATTTTAATGAATTTGTGTTCCCGGACCCTGTGATGGCTCTGTGATCTGAAGTTGCCTTTTAATATGACAACTTTCATATGGTTTATGTTGTGTCCTTAAGCACAGAAATGTTTGGCCACAGGTTAATGGGTTTTTTTGTCTGTAATTGTGTGGCAGTGAGATCTCATCCTTGCTCTCAGTCTCTGTCCTGTTTCTCCAACATAGAGGTCCCCAATAGGACATATAATGCACAGGATTAAGTACACCATGTTGGAAGAGGAACATGTGAATGTCCCAGGAATCTTATAGACCTTCTGTGTGTTAGGGATCTGTATCCGGTCTTTGGTCTCTACATGAGTGCAGGTTTTGCAGCTCTTTACATTTGCAAGGATAAGTTCCTCTTGGTGTGTCTAAGGGCATTGAGCTTCAGATCATGATGCTCCTTAAATTAGGAGGTTGCCTGTAGCACAGCAATGGAAGATCTTTGAATATTGTTTTTAACTGGTCATCCTTGTGTAGAATGTGTTGAAGTTTCTTGGCCGTTCTTCTCAGTACCTCAAGCTGTGGGTTGTAGATCACCACCAGAGGTACTCGACTATTTTCCTCTTTTTGTTTGTATTAAAGCAGTTCACTTCTAGGGATCCTTGTTCCTCAAATTATCTGATCATCTATGAAGGTGGGGTGGTAGCCTTGGTTTAGAAATATCTTTTTAAGATGGGTTAAGTGTTCATCCCTGTCTGCAGGGCTGGAACAGATACGAGTATATCTGAGGGCCTGGCTGTAGATAATGGACTTTTTAATGTGTTTGGGATGGAAAATGTCCCATCGGAGGTATGTGGGACGGTCAAAAGGTTTCTGATACATCGATGTCTGGATTGAACCATTTTGAATTTTTATGGTTGTATCCAGGAAGTTGATTTCTGTTTTTGAGTGTTCCAATGTCAAGTTTATGGTAGGATGAAATGCATTGAATTTTTCATGGAATTTTAGAAGCTCCTGTTCAGATTCGGTCCAAATTATTTAGATGTCATCAATGAAACGGAAATAGGCCAATGACTTGAGGTTGCAGGATGCTAAAAAGTCAATTTTCAAGTTTAGCCATGAAAAGGTTGGCATACTGTAGTGCCATTTTGCTTCCCATAGCAGTTCCTGTGCGTTGTAAGTATAGCTCCTCGCCAAAAGAGAAAAAGTTGTGTGTGAGGATGAATTTGGTGAGTCTTAATACAGACTCAGGAGGGATCCCATTAGCTGCAAGAAACATTTTGCAGGCGGTTAGTCCATCTTCATGTGGGATGTTAGAGTATAAGGATTCCACATCCATAGTGGCTAAGATGGTACTCTCGGGTAGGGGACCTATTGTAGATAGTTTTTTTTAAAAGGTCAATGGTGTCCTGTATATAGCTGGCTGGGTTCCTTACCAGTAGCTTAAGGACATTTTCTACCCACCCAGAGAGCTTTTCAGTGGGAACATTCACAATGTTTCTTGTAGCTAATGGGATCCCTTCTGAGTCTGTATTAAGACTCACCAAATTCAATCTCACACACAACTTTGTGACACAAAAATAGGAAAATAGTCGAGTACACACAGACACACCAAGAGGAACTTATCCTTGCAATGTAAAGAGCTGCAAAACCTGCACTAATGTGGAGACCAAAGACCAGATACAGATCCCTAACACACAGAAGGACTATAAGATTCCTGGGACATTCACATGTTCCTCTTCCAACGTGGTGTACTTAATCCTGTGCACTATATGTCCTATTGGGGGCCTCATTAAAATGTTTAACTCTGAGCACACAGGACTCTGAGGCTATGTGCACACGTTGCTTTTTTTTCAGCGCGGAAAAAAAACGCACCCTCTGGCAGAGGGGAGAACTGTAAACAATGCTTTTTGAGAAAAACGCATCGAAAACGCATGCATTTTTCATGCTTTTTTCATGCGTTTTTTTAGGTGCGTTTTTTTAAGACTTGTCAGTGTTAATAAAGTTGGTTGAACACAGACCTTTGGAAAAAAAAACCTGTGATGTCATTTCCTTCTCCACATTCTGTTTGGATAAATGGGAGGGCTTGGAATGGAAGGAGCACCATTTGAATTTTGGAAAAGTTGAAATAAACTTCGTGCACCATGTCCCATTAGCAGGGCCCCTTGGGTACCTATACGTCAGAAAACCCCCACAAGTGACCCCATTTTGGAATCTGCACCCCTCAAGGATTTTATTCAGGAGTATATTAAGCATTTTGAATCCACAGCTACTTCCCCCAAAATGTTGCTGTAGCAACAATATTCTCACTTTTAGGCCCGTTTCACACGTCAGTGAAAAACACTGACGTTTTTCACTGGCGTGTAAAACACGCACATGTCCCTCCATGTGCCGTGAATCACGGCACACGTGGGTTGTCTAAGTACAATCCGGGCTCCGTTCTCCGTGGCCCGTGATTGCACTCAGTAATAATCTCACCTGCGCCCGCTCCCGCTCTCCATGGTGCTGATCGCTCCCGCGGTGCAGCATCCGGCTGGTGCTGACCCCCGCAGCAGCTGCTTCCGGGTCGGCTGTGTCGCGCATCATGAATTTGCGCGACAATAATGAGCCGGCTCAGAAGCAGCAAGCTGCACGGGCTGCAGAGAACATCGCTGGACGCCGGGTGAGTTAAAATTATTTTTATTTTAAAAGCACGTTTTTTTCTGGCACGTGTTTCACGGACCACACCACTGCGTGGTCCGTGGAACATCAGTGATGCCAGAAAAAAATGGACATGTCTCCGTGCGGCAATCACGCACACGCGGGTACGCCGCACGGAAACACCTGCAGTGAAAAATCACTGATGTGTGAGCAGACCCATTCATTATAATGGGTCTGCGTATGTCAGTGATTCTGGTATGTTTAAAAGAAAGCACAAACGTACCAGAATCACTGACGTGTGAAAGAGGCCTAAGGCTATGTGGCCAGGATCCAGCGACACGGCGTCTAGTACACAGTGTCAGCCTTCCTGCAGCTGCCCATGCCCACGATTTGGGTTCAGGCTCCTGTGGAGCTCTATGCTACCTGCAGAGAACACTCTCGTCTCCGCAGCATAAATTGACATGCTGAGGCTCGGGAAGTCACGCCACCGGTCAGTTTATGCTGCGGAGAAAAGAAGCACAGTGGGCATGGGATCTCCAAAAATCCTTCCACTGTGCTTCTACTGCACAACGCAGCGTTATGGACGCAGGGAAAACACTCAGCGCCCATAACGCTGCAAACCCTGATTGTGGGCACACAGCCTAAAAAGCGTCAATGGATGAATGGATGTCAAATATATATATAACGTCCCACCCCCGCCTGCATATTCTAAGCTGGCACATTTAGTACCTTTCATGTGGCACTAAAGGGTGCCTAGCTTAGTATTTATCAAAAAAAAAAAAAAAAAAACAATGAAAAAAATGGCGTGGGGTCCCCCCTATTTTTGATAGCCAGTCAGGGTAAAGCAGACAGCTGTAGCCTGCAAACCACAGCTGACAGCTTCATCTTGGCTGCTGATCAATTTGGAGGGCTCCCCAGGCTTTTTTTATTTATTTATAAATAAAGAATTAAAAAAAAAATAACCTGGGGTCCCCCCAAATTAATCACCAGCCAAGGTGAAGCTGACAGCTGGGGTCTGGTATTCTCAGGGTGGGAGGAGCCATGGTTATTGAACTCTTCCCAGCCTAAAAATAGCAGGCCGCAGCCGCCCCAGAAGTGGCACATCCATTAGATGCGCCAATCCTGGCGCTTCGCCCCAACTCATCCCGCGCCCTGGTGCGTTGGCAAACGGGGTAATAAATGGGGTTGATACCAGATGTGTAATGTCACCTGGCATCAAGCCCAGCAATTAGTGATGTAACGGCATCTATCAGATACCAGACATAACTAATTGACAGTAAGCAAAAAAAAATGACAAAAAATTTTTTATTAGAAAAAACACTCCCCAAATCATTCCCTTGTTCTCCAATTTAATAAAAACATTTGAAAAAAATGGGTCCGCAGAAATCCATTTGGACGTCCCACGTCGGCTCTGGACCTTCTAGAATATGGGGGCACGTTCAGGGAAGGTATCCCCCATCTTCTAGGAGGGCAGACCCTCCATTTGAGGAGAGTGGGTGCCAAAAATCTGCACCCACTCTCCCCGGGTCACAGCTGCAGAGTGTGAGCAGCCAGCAAAGCTCTCTGAACACAGTGCTGGCTGTCAGCTGCTCTGCACATGTGACCGGCCAGCGTGCACTGTGAAGGAGGAGGGGGCCGCGGGGGATCAGCGCTGCGACCGGACAGGTAAGGTGGAATACCTGGGGAATAGGGGGTGACCGGGCAGGGCCTGGGGGGCATTTTTCTGTCGCATGTCTCAAGGCACATGCGACAGAAATCATAGGAGCAGGGCGGCCGGTGCGCTACTGTGCGCGCGGCCATGTTGGATTTTCGGGAGGGGGGTCGGGGGTCGGGGCGGGCACTTTGGCGACACCGGGGGCTTTCCAGGACTTTGCCAGGAAGTGAGGTCAACAAGAAACCTCTTGACCTCACTTCCAGATAAATGCCTGCGTTCTGGCATGCCGACAAAGCCCGCGGACCGCAACAAAAAAGCAGCTCACTGCGGTATAGCTGCGTTCTGACCCACATCATTGATTCAATGGGGGAGAGAACGCAGCTACACCGCACAAAAGAAGTGACATGCTGCTTTTCTTTCCACACCGATTTTTGGCATCCAAAACGCTGCGTTTAGAAACGCAGCGTGTGCACTGACTTTTCGGCTTTCTCATACACTTTGCTGGGAAAGCTGAACGCATGCAATTTGCCACTGAAACGCTGCAGTTCTAAACGCAGCGTTTCCATGGTAAAAAACGCAACGTGTCCACTCAGCCTAACTGTCAGGAGGATTTATGACACACTACAAAATCTGAGAGGTCTGCTCGAGAGACCGCGAGGACAGCAGACCTCTGATCCTACATGGATATTGGGACAATAAAACTTTCACACCACTAATCAAAGCTAATTAAGGATTCACTCTCTAAGCTCAGTGTTTGTTTATTTAAATCTCATTTTATTATGCCATCCCTCTGCCCTGTTTGTGTATATACTTGTGTTTCTTCAGATATTTTGTCATATCTTGCCTGATGAAGGGACCTGAGATGTCTCGAAAGCTTGCTTTGTAACATTATTTTATTTTATTTTAGTTAGCCATTAAAAGGTATCACAACAAGATTATAATTTTGTTTCTCTCACTAAGAACAATCAATCATTGGGCTTTCTTTGTCAGGGACGGCTGTGTGATTGAGTGTGTGGACAGGTGTCTATTAGGCCCTGTGCGCACTAGAGAAAGGATTTTTCTCAAGAAATTTCTCAAGAATTTCTCAAGAAATTTCTCAATAGAAATTTCTTGAGAGCTTGAATGATTAGCGCACTTGCGTTCAAAAAACGCACCAATAACGCATGCGTATTTTATGCATTTTTGATGCGTTTTTTCCGCAGGTTGGTCCCTGCGTTGTTTTACCATTATCTATGGCAAAAAACACTAGTACCTGCAGAAAAGAAATGATATGCTCATTTTCTTTTTCTCAAGAAATTCTGCAGAAAGAATGTTCTTGAGAAAAAAAACGCAGTGTACGCACAGCTATTTTTTTTCCACAGATTTTGCTAGGGAATGGCTGCAGAAAGGTTACAACTATTTTCTCAAGAAATTTCTGCAGCAAAAACGCAAAAAAACGCGGGTAAAAACGCAGTGTGCACACAGGGCCTTATACAGGTAATGAGTGCACAGTACGAGCTTTTTTTCAGAAAAAAATAACAGGTCTGCGAGAGGCAAAATTCTTGCTGGTTGGTGGGAGATCAAATAATTATTTCATGCAATAAAATGCAAATTAATTATTTAAAAATTACACAATGTAATAATCTTGATTTTTTTTTATTCTGTCACAGTTGAAGTTACCTACAATTAAAATTACAGCCATCTTCATTCTTTGTAAGTGGAAAAGCTTGCAGAATTGCAGTGTATCAAATACTTATTTTCCTCACTGTATACCGTATTTTTGTTTTATAAGACGCACCAGATTATAAGACACACCCCAAATTTAGAGAAAAAAAAAAGGTACAAAAATATGGGGCCTGTGCTATAATCCGGTGGTGTCTTACCAAGAGAAGGGCAGCAGTGGTGGTGGAGTGGGGTCACAGGAGGCAGGGGCGGTGGTGGAGTAGGACGATGCTGCGGGTGGTGCTGCAGGTGTCCAGGATGCTTGCTGCGGGCGCTGTGAAGCAGGAACATCCAGAAGCTGTTGCCGGTGTATGCTTCAAAGAAATGGCGCCTGTAGTTGGTGTGTGTGCAGATTGAGCTATCGGCTCCAGATCTCATCTGCGCACGCTCCACCTCTGGGCGCCATTTTCCTTAAGTCCGCTGCTGGGAAAACAGTTTGCCGGAGGCGTCGCATGCACAGATGAGGTCTGGAGACGAGTGCTTAATCTATGCACGCGCCAACTCTGGGTGCCATTATTTGATGGCCATACCACCGATATTTTCTGGATGGCCCAAATTTTTGCAGGATAAGTGGAGAGAGAGAGAGATGTGATGGCAACATTTCGGGAAGATTTTTCAGGCCTTGAAAAGATCTGTGTTTTTTGCAACTTATGGAGTGCTGCCTAAAGCCTGCTTTACACGTTGCAATTTGTTGTGCAATCACATTTGCGATGTGACACGTCCAGATCGCATATGTGATCTAATGAGATTGCACGTAGGTCGTTCATTTGCTGTCACACGTGCGTTAGTAGTCTATGTTAAATTGATCAATTTTGTGTGCGATCCTTTAGTTCATGTGTTCTGTGACTTATGTGTGGTGCCCTGGACAAGCCAGGTCGTCACAGGTACTGCAACAACACACCCCACACCCCGGCTAGGCACACCAAAGTCAGACAAAATCCTTGTTGCTTGTTGCTTGATGTCCACACCAGGGGGTGGAGCCAGGCGGTTGGCCCCACCCACCGAGTAGTTCACAGTCCTGGAGGCGGGTAAAGGAAGTCAGGAGTAAGATCAGTTTGGAGAGTTGAAGAGTGAAGTGGTAGTAGAGGAGACTGACCGTGTCTGGGTGCGTGGCCCGGGCACATACAGCAAGGTTGGCAGACGATGGTGACCGTCCGCAGGCGAGGCTGATTGACGTGAACCGTAAGGACCGGGGACGGGCGGTGGCCCACTGGTACCGGATCGGGGAGCGAAGAGAAGCCAGCACCATTCGGCAGGGCCTACGGACCCCGACCAGGCTTGGAGTCGCCGTAAAACCGGTCAAATCCGTTAGCGAAGGGAACCTCCGGGGTTTCCCAGCAGTCAAGACCCGATTGAAGGCAACCGCTCAAACCGTGAAGGGAAATACAGTCACTGCCAAGGCTACAGTTCCCAGGGCCAGAGCCTGCGGGCAAAAGGGGCTCCCTCAGCATTCATCCAAGCTGGGGAGCGGGTTACCGCTGGGAAGCCACCACAACCGAGAACTTAACACAGGTGCAGGGAAAGGCAGTCACCGCCAACCTACCGGGAGAAGAACCACCGCAGCCGTCTGTGGGACCCATCCATCCAGCCGTTTGTTTTACCGGAGACTTTGCATTCATCATTGGCTGAGTGAGTACCACCGTGCCGTGCAGCACCGGGCTGCCCCCGCGACCCTGCACCTCACCAGGCCCCGTAACCCACCTGCCATTCCTCCCTCACCGGGCCCCGGGACAACCAACCCCCCTACCCACGGAGGGGAAGAACAACATCCAAGCTGCTCCCTGCCATCGCTCCTGGGATCCCCGTCCAGAGCAGCGGTGGTGTCACAACCTCACCACGACCGTGGGTGGCGTCACGGACAATAAATCCCCAAAAACATTCCCCCTTTCACTCATGGGCGAGGAGCGCCGCTCGAGTCCCCGGATCCGGCCCACCGCTCGAGCCACCGAGCAGCAAGCGAAGCAGCAGCAGTGCCGGACCCGAGCGTGGTGAGCGCGGTGTCCCCTCCTCCACCCGCGACAACTTGGCGTCACAAACAAGATCTTACCGCTCTGCCATCTGGAAGAGGTGCGCCTTGTGACCGCCGGGAGGTGTCCGGACGAAAATCTTGAGAAGCCGCCATTTTGGGCGCGAAAAGCCCCTGCTCAAGCGTCTCCTCGAGCAGTGGAGGCGCGAAAGCCGAAACCCCCGCCCCTGTAGAGGAGGAGTCGGAAAAAGACTAAGGGGGACGGATGGCGTCTGGCCGCATGTAGCCCGCGGCTATAAAGGCAGGGACGCCAGGACCCTGCGGCCATCTTTTGGTTCCTGGAAGAGGCCGCCGCAGCGATGCACCAACCGTCCCGAAGCAGCGTAGCCCCCGCGCCCGGGACCGCGGCGTGGGTGGAGGTCCGGGACGCTCAGCTACAACAACGGCTGCAGATCCGTGTGCAGCTCCTCTTGGAGGAGTGGGAGGCCGACATGGCGGAGTTGGTGGCGGCCATATGGAGACGCGAGGTGGAGGGAGTTCTGGAAAGGCGGGTAAGTGGCCCACGCCCCTGTACCCCTAGCAGGTCGGTCATCGCGGCCGAGGGGCCCGGTCTACGCCCGCTCGCCCTGCTACCTCCCCCGCTACCCGTGTCGGCTGCTGCTGCCCCGTCACTAGGCCCGCTACCACCACAACCGGTAGAGGTACCCTGCCAATCCGCCCAGGTGGACCGACCTGCAGCAGAAGCCCGTGACCGCCCTGAACCGCTTCCGTGGAAGAAGCCGAAGACTGAGCCCGTCCGTGAAGATACACCGGAGGCACCTGTGACCGTGCCTGGCCCCGTACCGCCCCCGGCAGCCCGTCTCGTGCAGGAGGAGGCGGAGGCTCAGCGGGAGAGGACCCCTGTACCCATTCCCCATGCCTCGGCTGAGGCTGCGCCGGGTCGCCGCTGTAAGGCAGCACCCCAGGCCATAACACCGCGGGACCTGCCGCCCAGAACGCTAGTAGTGGGCAGTGTGAAGGAGGTCTCGCGGGGCGCGACCCGTGCGCAGGGGCCCACCGTAGCCCCTTACTGGGACAGGGAACCGACCCCGCTGGGCCAGGAAATCGCGGAGAGGGAGAGGAGGAAGGCGGAGCTGGTAGCCCGCACGATTAGAGAAAAGGAGAGCCTCCACCAGGCGACCTTCCGCGTACGGGGCCCAATCTATGAGGGGCAAGTGAGGAGGTTTGACGTCCGTCGGGGGTACGGCTTCATATATGAGCCGGGCCTGGAGGCCGAAGTCTTTATCGCCCGATGGGACGTCAATGCCCATCTGCCGGAGGACCACCCGGGCCGCAACCTGATGCTGGGAGATTTGGTCCAGTACACTAGGCATTGCGGGGAGAGGGGTTGGTTTGCTCTGGACACTAAGCTGAGAGGCAGTCAGGAGGCCCGAGTACCAGCCCAGCCCCCTCCTCCGGCCGACACTGAGGATTTGAAGTGAGTCAGCGGTCCACCGTTGCCGGCAGTTGTCCCCGTTGAGACCACCAGAACCGTTAAAAGTGTTTGAATGATAAGGTTGAATCAACCGAAGAAGTTTATCTGATTGGAACCGTGATTGAACCGGCCGTTGCCGGCAACTAGTCCCCGTAGGGACCTTCTGCAACCGTTGCGTAAGGAACTACATACGGACAAGCCCGAGAACTTGCAGGGCAACCACAAACTTGTGGAATGTAAATATTGTTTGGCTTAAACCGTTACCGCCTCCGGAGAGGCATGTTTGGAGGATGGGCCTGGAGGAAAGGGATGGCCCAGGCCCGCCACTACCGTAACCGGTGGCGATCCTCCGGGGGTTCAGGGGTCCCCATGGACGCGGGTCCCCTGAAAGAGACTGTACCCACTCGGGCAACTTGGTTCTGGACTGGGGTCAAGGAGTGCTGCCCACTTCTTAGGGGCAGCATCAGGGCCAGGTTGTTTGAGTGGGAGAAGAGCGGAAGCTGTTACCATGTAATGAACATATACCGTTTGTAACGTTCAAGAATGTGCCTCCCGCTATGGGAAGTTTGAAAAAATTGCTTGTGTTTTAAAATGTTTTACTCTTTTGCAGTTAACAAAAATAAAACCGGTGATGGACGGGCAGCCCGCGGACGGTCTGAATTTTACTAAGGGGAAATGTGGCGCCCTGGACAAGCCAGGTCGTCACAGGTACTGCAACAACACACCCCACACCCCGGCTAGGCACACCAAAGTCAGACAAAAATCCTTGTTGCCTCCCTCCAGGGGCTGATGTCCACACCAGGCGGTGGAGCCAGGTGGTTGGCCCCATCCACCGAGGAGTTCACAGTCCTGGAGGCAGGAAAAAGAAGTCAGGAGTGAGATCAGTTTGGAGAGTTGAAGAGTGAAGTGGTAGTAGAGGAGACTGACCGTGTCCGAGTGCGTGGCCCAGGCACATACAGCAAGGTTGGCAGACGGTGGTGACCGTCTGCAGGCGAGGCTGATTGATGTGAACAGTAAGGACCGGGGACGGGCGGTGGCCCGCCGGTACCGGATCGGGGAGCGAAGAAAAGCCAGCACCATTCAGCAGGGCCTACGGACCCCGACCAGGCTTGGAGTCGCCGTAAAACCAGTCAAATCCGTTAGCAAAGGGAACCTCCGGGGTTTCCCAGCAGTCAAGACCCGATTGAAGGCAACCGCTCAAACCGTGAAGGGAAATACAGTCACCGCCAAGGCTACAGTTCCCAGGGCCAGAGCCTGCGGGCAAAAGGGGCTCCCTCAGCATCCATCCAAGCTGGGGAGCGGGTTACCGGTGGGAAGCCACCAGAACCGAGAACTTAACACAGGTGCAGGGAAAGGCAGTCACCGCCAACCTACCGGGAGAAGAACCACCGCAGCCGTCTGTGGGACCCGTCCACACAGCCGCTCCTGTCAGCTCCACGCAGCAACTGAAGACAGCCACGCGATCAGCTGAGCTGTCACTGAGGTTACCCGCGGCCACCGCTGTATCCAGTGACAGTGGGTAACCTCAGTGACAGCTCAGCTGATCGCACTATTCCCTTCATTAGCTGCGTGGAGCTGACAGGAGCGGCGGTGTATTCTGCAGCTCCGGTCACCTCCATGCAGCAGAGCTGGAAGCGACGCTGGACCATCCTGGATTACGCCGGACATGGAGGGCTTTTTCGAGCTTATTAAAGTGGTGAACGAGGGTATATGTTTGTGTTTTTTATTTCTAATAAACACACACACCCGAAAAATTCCTTTATTACTGTCACTTACAGATTAATCATGGGAGGTATCTCGGGGAGACGCCTGACATGATTAATCTAGGAGTTATTGGCAGCTATGGGCTGCTAATAACTCCTTATTACCCCGATTGCCAACGCACCAGGGAAAATCGGGAAGATCCGGGTACAGTCCCAGAACTGTCGCATCTAATGTATGCGGCAATTCTGGGCGGCTGCTGGCTGATATTGTTACGCTGGGGGGCTCCCCATAACGTGGAGCTCCCCATCCTGAGAATACCAGCCTTCAGCCGTATGGCTTTATCTGGCTGGTTTTAAAATTGGGGGGGACCGCACGCTGTTTTTTTTAATTATATAATTATTTATTTCACTGTACAGTATAGACACGCCCACCGGCTGCTGTGATTGGGTGCAGTGAGACACCTGTCACTCAGCGTGGGGGCGTGTCTCACTGCAACCAATCATAGGCGCTGGTGGGCGTAGAAAGCAGGAAATACGAGATTGTTTAATGAGCAGCCGGCTTTTTCAAAATAGTAAAAGCCGCCGGAGCAGTGTGAATGCCGTGCAGCGCCGCGCCGGTGATCGGGGATCGGTGAGTATGAGAGAGGGGGTAAGAGGGATAGACTGACATGGACAGAGAGGGACAGAGATAGTGACTGACTGACAGAGATTAGTGAATGACAGACATTGTGAGGCGCTTCAGAACGCAGCTTTTCAGCTGCGCTCTGAAGCGGACCTTTTCTAAGCTGCGGTGCAGAGCGTACACCTGCGCACATAGCCTCAGACATCAAAATCGTATGAGAGATGTCACACGTTTCAATTGACTAGGTTCGTGTAACAAAACGTTCAATTCTAGACAAAGATACGATGTGTTTGCGATCAACGGTTTTACGTTCAATCCTGATCGCATGTAGGTGTCACACGCAGATACCTCACAAACGATACCGGATGTGCGTCACTTACAACTTGACCCCAACGACGGATTGTGAGATATATTGAAGCGTGTAAAGCGGGCTTAATTCCTTTTTTTTTCGCTATGAGTTGACAATAGAACTGTTGTTTTGAAGGCCTTGCACCAACAGATTACAGGCATAATTGGTGCTATATACTGTATATATATATATATATATATATATATATATATATACATTCATACATGTGACGCCCTGGCCTATTAGGTCATCACAGGATTTTGTGCAATCTGCCCTTCTGTACAATATCCACCTCCTCCTTGGTTACGGGTCCCTAACAATTGGTGTTGCCAAAACCAGCTAATCAAAATCCTAGGAACACTATGCACCACACCCACCAGACACGCCAGTGGACGGCCTGAGTGGAATAGGGTCGCCCACTTGGGGGGTTGGTTAAGGGGAGGTCAGGAGTGTCAGGAGTAGGCCAGTGTAGTGTTGGAGGTGAAAGAAAGCCATGGATCCCTGTTACATCTCGTGGCTCTCCTGAGGCAAGGACTGAGGCAGTCTCCCATTCCTTGCCTGCCACGAGCACTCCTGCTCAGCAGCGCCGAAGGTCTGCCAGCCTGCGCAGTGTGCAGGAGATACCTTCTCAGAGAGGCAGCAGAAGGGTGACACCTAGTGGTTCTCCTGTTACAAGGAGTGAAGCGGTCTCCCATTCCTGGCCTGCCGCAGACTCTCCTGCTCAGCGGCCCCGAAGGTCTGCGAGGCTGCGCAATGTGCAGAGGTTTACTGCTCAGGGAAGCAGTGAGATTCCCGTTATCTCTGCACATTGTGAGACCGAGGATCCCGCCTCTATTTCCCAGAGGCAGGAGGGTGAGCATGTGCAATGCGTGGTGGGTCCTGATTCGCTCACTGACGTCACACGGCTTGATGACAAGGCTGGTGACGTGGTGAATCCTGACTGGCCAGGCTGGGACGTCGTGGACCCTGATTGGGTCAAGTCCGTCATCTCCGCCTCGCGCCCGCCCTCGGGTGGAGCTGCACCTCCTTAAAAGCTCCCCCTGCCATCATGGCGGCGCGCGACCGTCCTTCTATGTTTGGATGTCTGGCAGCGTGCTGCCACGCCACTGCTCAGGCATTACTGTCTCTTGTGGGCTTGGCCCTTGCTGCTCCGGCAGTACCTCGTTTGCAGGCCGTGTTCCTGCCTTGCTGCTCCAGCAGTACCCCCGTCAACAGGCCGTGTTCCTGTCCCAGGTGAGCTCCTCAAGTCTCCATTGGACTCACCTGGTTATTGAAAGCACACGTGCGTGGGCACCTCTGTGCTACCCTCGTGCCATATTCTCGTGACTTCCACTGGCACACGTGCGTGGGCACCTCTGTGCTTCCCCGTGCAACAGGTACACGGAGCCGTGAGATCTGTGCCATACAACCCTCACGGGTTAGGGCAGATCGGTGTACATAGATCGTCTGTGACATTCCAGACGATCGCTAGCAGCAACCCGCTCACTCTTCACCCACCATAGCGGCGGTCCCTTACACCGCACAGTGGACCTTGACCGGCGGAAGCAGTCCATTTCCCATCTTGGCACGCTTCCCCGGGTCCCCCTCGTAACAGATCCCCCCTTGGGGAGGAGGGGCGACATGACCAAGGGGGAGTTAGGGAGTGATGGGGTTAATAGGGACAGTTTGGTAGGCAGGCCTAATATGGCATTAAGGGGAGGTTTTAGCTTGGGAGGAAGAGGAGGAGTAGGGAAAGGGTTAGTCTGGGAGAGGAGGGGGTTACCTCCTCTTCTTCTTCCGGACGCCAAGAGATCAGCAGCACGAGGACCACCATGGCTGATCCTCAGGAACTCCAGCGCCTGATTGCAGCAGCCGTTGCAGCGCACGGGCCCCTGGCAGTGCAGACCCACATCAGGGCTGCCGCGGTTAACCCGTCGGCGCTTGCCCCTCGCTCCCCCAGCCGTGCAGGTATTCCCCGGGTGCGGGGGGGGCGAGGAGGAGATGCCAGAGCCCCTCCAGGAACCCTCCGCAGCGGGCCGAGCAGCAGCGGAGTCTGGCTGCTGCTCCCAGCAGCGGGAGGAATCTGCGTTCCAGCCGCGGTGGTCGGGAGGTGGGAGTGGCCAGCGTGGGGCCTACTTCCGGTCCCGGCCTCCGGGCTGGATTTACAGTGACAGCAGCGGCTCCAGGTCGGGAGCGCGCTCGGCGAGGGATGGAGGCCAGCAGTTCCCCCTGCAGTCGGCGGGGGGACCGAGGGGCTGCAGGCGGCGGTAGGTAAAGCGCCAGGGGGAGGTCTGTGGTGCCTGACCCTGGCGCGGCAGTGAGCAGGGGTGACGGCGTGAGCCATGTGGCGACCGCCCGGTCACTCAGGACCACTGTGCAGCCCCCGGATGTGGCGGTCTCCCGTGGGAACGGGAGGACCCAGCGGCAGGAGGCCTGCAGCGGCCCAGGAGGGCCAGAGGCGGCGACGGCTGGGATCCAGAGCCGGGCGTCTATCTGTCCGCGTCCAGAGTCCCCTGGCAGTCGGCGAGGGGGTGGGTGCGGGCGCAAGAGGTCGAGGCCTGGGGTGCCGGCGCGGGGGACAGGACGGTCTCCTGGGCTGTCACCCCGGGGCAAGAGACGGAGCGGGGACGGCTCTGCCCACGCGGCGGCCCGGTCTGGTGGCCGTGGTGGGGGGGTGCCGCGGCGGCACCCCCCGGATATCGGATGGAAGAAGATGTCAGCGGCGAGGATGAGGAGGTCGTGCTGTCGGATGAGTCGGATGGACGGCAGACGGAGGACAGCGAGGCGGCGGTATCGGGGGACGCTGAGCCGCGGTTGGGTGACACGGCTGCGGAGGCGGCAGGGGCTGCGCTGGCGGGGAGTTTCGGGGGCGGGAGGGCGGCTGTGGACACGGCAGCGCCCGGCGGAGCAGCAGTGTGGAGCCAGTTGTTGGGGCTGCTGCAGGGGTTGGCGGCGGTTGCCGGGGCTGCGGGGGGGGCAGCGCAGGCGCCGGCGTGGGTGGGGACGACAGGTCGGGGGGCGGCGCCGGTGGGAGGGGGGGATGGAGCGGGCGCGGCGGAAGGGGGGGTGAAGGGGGGAGTGCGGCGGAGGGGGCAAAGGAAAAAGAAAAGGAGAAGGAGGATGAGGTGGTGCACCTAGATGATAGGGCTAAAAGCAAAGTTTATGTTTGTTTTGAGGGCCCGCTGGGGGCTCATTTAAAGAAGGAGGTGTGGGAAAAAATTTGGAAAGGGGAATATGTGGAGATTTTTTCTCTGCTTCCCCTGGAGAAATTTAATCTGGATAGGGTTAAGCCGAGCGACTCCACAAAGGAGAAGGACGAGGAGGAAAAGCGCCGTTATAGGCTTATTCCTCGGACTTTTGCAAACTGGTTGCAAGCGTTTGCGATTTTGGCGAGCGTGGTCGGGGAAAAGGAGTCGGAGCATTGTTCGGCCTTGTTGGGTTACATGGATGCGATAGGGGAGGCTTATCGGGTTTATGGCGGGCTGGCGTGGCTGCGTTACGATGAGCAATTCCGGCAGCGGAAGGCGTTGCGGCCGGATATACGATGGGACCATAAGGATATTTCCTTATGGATGCGACTGATGTCGGCACCGACTCAGCCCTTTCGGGGGGGGTGCCGGGGGACCGGGAGCCGGGTCCCCGGCAAGTCAGAAAAAAGGTTTCTGTTGGCAATATAATGAGGGGCAGTGCAGGTTTGGAGCGGCATGCCGCTTTAAGCATGAATGCTCAGGTTGTGGGGGAGGACATAGCCTGTCCAAGTGTTTTAAAAAGGGGAAAGGAAAAGCGGGCGACGGGGTTGGAAAAAGGGATGACGCCGGTGAAGGTAGAAGCGATGGCCCCCTTTTTAAATAGGTATCCGGACGGCGAGGCAGCGGCGTTGTTATGGTTTGGTTTTTCTGACGGTTTCCGTATCTCGTCGGCTGTTAGTCCATCGCCCCCGCCGTACCGTAATTTATGTTCTGCTCGGGATCATGCGGATGTGGTGGATGAGAAGCTGAGAAAGGAGGTGGTTTTGGGCAGAATGGGCGGTCCTTATGACGCCCCGCCGTGTTCGAAGTTGGTGGTTTCGCCGTTGGGGGTTGTGCCGAAGAAAGAGCTGAACAAATTTCGGCTTATTCATCATTTGTCTTACCCAGAGGGGTTATCGGTGAATGATGGTATTGCACTGGAGTTATCGGCGGTATATTATGTGTCGTTCGACAAGGCGTTCGACCTGGTCAGGGCAGCGGGTCGGGGGGCGTTGATGGCAAAGGCTGATGTGGAAGCGGCGTTTCGGTTGTTACCGGTTCATCCAGATAGTCAGCATTTGTTAGGTTGCTGGTGGGATGGCAGTTATTATGTTGATCGCTGTTTGCCAATGGGTTGTTCAATTTCGTGTTCGTATTTTGAGGCGTTTAGTTCGTTTGTAGAGTGGGTGGTTCGGGATGTGTCTGGGCTTACGTCCATTATTCACTATTTGGACGATTTTCTTTGTGTTGGGCAGGCGGGTTCAATGGTTTGTGCGGGGTTGTTATTTGCGTTGCAGAAAGTCGCGGGCAGCTTCGGAATTCCCTTGGCTCCCGATAAGACGGAAGGCCCGGTGCCTGTGATGCGTTTTTTGGGGTTTGAGGTTGATTCTATTGCCATGGAATGTAGGTTGCCGGAGGAGAAGGTTCGTGATTTGAGGGCCGCGGTGGCAGGGGTGAAAGCGGCAAAGAAGGTGTGGCTTAAGGTGGTGCAGTCCTTGCTTGGAAAATTGAATTTCGCTTGCAGGATTATGCCGATGGGGAGAGTTTTTGCGAGACGTTTGGCAACGGCGACGGCAGGTGTGCGGTCGCCGACACATTTCGTGCGAATCACGAAGGCGATCAAGGACGATCTTTTGGTATGGGATCAATTTTTGCAGTGTTTTAATGGCCGGGCCCTGGTGATGGAGAAGGTGGCGTCTAACGGGGCGTTACAGCTGTTCACCGATGCGGCTGGGTCGGCAGGGTTTGGGGCCGTGTTTCGAGGTCACTGGTGTGTGGGTCGGTGGCCACAGGCGTGGCGGGAGAGCGGTTTGGTCAGGAATTTGGCTCTGTTGGAGCTATTTCCTATTGTGGTAGCAGTGGAGCTGTGGGGGTCGCGTTTTGCCGGGAGGAAGGTTTTCTTCCATTGTGATAACCAGGCAGTGGTGTTTGCTATTAACAACTTGTCTGCTAAGTCGGAGCCAGTGGTGGTGTTTTTGCGGCATTTAGTGTTGAGATGTCTGCAGCTGAATGTACAGGTGGTGGCGAAGCACGTTCTGGGAGTTGACAATGGGGTGGCTGACGCTTTGTCTCGTTTTCAGTTCAGCAGGTTTCGGGCGCTACTGCCTTGGGCGGACGAAGTCGGAGTGGAGTGTCCCGTGGATTTATGGAATCTGGTGAGGCGGTGATCTCAGAATTGATTCGGAATTCGGTGACTTGGTGCCGATATGCTAAAGTGTGGGCTGAATGGGAGGAGTTGCTGGGTCGGATGTTTGATGGGGTAAGCGTGGATTACTTGGTGGCATTACTGGCGTTGGTGAGTGTGGATTTCTCGGCCGGGCGATCGGCGTCGGCCGTGGCACATCGGGTGGCAGCGGTGGCGTTTTGGTTAAAAATGAGAGGGGAACAAGATGTTTCGCAGGATTTTCGGGTTCGACGGGTCTTGCGGGGGTTCCGCCGCGGTGTGCGGGAGAGGGACAAGAGGCGTCCCCTATCGTTTGGTTTGTTGAGGCGGTTGGTGGGGGGCCTGGGTGGCATTTGTGAGTCGGTTTACGAGACTGTTTTGTTTACAACGGCTTTCGGTCTTGCTTTTTATGGGGCTTTCCGGATCGGTGAGTTGGTAAGCCCGTCCAGGGTGACAGGCGGCGGGTTGCTGCTTGAGGATGTGCGAGTAGGCGGTGATCAGGTGGAGTGCCAGATTAGTCGGTCGAAAACGGATCAGCTGGGCCGTGGTAGGTTGGTGGTATTATACGCGGTCCCGGGGGAGGAGTTGTGCCCAGTACGTTTGGTGGAGGAATTCATGGCCGTAAGGGGGGGTTTACCGGGCCCGTTTTTGCGGCACGTGGATGGGTCTTTTTTATCAAGCTTCCAGTTTGTAGCGGTTCTGCGGCGAAGTTTGCGGAACGTGGGGGAGCGCCCGGAGGATTTCGGGTCGCATTCCTTTCGGATAGGGGCAGCTACGGAGGCCGCTCGTTGGGGGCTTGGAGATGAGGTGGTAAAGCGTATTGGTAGATGGGAATCTTCTTGTTTTCGGCGGTACGTGAGGCCGCAGCTGTTGTTGCATTATGGTAACTTTGGTCTAGGTACAGGTGGTCTGGCGGTTTGGAAGTGGTTTATATATAAAAAAAAAAAAAAAAAAAAAAGAGGGGGTAATGTACAAGTGTTAGAGGACGGAGGTAGAATGGGTTTTCTGAGAGGCGTTGATGGTGGTGATGTTATTGGTTTTAATTTCTGTTTTCGTTTGTCTTTCTTTGTTGTAGGGATGTGCCTAATCTGGATTCTGGGGCATTCCTTCGTGTTTTGGGGTGCTCGGCGGGCGGCGGTTCGCCCGAATGGTCGACAGCTAGGTCTGGATCGTGGGCAGGCGACTGTTCGGTGGATCGGTGTTCGGGGCATGGAGTGGGGCAGGGGGGTCCCAGAATTTGGTCGTTATTGTAAGGTTGACCGGCCTCCGGATGTGCTGGTATTACACGTGGGAGGTAATGATCTGGGAGTCCGGGCGTCACGGGATCTGATCCGGGATATAAAGATCGACTTGCTGCGGTTGTGGAAGCAGTACCCGGGTTTGATTGTCGTGTGGTCAGACATAGTGACCAGGTTGTCGTGGAGGGGGGCTCGGTCGGTGGAAAAGGTCAATAAGGCCAGGGCCCAGGTGAATCGGGTGGTTGCCAGGTTTGTGACCAGGAACGGTGGGATTGTGGTGAGGCACAGGGAGTTGGAGCCGGCAGATTGGCGGTTTCGGAGGGGTGACGGAGTGCACCTCAACGACATTGGAGTGGATTTATGGGCATTGGGCCTGCAGGATGGTGTTGAGCGAGCTTTTGGTGTGTGGCGGGTCCAGGCCACGTAAGGTGTCACGTGGTCTGTCCTGTGGCGGGGGGGTAGGTCTGGTCCAGAGGTTGGAAGTGACTGGTAACTGGACCGGGAGTCATTGTCTGGGTATGGTGGCTCTCGGTTCCGGGATGTGGCAGGCACGGGGTTCTGCCAAAGTGTGGGGGTGTCAATCCGTGGGTGATTGGCACCTCGTCTCTGGGTCGGTGTGTTGCGGCCAGGGACAAGGGGAGTAGTAGTTATGGACTGGGCCTGCCCCCGGGAGGGTCATGTAATTGGCATTGTCTATTGTTATCTGTGTGTTGTTGTCCTGGGTCGCCCGTTGGACGGCGTCCCTAAGGTGCTTAGTTTGTGAACAATAGGCAATAAAGGCTGATGTGGCCATTTTGAACCAAGTCGCATGCAGTCCGTGTGTTTATTTTTAGGATAAGGGTTTTGGTAATACAGACATCACGACCGGAGAATACTCCCTCAGCTGGTCAAGAGAGAGGAGGTCAGGAGCCAGGCTCCTTGGAAGTAACAAGGTGGCAGACGGTGGTCTGAGCCTAGTAGGAGCTGGACCCCCGGTCGCAGGGGATCGTGACAAGGGGCACGGAACTGTCGAGGAGGACAGCCGGCGGCTTTGTACCATCCTCGGGCTGGGACCAGGGCACAACGGGGTACGTGGACCCTAGGTCAGGGAGTAGCTTCAGACAACCTGACAATTCACCCGACGAGAATGGGGCCTTCAAGATCCGCTCTCCACCTGCTCCAAAATCGGAGTACTAGCGCAACGAGGGGGATAGGACTTTCCACAAAATGGTCCAGGAAATTCTAAGCGTGAACCCTGAGAGCAAGCTCCCACAGTTAGCCACACTGGGGAACGGGACCCGATTAGTTTTACGCTACCAGGGCCAAGTAAGAAGTAGACTAAGTGCTGGGGAGAAGGTCACAGATCATCAAGCAACACGACCGGGGACGGGACCCAAATTAGCTCCCCTCGGCGGCAGCGGTGTCCAGAACTTTGGTTTATCAAGTTGTCGGTGTCAGCTTCTTGAACTGAGTGAGTACGCAACTAACCCTGTCATCCCTCAACGGCACTTCCCAACTCTATCACCGAATCCCGGGGCATCCCTCCTACCCGTGGAGGGTCGCAACACCTGGCTGCCCCGTCATCACACCGGGTACTCCCCAACGGCAGCGGTGGTACTCCACCTTACCACACCCCACGGGTGGCGCCACGAACTTTAAATATACAATCCCCTGTAAATACCACCTTTATTTGAGTGGCCACACGACAGCCGGGTCCGGACGCCCCTCGAGCCACCGCGGATCAGGATCCGAGCAGCCAGTCTGCTGACGTGGGGGTGGCACACCTCGGGTCCACAATTTCTGTATGGGCAAGATTAGGATGCAATAGCTGTCCCTGTTCCATATCGTTCAGTGTTGTGAGGTATGGACACTGGGCAGTATAAATGGGCACTCTCAGTCACCCTATCGCATAAAAGGGACCTGGAAAACATGGGCGCTGAGTTCCAGTGTGAGGAGACATTAGTTCGCCAAGAACTCTGTATATCATTGAAAACAGAGTTAGATATGAGGCGGCAGTCTTGTGTATTTACCACAGGTTCATTGTCTGCTTATGGAGCGTAGGAGAGCGATGCACTGAGCAGATGACGTGTCTACAAGCTGATTGCTTTATTTCCGATGTTCTTATTGCTTTCGTACGCTGCGTTCCTCTTTAAATGTACGGCTTGTCTGTTTTTCGGTGCTCGGCTCTATAGGCTACGGCGCTACGACACATAAATCATAATAAAAATAATAATGTATTGACAATTATTGACTCGCAGACGCAAACACGAGCGCGGTCCCACTAATTAAATTATCATGTGGACAGTGTCATCTAGTGGTGGCTGCGGAGATTGTCGCTCCATCTCCCCCCATGCAGGCCTGTCCTTTGTGTTGAGTCTCTAAGGTTCCCGATTAATGGCTTCCTCCCTTTTCCACTACATTTGTCATTTCTTTCTATTTGGATGTAATTTCGTTATTTGTTTTCTCCAGACGGTTTTCTATGCGTTCAGTTTCAGTTGCTCTTACGTCGGCGCCCGCTCTTCAGATGTTCTGTATTTTCACCTTCATTTGCCCTTGGGTTTCTTTTCGTCTTTTTTTCTTCTTCTTTATTTCATTGCTGTGATCATTATATTTTCTGCTTCACACATGCAGACGCTGCCCTGGCTCATTCTCTATGGCTCATTCTCCTTCTGTTTCATACACCCACTCCGCGCTCACCTACTCCCCCGATCGGAGAATTTCTCCTCCAGTCTTAGTATCCCTCCACCTCGCCTACACCCCCAGTTTCACACATTCTCTCCCTCACTATCTCCTTCGCTCCCTTGAATCAATACCAGTCTGTCTCTCTGCTTTCTCTTCCCGTTAGTAGCTGACCCTTCCCAGAATTCCCTGTCACGTGCGGGAAATCCTGGCCCCGGGGGGCCCAAAGGAGCCCAGAACTTGCTAATGGCTTAACTCTTTCAGCCCTAGCATTAACGGCGGAGAGTGATTTACCCGTCTAATGATCCATAGAACACTCCAGCCTGAATTGGACTTTTCTTCTTCAGAAATTTTGTGACTCATTCGAGAAACTAGAAATATGGAACAGACGCGTAAGGAAGGAACATAAAATAGCAAATTTAAAGGGGTATTCCCATCTCCAAGATTTTTTCCCAATTTATAGTAGGAGTATTATTAATAATCTTAGCAAATACCTCCAATTAGAAATGTAGTATAGTTTTCCTGATGAGCTATGTCGCTTACCTCATGTGCAGGGCATTGCAGGACCATGATTATGACCACTACGGATGATCGAATACCTCACATATTCGGCTACGCCCATATTCGAAGAATAGGTCGCCGCTATTCGACTATTTGCGAATATTCGAGCTTACCATAGACTTACATTGCGCATCGAATATTCGCATAGCGGCGACCTATTCGTCGAATATTCGCGAAGCCGAATATTACCGAATATTTGTGCTATTCGATCATCCCTAATGACCACGCATATAGTCACAGTTAGTTAGCTAGTTGTTTGTGGATAGTGAGTCCGGCCGTCAGACCATTTAAAACTGTAACGTAGAACCCTGTCCGCACCGCAACAGCCTTTGTCTGTGTGTGTGCACGCACACAGGGCTCTTAGCCAGAGTCTTAAGGGGCCAGCGGCCCACTTTGTAATTCATTGTTGCTGGCCCTTTAAAGTTTGTGTACGCGCTCTCTCTGATATGGGCTGCCGTGGCACGCACACAAGGGCCACCGCGGCTCACACAGGGCTCTTTCAAACTGATGGTTGCCAATGTCAGTCAGAATATCATACTTTGGTAGGAAACCTGTCCTGGGGATTGGATCCCGATCCTTTGCATGCCTCACACCCAACGCCCGCTACCCTAAGCTGGAACCTCTGCGTCTCTCCATCCTCCTCCAGCTCAGGGATATGGGGGAGTTAGTTTCAATACGAAAACTTTTTTTATGTACATACATCAGTCTCAGTATCGCCTATATAATGTTTATACAGCACTGTATATACATTATATAGATGATACTGCGACTGCTGTATGTACATTACATAGGTGATACTGCCAGCCATCCCAGTATCACCTATATAATGTACATACAGCAGCTTACATACATTATATAAGTGATACTGCAACTGCTGTATATACATTACATAGATGATACTTCAACTGCTGGCAGTATCACCTATCACCTATGTGATGTATAGACTGTTGTACAGTATGTACATTATATAGGTGATATTATGACTGCTTTCAGTATCACCTATGTAATGTATATACAGTAATCTATATACATCTTACAGGTGATACTGCGACAGCTTTAAATACATAATGTAGGTGATACTGCCACAGCGTATATACATTATTTAGGTGATCTGAACACTGAAACCCCCACAATCACAAGAAAGGTAGCTTTGAAGAGCACCATGTAACTAGAGCTGTGGTCGATCATTCACATGTGGCTCTTCAAATAACTCCTTTAAGAGAGTGTAGGAGGCATGAGAATGCAAATGGAAGATTCAATGATCGGTGCTGAGGGGTGTTCTAGTATGTGGACTGGAGGGGTTTGTGTGGCAGAGCTGTTTTTTTGTTCCAGTCTGGTCCTGGTTACAACCACAGTACAACTAACAAAGCTGCTGCAATGCCCTGCACATGAGGTAAGAGACATGGCTATATCAGGAGAACTATACTACATTTCTAATTGGAGGTATTTCCTATTTTTATTGCACCTACTACATATTGGGATAGGATCTTTGTGATGGGAATAAGCCATTTATACCCCTTTAAGATATTCTTGACTCATCTTTAAGATAACTTGTTAAACGGAACCTGTCGCGTTTAAAATGGAGTCTGATGTGCAGTCAGTATGATATAGAGGAGCTGATCAGGACATACATTTTTGTGGGAAACGTTCCCTTAAAACTTGTATTTTATTAATTGAAATTCCTACATGTAAACACACAAATCCAGTGGGTGATAAGATTATCAGCGTTTGGTGTTTGAAACGCGTAGGTTTCATGGAGACGCACTGGATTATAAGACGCACCCCAAATTTAGAGAAGTATAAAAAGTATGGGGACAGTCTTATAATCTGGTGGTGTCTTACTGGAGGGGGGGTTGGAGTAGGATGATACTGCGAGTGGTGCAGCGGGTGACCCAGATGCTCGGTGCAGGCACTGTGAGGCAGAAGGAGCATCCAGAAACTTGGCGGTGTGGGCTTAGGAGCAATGGCGCCCAGTGTCAGCAAATGCACAAATGGAACTCTCGGTTTAATGACAATCCAAGATCTCATCTGCTAACGTGCCACCACCGGGCGCCATTTTGCTTAAGTCCGCTGATGGGAGATCAATGTGCCAGAGGCAGCACATAAGCAGATGTGATCTTAAACCTAGAGCTCCATCTGCGCATGCACCGACTCCTGGCACCATTATTTGAAGCCTGCACCGCCGCCATTTTCTGAATGGTAGCACGCACAGCACAAACTGCAGCACAGCCCACCGCCCGAAGTAAACCCGCAGCACAGCAGCCACGGTCCGCAGCATCTCCTGTGACCCCTCTACACCTCCTCTGGTAAGCTACATTCGGATTATAAGACGCACCCCTCATTTTCCTCCCAAATTTTTGCTGAGAGGACTATCATTTTAAGGGATTAACAATAAAATCACAATTTTATCTCCAATTATATCTGAAAGTTGGACATTTTTTCTTTGATGTAGCATCTACAAATGTTCAGCGGTGGCGTGGCCTTGTGCTTCCTCACTATTTTGAACAGAAAGGATGTTTTTCCTTATATTTTATATGTTACTGACGTGACGTTCATTGACAGTACTTTTACAGATGCGCTACCAAATATTTGTATTTTTTTTTTTAATTGGAAAAAATTAATGGTGATACAATTTTTTTTTTTAATATTTAATACTTTTTTATTTTCTTTAGTTTTCTAAAGTGACTTGAACTTTTGATTGTCTACTCACTTATACTATATATTGCAATACAAAGCATTACAGTACATAGTGAAAATCTTTGTCTCCTATGGAGCTCTGTGTATGGCTAAGCTTCACATAAGTACCAAGATGGCTGCCATAATAGCCAATTGGTGCCCATGAGCTTGCCATGGGGGATTGATGGGAGACAGTGTGTGCGTGAGCACTAGCAACTGCCTCATTTACATACTGCTGTACGGAGCAGTGCGATGACAATGAAGTCGGGTGAAGTTCATCCGAGTTCATTTTGATCGTGCGGCTCTGTCTCGCAGCCAGCCATGTTGTATGGAGATGTAGCAGAGCTGCATCCAACCACTCATCATAATGCACAATTTTACCTGCTTCAGGGGTAGATGTCGCCCCTTTACCTTTTAGGCCCCTGCGTGACTCCTTATGTTGAACCAATAGTATGTCCGCCACGATACCTTCTTATTTCTCTCATATCTTTCCACCTTTCTTTGTATTTTACATAAAATATTCCTTTAAGGCAATGAAGTGCAGAGCAGGAATAAGAGGAGTGACAGGGCACGAGTGATGGTAAGCGGCTCGAGTGCCGGGTAATGATTTGATGGAGTATTGAGCCTCACAACGTGCTTTATTTGAGGTGAGTTTGTTTTATGTCAGCCGTTCTCAGCTGTCTTTATTCTTCTGTCTCTCCAGGCTGCTTAGAATAATCATCTTCCTTTATTCATGTAGATGAGATGCAAACCATCTTTAAGAGGTTAACAAAACTGCTCAAAGACCATGTATTGTACGGCACCGGGAGAGATTCGCTCACAGATACAGATGTAAAAGTTCAGGCACCCACCGAAGCTGAACAGATTTTTCTATATTTTTTATTGAAAAGTTAAGACTTTGAAATTCAGAGGAATTACATGCGGAACACATAATATAACTCTTATGATTCATTACAATAAGGCCTGTCTAGATATAGGCTATGCATTCTTCACTATGAAGGTGGTAAAACTTTAGCACTTTTCATATGTGCATCAGAAAGGAATACTATAAGGCCCTGTCCACACACTGCGGTTTTTGATGCATTTGTTTGCCCTCAGACGAGCTCTCATACTGAGTGACAGCTGTCTGACTGCAATCAATCACATCCGCCGGTGGGCAGGTCTATATTGTACAGTAAACTAAATAAATAATTAAAAAAAAAATGTGCGGTCCCCCCAATTTTGATACCAGCCAAGATAAAGCCTCAAGCTGAGGGCTGGTATTCTCAGGCTGGGGAGACCCACATTATTGGGAGCCCCCAGCTTAAAAATATTAGCCAGCAGCTGCCTGGAATTGCTGCATCCATTATATGTGACAGTCCCGGGACTTTACCCGTCTCATCCCGATTACTCTGGTGCGGAGGCAATTGGAGTAATAAGGAATTAATGGAATCCAACAGCAGCTAGTAAGTCCTAGATTAGTCAGTCATGGCAGGCATCTGTGAGACACCCCTCATCACTAAACTGTAAGTAGAAGTAAACAAACAAACACAAACACCCAAAAAATCCTTTTTTTGAAATAACAAAAAAGCTCTTTCACACTGTATTCACCCCCCAATCACCCCTCCAGGTCCAATGTAATCCACACGAGGTCCCATGAGGCTTCCAGCACTGCTACATGTGACGCTCACATCGAGCGCCATAGAACAAGACTGTCCGATGTGAGCTCCACTCAGCAACTGAAGTGAGTCACGCTATCAGCAGTGACATCACTCAGGTTACTCGTGGTCACAGCTGGAGTCCTCGACCTGTGACAACAAATCACTGGAGTGACTGAAGTGAGCCGCACGTGGAGTGACATCACCGCTGATCATGCGGCTCACTTCAGTCTGTCTCTCTCTTTCCCCCTCCACACCAACCGCATTGGGTTTTTCATCAGCTGCCTGCTGGCTGGGTGGGAGCAATGCCTAGTAGACCAACACGGACCTTTTTGATTTGCATATTTCCCAGGGGGCAATGTATCTAGGATTTCACTGTCTTGAGCGCCCTCGCTGGCTGCCGGCAGTGTTTTCTCTGGCTGGTCTCCCCAAGATCAGTGATTGTTTTGTTTTGTTGGTCTACTAGGCATTGCTCCCACCCAGCCAGAATCCTACTCCACACTGATGAGGGGCAATACCCCGAAACAGCTGTTTGTGGATGGATACCTGGCCTTGGAATTTCCCTTGTCATATCTTTAAACTTGTCAAAAAGTTGGATATTGACTAAAAGGGCCACTTAATATGGTGGTTATGGTGGTCTCCTAAAAAGAGTCACCCCTTGGCTGGGCCCTTCCCGGAGGGATATCTGGCTGGTTTCTGTGTTGAGGAATTATGGAATGGCAGATTTACACATTGGACACTGATGTAATAGTGCTAGAAAAATGGAATAACAGAAACTATAGAAAAGACTAGATATAGCAGTCTAGAACCATAGAAAACAGAGCTGTACAGGGAAGCACATGTATTAGTGTTGAGTTTGCAGTTGTGATCCAGTGTAGTGGGGGAAAGTAAATTACCTGAATACTCAGGCAGCATGCTAATACCTGAGCTGGGAATAAATGACCAAGTGGATGATGTCATCAGAGTACATCAGGTTGCTCTGGCAATTCAATGTACGGGAGAAGATAAGGGATTGGACAGCCATGTTCCCCTGGATCCAGGGCAGGTGAGTAACACATTCTATTGTATAACAGTAGGTATTAATCACTAATTCCTTAAGGGCTGGTTCACACTAAGCGACAGCGACAATGAGGTCGCTGTTACGTCACCATTTTCTGTGACGTAACAGCGACCTTGTAACTCGCTGTTATGATCGCTGCTTAGCTGTCAAACACAGCAGCCGAAGCAGCGATCATAACCGCGAGAGCAGGGAGCCGCTCACACTGCTTAGCGCTGGCTCCTTGCTCTCCTAGCTACAGTACACATCGGGTTAATTAACCCGATGTGTACTGCAGCTACATGTGCAGAGAGCAGGGAGCCGCGCACACTGCTTAGCGCTGGCTCCCTGCTCTCCTAGCTACAGTACACATCGGGTTAATTAACCCGATGTGTACTGCAGCTACATGTGCAGAGAGCAGGGAGCCGCGCACACTGCTTAGCGCTGGCTCCCTGCTCTCCTAGCTACAGTACACATCGGGTTAATTAACCCGATGTGTACTGCAGCTACATGTGCAGAGAGCCGGAGCCGGCAGCACAGGCAGCGTGAGAGCTGCGGAGGTTGGCAACTAAGGTAAATATCGGGTAACCACCTTGGTTACCCGATGTTTACCCTGGTTACAGCTTACCACAGCTGCCAGATGCCGGCTCCTGCTCCCTGCTCGCTTCATTTCGTTGCTCTCTCGCTGTCACACACAGCAATCTGTGTGTCACAGCGGGAGAGCGCCTTTGAAGAAAACGAACCAGGGCTGTGTGTAACGAGCAGCGATCTCGCAGCAGGGGCCAGATCGCTGCTCAGTGTCACACACAGCGAGATCGCTAGGTCACTGTTGCGTCACCAAAACCGTGCCGTAGCAGCGATTTCGGTAGCGATCTCGCTATGTGTGAAGCACCCCTAAGACATACAAGATAGTAACCCACATTCATTTAGAATTGCACATGAAAACACCAGCCAGGACCTTTTCTCCAGTTCATTGGACACTTGGTTAGGTACATAGTGAGGTGAGTCAATAGAGTTAAGGTCCATGCCATTAGGCCACCCAAAAAGTTATGACTAAGTACATTACGTTTTTACGTCTGTAGCAATAGTGTAAGTTATCTGTTTATCAAAATTTCAGTTTGTATGAGTGTGTGTGTATATATATATATATATATATATATATATATATATATATATATATATATATATATAGATAGATAGATAGATAGATAGATAGATAGATAGATAGATAGATAGATAGACAGATATATGTCACGCTGTACAAAGGTTAGTAAGACGCAGTACAGCGTAATCCCCACTAGGTGGCAGCAGAGTAGTGAAGGAGAAACAAAGAAATACTGCAACGGAAAGGCAGCTGAAGTACAGCAGAGTAACTTCAGCAATGTTAATAGGCGAATCACCAGGGGGCAAAATAGTAGTCAAACAGTCAGGGTCTAGCCAGGAAAGTCGAGTCACTGCAAAGGGAGGATCAATATCAAAGTCAGAAAGCAGAACCGAGTCAGAAGCTGGGAGATCAGGTATACAGAGGGAAACACAAACAACAGACAAGAAAGGGAAGTCAGGGGATGGGACAGGCAGACAAACGGGGGATGGTCAAAGTCAGGACACAGTAGCAGGGAGTCAGAACAGATCAGGAACACTCACCAGAGCCAGTATACACGCTGCAAGGCAGAAATATCACTGGTACTGAGCAATAGGTAGAGAGGCAATATATAGCGCCCTGGGATCCAGAACGAGGCAAGGGAAGCTAACCCATGACATGACCAGGCCAGAGCTGGGCGTAACTAGCAGCAGGGAAAAGCCAGCCTGGATCATGACATATATATATATATATATATACATACACACACATACACATCTAGATACATCTATATCTATCTATCTATCTACTGTATCTATCTATCTATATATATATATATATATATATATATATATATATATATATATATATATATATATATAAAAAATGTCATGATCCAGGCCGGCTTTTCCCTGCTGCTGGTAGTCATGGCATACATGCACCTGCACAATAATTCTGTCAAATGTGTATCGCTGCCAGATCTCATCTTGGGGGATCTGGGATCAGAAGTAGAGATGAGCGAACCGGTCGTGGTTCGGCTCGAGTTCGGTTTGCCGAACGGAGGTCCCGTTCGAGTTCGGTTCGTCGAACGTTCGACGAACCGAACTCGAATCGCATAGGAAACAATGGGAGGCATTCACAAACACATAAAAACACCTAGAAAACACCCTCAAAGGTGTCCAAAAGGTGACAAACAACTCACAACACAACACAAACACATGGGAAAGTGACAAGAACAAATTCTCATGCGAAAACAAAAGAGCGTAACGAGGAAAAAGAGGACGAGACACAGATATAGGCATGGCACGCCCTTCTAAAATCATGTAAAACACCGCAAGGTGACTCCAAGCGGAGTCTCCCTTTTTTCCAAAAATTGGGCCCCACACACACCCACCCATTCAGTGGCAGCACTTGTGCCCTAGTTGTACACTTCACAGCTAGATTTGCATCAAGCACATTCAAAAATACGCCATACTTAACTGTCCCCAGGATGACACCGGGGTAGGTAGCAAAGTGTTTGCTGAACCATGACTTGTTCATCTTGGCTCCTTTTAAAAAACAATGTAAGCAAGGGTTACTCCAAGCGGAGTCTCCCTTTTTTCAAAAAATTGGGCCACACAGACACCCCATCAGTGGCAGCACTTGTGCCCTAGTTGCAAACAGGATGTTTTGATTTGCATCAAGCACATTCAAAAATACGCCATTCTTAACTGTCCCCAGGATGACACCGGGGTAGGTAGCAAAGTCTTTGCTGAACCATGACTTGTTCATCTTGGCTCCTTTTAAAAAACACAGCAAGCAAGGGTTACTCCAAGCAGAGTCTCCCTTTTTTCCAAAAATTGTGCCCCACACACACCCACCCATTCAGTGGCAGCACTTGTGCCCTAGTTGTACACTTCACAGCTAGATTTGTATCAAGCACATTCAAAAATACGCCATTCTTAACCGTCCCCAGGATGACACCGGGGTAGGTAGCAAAGTCTTTGCTGAACCATGACTTGTTCATCTTGGCTCCTTTTAAAAACAATGTAAGTAAGGGTTACTCCAAGCGGAGTCTCCCTTTTTTCAAAAAATTGGGCGACACAGACACCCCATCAGTGGCAGCAGTTGTGCCCTAGTTGCAAACAGGATATTTTGATTTGCATCAAGCACATTCAAAAATACGCCATAATTAACTGTCCCCAGGATGACACCGGGGTAGGTAGCAAAGTCTTTCCTGATCCCAGCTCTGTTCATCTTGGATCATTTTTAAAAACAATGTAAGTAAGGGTTACTCCAAGCGGAGTCTCCCTTTTTTCAAAAAATTGGGCCACACAGACACCCCATCAGTGGCAGCACTTGTGCCCAAGTTGCAAACAGGATGTTTTGATTTGCATCAAGCACATTCCAAATCCACAAGCATTTACTCTCCCCAGGATGACACAGGGGTAGTAAATTCCTTGTGGACCCATGACTTGTTCATTTTGATGAACGTCAGTCTGTCCACATTGTCACTGGACAGACGCGTGCGCTTATCTGTCAGCACACACCCAGCAGCACTGAAGACACTTTCAGAGACAACGCTGGCAGCTGGACACGACAAAATCTCCAAGGCGTAAGTGGAGAGCTCTGGCCATTTTTCAAGATTTGAAGCCCAAAATGAGCAAGGCTCCATTTGCAAAGTCATGGCATCGATGTTCATTTGGAGATACTCCTGTATCATCCTCTCCAGCCGTTGACTATGTGTCAAACTTGTTGTCTCTGTTGGCCTTGCAAAGGAGGGTCTAAAAAAATTATGAAAAGATTCCATAAAATTGCTGTTACCAGCACCAGATACGGTCCTACTGGTACGGGTAGACTGTTGAAGATGACGAGACCGTCCCATGTTTGTCAAGTTACAACTGGGAGATTCACTCCCTGCACCTGCACGGTTGTTTGGTGGAAAAGCCGAGCTAAGATCGAGTAACAGCTTCTGCTGATACTCCTGCATACGTGCGTCCCTTTCTATGGCTGGAATTATGTCACAAAATTTGGACTTGTACCAGGGATCTAATAGTGTGGCAAGCCAGTAGTCATCATCACTTCTAATTTTGACAATACGAGGGTCATGTTGGAGGTAGTGCAACAAGAAGGCACTCATGTGTCTTGCGCAGCCATGCGGACCAAGTCCACGCTGTGTTTGTGGCATAGAGGTGCTAACCGTTCTTTCTTCCTCTGACATCTCCCCCCCACCTCTTTCAACTGAAATTTGACCAAGGTCTCCCTCATCCGCTGAGTCTTCCATGTCCATGGACAGTTCGTCCTCCATTTCTTCATGTTCTCCTGCACCTTCTTCAACATTTCGCCTGCTACCATGCGCTCTTGTTGATCCCTGTCCCCCATGGTCCCATGCCTGCCGCCTTGGTGATGATGAACGTCTGGACCTTGGTGATGTTGTTGTCATATGAATCCTTCTGTAGTTCCTCCCCTTCCTGTTGTCCCACCCCCTGACTCCGAATAGTGTTTAGCGTGTGCTCCAGCATGTAAATGACTGGAATCGTCATGCTGATAATGGCATTGTCAGCGCTAAACATATTCGTCGCCATGTCGAAACTGTGCAGAAGGGTGCATAGGTCCTTGATCTGAGACCACTCCATCAGGGTGATCTGCCCCACCTCTGCATCTCGTTGGCCCAGGCTATACGTCATGACGTATTGCACCAGGGCTCGGCGGTGCTGCCACAGTCGCTGTAACATGTGGAGAGTCGAATTCCAGCGTGTCGCCACATTGCATTTCAGGCGATGAACCGGCACGCCGAAAGACTTCTGGAGCGATGCAAGTCGCTCAGCTGCGGTGGTTGAACGGCGGAAGTGAGCAGACAGTTTTCGTGCCCTGGTCAGAAGGCCATCTAGGCCGGGATAGTGTGTTAAAAATTGCTGGACAACAAGGTTCAACACGTGAGCCATACAAGGTACGTGTGTCACCTTGCCCAGGCGAAGGGCCACACCCAGGTTTGCAGCATTGTCGCACACGGCCTTACCAGGCTGCAGGTTGAGTGGAGACAACCATTTATTAAACTCGGACCGCAGAGCTGACCACAACTCCTCAGCTGTGTGACTCTTATTTCCAAGACATGTCAAGCTAAAGACCGCCTGGTGACGTTGCGTTCTGCTGCCAGCATAGTAATGAGGGGTGCGTGATTCCTTCTGCGCAGTGAGAATGCTGGTGGCCTGACCAGGCAGGCTTGGGGCGGAGGTGGAGGAGCCAGATGAGGTGGAGGAGGCAGAAGCAGTGGCGGAACTTGGACAGACAGAGGATTGACACACAAGTCGTGGGGACGGCAAGACTTGTGCAGCAGACCCTTCACCATCTATCACCATAGTTACCCAGTGCCCAGTCAGCGACATGTAACTTCCCTGTCCATGCTTACTGGTCCAAGTATCGGTGGTAAAATGCACCCGTTCACACACAGAGTTTCTCAAGGAAGCGGTGATGTTGTGTGCGACATCCTGGTGTAGCGCGGGCACACCTTTCTTAGAGAAGTAGTGGCGACTGGGCATCTGGTACTGGGGCACAGCGACAGACATAAAGTCTGTAAAATCCTGTGTGTCCACCAGGCGGAAAGGCAGCATTTCGGTAGCCAAGAGCTTACAGAGGGATAAAGTCAACCTCTTAGCTTTGTCATGGGTCGTAGGAAATGGCCTTTTATTTGTCCACATCTGAGGGACAGAGATCTGGCTGCTGTGTGTAGACGGTGTTGAGTAGGGTGTCCCTGGAAAAATGCAGGTTTGTGAGGAAAGTGCAGTCGGAGACATGATGTTGCCTTCATCCAACGTTGGTGCTATCGATGTCTGAGAGAGCTGTACACACGCACTTGTTTCCCCTTCCAAACCAACTGACGACCTACCAAGCAAACTGCCTGTTGCGGTTACAGTGGTGGAAGTTGTGCGTGGAAAACCAGGTGTGACAGCTGTCCCCACAGTCCTAAAAGATGAAGAGCGCGCGGATGCACTGGAAGGGGCAGGCCGTGGATGGTTCGCTCCGCTAGGCCGCATTGCAGCACGGTGAGCTTCCCACTGGGACCTATGATATTTATTCATGTGACGATTCATGGAAGAAGTTGTCAAACTGCTGAGGTTTTGACCTCTACTAACAGAATCACGACAAATTTTACACATCACATAATTTGGGCGATCTTTTTCTATGTCAAAAAAGGACCAGGCTAGGCAAGGCTTAGAGGGCATGTGACCTGCTGAACCCCCACGACTAGTGCTCAGAGGCAGAGTGGTGGCTGATGATGCAGTTGTAGACATGCTACCAGTGCTCCGACTCTGTCCAGGAAGGCGCAAGGTAACTTCGTCGTCGGTTGCATCCTCCTCCACCGCCTCTGTTGACCTCCTGAAGTGCCTGACTGTGGGTTGACAGTAGGTGGGATCTAGAACTTCCTCATCAATTGTTGTGTTTGCACTCCCCTCACCCTCAGACCGAGCCTCTTCTTGCCCTGACCGAATATTTAAGTTGTCATCACAATCTGGTATCTGCGTCTCATCGTCATCAGTATGTTCCTCATTGTCTATAACCACAGGTGTTACAGTTTGTGACAAAGGGTCAACATTATGCTCAGAAACTTGGTCCTCACGGCCTGAGTCAGAGTAACAAAGGTTCTGGGCATCTCTGCCGACCATTTCCTGGTCTGTACTCACTGTAGCTTGGGAGCAGACCTCTGATTCCCAGGCTATAGTGTGACTGAACAGCTCTGCAGACTCAGCCATCTCAGTTCCACCATACTGTGCAGGGCTGATGGAGACTTCAGAGCTGTAAGAAAGCAAGTTTGATTGGGATGACAACTCAGAGGACTGGAGTTTTTTGGATGCGTTAGTTGAGGTGGCTGAGAGGGCACTTGTTGGACCACTTGAGATCCATTCAAGCATTTTCCTTTTTTGGCCATCATCTACCTTTGTTCCTGTTGTTCGTGTCCGTAAAGAAGGGAGCACATCGGATTGTCCACGGTAAGTAGTAGACATCTTACTTTTGCTGGTAGATGGTCTATCTTCAGCAGATGTTAATAGAGCTTTGCCACCTTCCCCACGGACAAACCCTTTTTTTCCTTTTCCAACACGCCTCTTCCCCTTTCCACCAGCATCTGTCATTTTGCCACTCATGTTGATTGCGACAAGATTGTGCACTTAAAATGTGGTAGTAAAAATTGAGAGGTGGTGTAGATTTCAGCGGTGGTCTAGCTTTATTAACAGCAGAATAAACAACAATAATTATCACTGACAATGCAACTACGGCCCTTAAACTGGCAGCATAAATTGCTAGTATAATGGCTTAGTAACAATGAGTTTTAAGGCTGCTTTACACGGTACGACCGATTGTGCAATTTCACAATCGATCGTACCCGCCCCCGTCCTTTTTGCGTCACGGGCAAATCGCTGCCCGTGTCGCACAAAGTCAGTAACCCAAGTCACACATACTTACCTCTCATGCGACCTCGCTGTGGGCGGTGAACGTCCACTTCCTGGAGTGGGAGGGACGTTCGGCGTCACAGCGACGTCACACGGCCGCCGGCCAATGGAAGCGGAGGGGCGGAGATGAGTGGGACGTAAATATCCCGCCCACCTCCTTCCTTCACATAGCCGGCGGCGGCCGCGTGACGCAGGTGAGCTGCTGTTCATCGTTCCCGGGGTGTCACACGGAGCGGCGTGTGCTACCCCGGAAACGATGAACTACTAAATTAAACGATATTATGGAACCTAACGAGCAGTACACGACTCACGATTTGTGAGCGATACTGCGTCGCTAGGAGGTGTCACACAGGCCGGCATCGCCAGCGATGCCGGATGTGCGTCACAAAAACCGTGACCCCGACGATCTATCGCACGATAGATTGTCTGGTGTAAAGCAGCCTTTAGTGTGCAATGCAGGCAGACGTGCTGCAAATATCTTTCCACTACTGGGGCAATACAGAAGTCCAATAGCCACGTTTAGGATGCCACTAAGTTCACTCAGTATTTGCTAGTATAATGGCTTAGTAACAATGAGTTTGAGTGTGCAATGCAGGCAGACGTGCTGCAAATATCTTTGCACTACTGGGGCAATACAGCAGTCCAACAGCCACGTTTAGGATGCCACTAAGTTCACTCAGTGTTTGCTAGTATAATGGCTTAAGCCCGCTACACACGCTTCAATATATCTCACAATCTGTCGTTGGGGTCAAGTTGTAAGTGACGCACATCCGGCATCGTTTGTGAGGTATCTGCGTGTGACATCTACTTGCGATCAGGATTGAACGCAAAACCGTTGATCGCAAACACATCGTATCATTTTCTAGAATTGAGCGTTTTGTTGCACGAACCTAGTCAATTGTAACGTGTGACATCCCTCATACGATTTTGGTGTCTGATGCTATGTGCGCAGGTGTGCGCTTTGCACCGCAGCTTAAAAAAGGTCCGCTTCAGAGCGCAGCTGAAAAGCTGCGTTCTGAAGCGCCTCACAATGTCTGTCATTCACTAATCTCTGTCAGTCGGTCACTATCTCTGTCCCTCACTCTCTGTCCATATCAGTCTATCCCCCTCTCTCATATACTCACCGATCCCCGATCCCCGGCGCTGCACGGCATTCACACTGCTCCGGCGGCTTTTACTGTTTTGAAAAAGCCGGCCGCCCATTAAACAATCTGGTATTCCCTGCTTTCCCCGCCCACCGGCGCCTATGATTGGTTACAGTGAGACACGCCCCCACTCTGAGTGACAGGTGTCACACTGCACCCAATCACAGCAGCCGGTGGGCGTGTCTATACTGTGTAGTGAAATAAATAATTAAATAATTTAAAAAAACGGCGTGCGGTTCCCCCCAATTTTAAAACCAGCCAGATAAAGCCATACGGCTGAAGGCTGGTATTCTCAGGATGGGGAGCTCCACGTTATGGGGAGCCCCTCACCCTAACAATATCAGTCAGCAGCCGCCCAGAATTGCCGCATACATTATATGCGACAGTTCTGGGACTGTACCCGGCTCTTCCCGATTTGCCCTGGTGCGTTGGCAAATCGGGGTAATAAGGAGTTATTGGCAGCCCATAGCTGCCAATAAGTCCTAGATTAATCATGTCAGGCGTCTATGAGACACCCTCCATGATTAATCTGTAAATTACAGTAAATAAACACACACACACCCGAAAAAATCCTTTATTAGAAATAAAAAACACACACATATACCCTGGTTCACCACTTTAATCAGCCCCAAAAAGCCCTCCATGTCCGGCGTCATCCAGGATGCTCCAGCGTCGCATCCAGCGCTGCTGCATGGAGGTGACCGGAGCTGCAGCAGACACAGCCGCTCCGGTCACCTCCACGCAGGTAATGAACACAGCCGCGCAATCAACTGCTGTCACTGAGGTTACCCGCTGTCAATGGATCCAGCGGTGGCCGCGGGTAACCTCAGTGACAGCTCAGCTGATCGCGCTACTCACCGCCGCTCCTATCACCTCCACGCAGCAACTGAGGTGAGTAGCGCGATCAGCTGAGCTGTCACTGAGGTTACCCGCGGCCACCGCTGGATCCAGTGACAGCGGGTAACCTCAGTGACAGCAGCTGATCGCGCGCCTGTCTTCATTACCTGCGTGGAGGTGACCGGAGCGGCTGTGTCTGCTGCAGCTCCGGTCACCTCCATGCAGCAGCGCTGGATGCGACGCTGGAGCATCCTGGATTACGCCGGACATGGAGGGCTTTTTGGGGCTGATTAAAGTGGTGAACCAGGGTATATGTGTGTGTTTTTTATTTCTAATAAAGGATTTTTCGGGTGTGTGTGTGTTTATTTACTGTAATTTACAGATTAATCATGGAGGGTGTCTCATAGACGCCTGACATGATTAATCTAGGACTTATTGGCAGCTATGGGCTGCCAATAACTCCTTATTACCCCGATTTGCCAACGCACCAGGGCAAATCGGGAAGAGCCGGGTACAGTCCCAGAACTGTCGCATATAATGTATGCGGCAATTCTGGGCGGCTGTTGGCTGATATTGTTAGGCTGGGGGGCTCCCCATAACGTGGAGCTCCCCATCCTGAGAATACCAGCCTTCAGCCGTATGGCTTTATCTGGCTGGTTTTAAAATTGGGGGGAACCGCACGCCGTTTTTTTTAATTATTTAATTATTTATTTCACTACACAGTATAGACACGCCCACCGGCTGCTGTGATTGGGTGCAGTGTGACACCTGTCACTCAGAGTGGGGGCGTGTCTCACTCTAACCAATCATAGGCGCCGGTGGGCGGGGAAAGCAGGGAATTCGAAATTGTTTAATGGGCGGCCGGCTTTTTCAAAACAGTAAAAGCCGCCGGAGCAGTGTGAACGCCGTGCAGTGCCGGGGATCGGGGATTGGTGAGTATGAGAGAGGGCTGCTAACTTCAGTAACTTAGGAGATTAGCGGTCACCGGTGAGCCCTTCACTGGTGACCGCTAATCAGGGCGCGACACAGACAGAGCCGCAGCATGACCGTGAAGTCGGGTGAAGTTCACCCGAGTTCATTCTGACAGTGCGGCTCTGTCTGTGTCTGCTGTCATCTGCCATTCAGCTCTGCTACATGGCTGTCTGTGTCTGCTGTTAGCGGTCATGTAGCAGAGCTGAATGGCAGATGACATAGTAAAAACGCATCCCTACACATTACACACGCTTGGCAAGTCAATAAATAAAAAAAAAAAAAAGGTGCCCAATGCATACGTCACAGAACACATGATCTAAAGGATCGCACACAAAATTGACCAATTTAACATAGACTACGAACGCACGTGTGACAGCAAATGAACGACCAACGTGTGATCTCATAAGATCCCGTATGCAACCTGGGCGTGTCACATCGCAAATGCGATTGTACAACTAATTGCAACGTGTAAAGTGGGCTTTAGTAACAATGAGTTTTAGTGTGCAATGCAGGCAGACGTGCTGCAAATATCTTTGCACTACTGGGGCAATACAGCAGTCCAACAGCCACGTTTAGGATGCCACTAAGTTCACTCAGTGTTTGCTAGTATAATGGCTTAGTAACAATGAGTTTGAGTGTGCAAAGGGCAGGAGGGTACAGTGGCAGGGTTGTGGGTCTCTGGGTAGAGGAAAGGAAGCCTGCCTTTCTATCTCTCCTAATGGGGAAAAGCAGCGAGGAAATCCCTGACCTTAGCTACACAGACGCTGTCATCTTGTGTAGCTGTTAAACTCTGTTTTCACGGACCTGTCACCTATGGCTCTGACCCTGCCGGTATGAGCCCTTAAAAGGACTGATAGAAAGTGCTCTCCCTAAGCTGTCCAGCGCTGTGTATGGAGCGTACACAGCAGTATCGGCGATAGGAGCTGCGCCAGTGATGTCTGACACCAAGGACGCAGAAGGCAGATAATGGCGTGCTGGAGGAAAATGTCCGGTTTTATAATGCAGGGACATGTGACATGGACATCCTATCACACATGCCGTTGCTTCTCTGGCTAAAAGTCCACTTAGCTGTGTGTGTGTCTGGGATTGGCTGACATGCTGGCCCGCCCCACTACACACGCGCGCTTAGGGAAAGAAGACAAGGAAAAAAAAAAAAATGGCGATCGCCATTATACATACAGCAGTGATCTGAATGCGCTGTTCACGCACACTATACACTGAAATGTCATAATAGTGTGAGTCACAGAGTGACTTACACTATTGCAGCGGAAAGCCAGCTAGGAATTAGCTGTTTTTTTTGCTGCTAGAACCGTTCTCGAACGTATCTAGAACTATCGAGCTTTAGCAAAAAGCTCGAGTTCTAGTTCGATCTAGAACAGCCCCCAAAATCACTCGAGCCGCGAACTGGAGAACCACGAACCGCGCTCAACTCTAATCAGAAGATCACAGTGTATTGTGGATTGTTGATCTGCTTTAGTGCCCACTCGTTGTATTTAATTCCATCCGGTACTGAATGGGTTAAGATTAATTTCCATCTTGCCGCGATCTAACAGGTAGTTGTAACTTCAGCTGCAGCAACTCTCTTCTGCTATAAATATTCGCTCTTCACTCCACCCTATGTCATCTATAGCACAGATCTTACCTGTCCATGTTGAAGGAGCTTGTCTCTGTAGAGAAGTGGTGTTATTGTGAAGCCCCACAGGTGTTGTGTCGGTGTCGGTGCGTTACCTTCAGGGACTCCACGTTGCTGGATCTCCGTCACTGGTAGGAAATCTTCTGTTTTGATCGTGACGCCACTCTCAGTATTGCGGTCAGTGGGGACCGCCACTGCAGGTTAGGGGACGCCTGGGGCTGATGGTGGGTGCAGTAGGATGTAGTAGCCTCCTGAGAGTGAGGCAAGCCCCAGGGCCCTGTGTAGGTTTGTAGTACCACAAGTCGCAGAATGACCACACAGGCAGAACTGTCTTTCAAGGGCTTTACTCACATTTGATGGCAGGGTGAGTAGCCCGGGCGTAGCTGGGATGAACCAGATGGGAACCAGGTATCCTTCAGGCTGACTTTATGAGGGTGACTACTGACTCGCCTTCCTTAGCCCTTGGTGGTTTGGGGTGACCCCGACTTTGAGTCCCTATGGGGGTCACCCAGGGAAGATGCTGCAGCCTCTCTCCCCCTTTTGTTTGCCGTTTGCTTGTTCCCCGGACCAGGCCACTCCAGCTGCTTGCCTCCTGTGACCTATGGGCCCTCACTGCGGTTACGTGGCTGCGGCTTTTGTGGTGTTGTGGTGTGGGCTTTGAGAGCCCCACACCGGCAGGTTTAGCAGAAGAAAGCTGGATCTATCTTCGCTTCGGGATCTGCCGCCCGGTTGGGCCTGGTGCTCTCTAGCAGTCTCCTTACTTCCCACTCCGTTGCACTCCCTAGCTGAAGCTGGCTTTCAGGTAGCACTCCTAGTTGACCGTTCTCCCCCGTCTGTAGCCACTGCGCGGACGCTGTCAGATTGCACAGCTCCAGGGATCTGCTCCTCACTTGAGCTCCCTGGACTCTACACTGAACTGGCTCACTGCTCCTCCTCTCCTGTTCTTGCCTACGCCACCTAGCAACCAGACTCTCCACCACACCCCTTGAGAGGAGATGGAGGCTCTACCCCCTCCACTATTCCAGTGAAGGTGAAGGCTTGCCCCCTCCTGGGATCCCCAGGGGTCCTCTCATGGGTACATGTGTGAGACCTGATCACTATGCGCCTGTGTTCCACACCCCGGTCAGCCTTCTGGATTACCTGTGTTGTACTGTCCCCAGCATGGGTGCAGTACTCAGTGGTGCCTGACCAGGTCAGGGGCGCCACATTCCCCCTTAGTTATCACCAGCACGTCCTCGGGCTGCAAGACAACATTTTAAAATGCATAAAACATTAAAACATGTAAAACATTTTTAAAAGCACCAGGTGTCAGACATCACCACCCTCCACCCACAAGTCCGTTAACCCACCCAAAACCCTCTCAGGAGGCAGGTCACCGGTCCTGTTGGTAACCAGGTCTGGGCCATCCGTTTCCCCAGACCTTTCCTCCAATCTTCCTCTCCCGTTGGCCGCGACTTCAGCCACTTCTGGCAGGATGTAGAGGCGGCTTTCATGGGCTGGTGGTTTCAGGGTATACCTGGCCTGGTGGATCCGCGCCGTCAGCCTCTTCTGGCAGGATGTAGAGGCGGCCTCCACAGTTGGTGCTGACCAGGTACCCTCTTTGTGGTGGTGAGCCAAGGCCCCATAAACAGGCGTGCTCTCTGGTCGCAAGTGAGCCAAGGCCCTATATACGGACGGGCCCCTCCTGGTTGCAGACGAGCCAAGCCCCTAAACAGGCTGGCCCTGGTGGTGGTGCCACTGGTGTAACTATTTACACTGCGAGAGTTTGTGGCTATAGCAAGTTCATAGCCTTAAAGTTTATTTCTCACAATAGTTTTGTGGGCACATGCTTAAACAATAACGTTGCAAACTTTTCAACTCGTCAAACTGGTCAAACTTTCGGTACTTCTTTCTTTACTTTACTCCTCGGTACCAGGGCTTTGGCCTATTGGGCTACGGCACCTGCTGTTTTCTTGCTCCTTGTCATCCTCTGAGGTAGTTTCATCTGTAGGCTCTTTGTCTTTTCTTTCTTGATCTTCATCTGTTCCCTTTTCTGTATCTGTTTCTTTATCTCTGTCTTTTCTTTCTTCTTTGGGACATGGTGTTACGTCTAAGGCATAGTAGCCCCTTTCTCCTTGATGCAAGGTGAACTGTACTGCGTCTCCAATTTTCAAATTTCTGCCTGAATGTCCTCTGGGCAGGTGGGCTTGAACATCTCTCCGATTCACAAATATGCCCTCTTTTATTCCTCTTGCTACAATAAAGCCGTATCCGCTTTTCAAATTGAAGTCCTCCACAACTCCTCTACAAAGGGGTCCTCTGACCTGGGCTTTGGATCTTCTCAGGGCTCGTTTTTCTTGCAGGTCTCTGGCTGTGACTTCTCTCTGCTCTGGAGACTGTGGTGTTGGAGGATACTTTGTTCTGCTGCGCCGTGTCTTGCGGGCTGGGTTCATGCCTGCGGGCTCCCAGGTGAGGTCTTTGGGCTGATCTTCGTCAGCAGACGGGGTCAGATCTTCCTCATCCCAGCGAGAGTAGGGCAGCATCTCTGGCTCTGGGTATGGGTCCACTGCTGGTGGCACTGGAGTCGGAGTCAGCCCCTCAGCTTCCTGGCCTCCCCTCCCCCTTAGTTCTTCGCTGCACTCTGGTTGTGGCAGCGCTGGGGATGAGTGTTCTTCAGCTGGCCCAGGTGGTGGACTCTCCGGCGCAGCTGCAGGGGTTGCCTGATTCTCCTTGGGGGTATACGGAGGGAGCAGATACCGATCCACCATCTCTTGTGGGAACTGGGCCTCTAGATCAGCCTTCAGCTTCCAGTATTCGGGGTCCTCTCCTATCAGGGTCTTCCTAGCAGGGACCTCTTTGGACTGGGGAGCGGTGTCTGCTCTGGCCTTGCAGGCCGGGGAAAATGGTGATGCAATCTCTTGGCGGGCCGCGCCCGGCATGGCGGCGGCCTGGTCTTGGCGGGCCGCGCCCTTGATGGCGGCGGCCTGGTCTTGGCGGGCCGCGCCCGGCATGGCGGCGGCCTGGTCTTGGCGGGCCGCGCCTGGCATGGCGGCGGCCTGGTCTTGGCGGGCCGCGCCTGGCATGGCGGCGGCCTGGATCAGTGTCGCTGTTGCAGGGGGCTCTGTGCAGGCTGGGCTGGACGTCGCTGCAGGGACCGGGTCTTGGTGGGCCGAGCAGGGCATCGCTGCGGCGGCCGGGGCTTGGCGGGTCGAGCAGGGCATCGCTGCGGCGGCCGGGGCTTGGCGGGCCGAGCAGGGCATCGCTGCGGCGGCCGGGGCTTGGCGGGCCGAGCAGGGCATCGCTGCGGCGGCCGGGGCTTGGCGGGCCGAGCAGGGCATCGCTGCGGCGGCCTGGGCTTGGCGGGCCGCACCTGGCGTGGCTGCGGCCTGGCTCAGCGTCGCCGCGCCGGGAGCCTCTTCAGGGACCGCGGGCGTGGCAGCAGGGGTCGGGGCATCCGGGCCGGCAGGGGTAACACTGGACTCACCCATCGGTAGCAGCATCGGGGTCTGAGTCGTCACCGTCCGGTCTGGCACTCGTCGTGCGGTTCCCCTCTCATAGGCCTGAACCGCGGCAGCCATCTCCAGAAGCTCCATGCGTTCTTCTCTGATCTGCTCCACGACCCGGGTCTCCAGTCGGTCGCAGAACTGGGCCAGCTCCCGATACCACCAGGCAGCGGAGCCCAGTTCTGGATTTCTGCGGTCAGACGCCATTTCTTCTGCGCCCTCTTCTGCACGACTCTCCAGCTGTGGACTCGCCGTTGCCTCTAGTAGCAAGCTCTTCAGTTTCTGCTCTGCCTCTTTCAGCAGCTCCTCTCCCAGCAGCAGGCTTCTGGCTCCCTTTCTGTCCCGACGTCTCTGGACGCTTCCGCTTTCTTCATCAGCAAGGTCAGGACTCTGCAGGGGATCTCTGGGTAGCCACACCTCTTCGTGGGCGGTAACTTCTTCCAGCGCGGGCTGCTGTTGTTTTTCAGCGCGCTTTTCATGGTGGCAATATGGCGACGCTTCCAATTTTTCAAGCGGACCGCCCAGGCACATGGTCACCTGTCTGAACAGGTCTAGTCCTTATCCTGTTCGTGACGCCAGATGTGAAGCCCCACAGGTGTTGTGTCGGTGTCGGTGCGTTACCTTCAGGGACTCCACGTTGCTGGATCTCCGTCACTGGTAGGAAATCTTCTGTTTTGATCGTGACGCCACTCTCAGTATTGCGGTCAGTGGGGACCGCCACTGCAGGTTAGGGGACGCCTGGGGCTGATGGTGGGTGCAGTAGGATGTAGTAGCCTCCTGAGAGTGAGGCAAGCCCCAGGGCCCTGTGTAGGTTTGTAGTACCACAAGTCGCAGAATGACCACACAGGCAGAACTGTCTTTCAAGGGCTTTACTCACATTTGATGGCAGGGTGAGTAGCCCGGGCGTAGCTGGGATGAACCAGATGGGAACCAGGTATCCTTCAGGCTGACTTTATGAGGGTGACTACTGACTCGCCTTCCTTAGCCCTTGGTGGTTTGGGGTGACCCCGACTTTGAGTCCCTATGGGGGTCACCCAGGGAAGATGCTGCAGCCTCTCTCCCCCTTTTGTTTGCCGTTTGCTTGTTCCCCGGACCAGGCCACTCCAGCTGCTTGCCTCCTGTGACCTATGGGCCCTCACTGCGGTTACGTGGCTGCGGCTTTTGTGGTGTTGTGGTGTGGGCTTTGAGAGCCCCACACCGGCAGGTTTAGCAGAAGAAAGCTGGATCTATCTTCGCTTCGGGATCTGCCGCCCGGTTGGGCCTGGTGCTCTCTAGCAGTCTCCTTACTTCCCACTCCGTTGCACTCCCTAGCTGAAGCTGGCTTTCAGGTAGCACTCCTAGTTGACCGTTCTCCCCCGTCTGTAGCCACTGCGCGGACGCTGTCAGATTGCACAGCTCCAGGGATCTGCTCCTCACTTGAGCTCCCTGGACTCTACACTGAACTGGCTCACTGCTCCTCCTCTCCTGTTCTTGCCTACGCCACCTAGCAACCAGACTCTCCACCACACCCCTTGAGAGGAGATGGAGGCTCTACCCCCTCCACTATTCCAGTGAAGGTGAAGGCTTGCCCCCTCCTGGGATCCCCAGGGGTCCACTCATGGGTACATGTGTGAGACCTGATCACTATGCGCCTGTGTTCCACACCCCGGTCAGCCTTCTGGATTACCTGTGTTGTACTGTCCCCAGCATGGGTGCAGTACTCAGTGGTGCCTGACCAGGTCAGGGGCGCCACATTATTACAGTTGCACCTGCTGAAGAAACCTTTGTGAACTTATTGTTGTGTCTTTCCCCACTTGTTTGTCTTACCTACTTCATGTCGTCTTATTGCAGCAGCGAGACTACCATCTTGCTGACCATTTTTAATCAGGTTGAGAGGAGAGACAGTGAGGGCCTAGACACGTGATCGGCGAAGGACCTATACAGGGACCTTAGGGAACATAGGGATCAGCCTCAGGTGAGTGTTAAGAGGTGACCCCGCTCCACTCTCCCAAACCCAGGGCCCTCCATTGTATTTGGTTACCTGTATACCCTGTGTGTTGCGGCACATGCCGGGAGTCCCCTTATAGCTGGCGAGATCCCAGTAGTCCCTGTGAAACAAATTCAATACTAAAGAAGTGCTGGCCTTGTCCATACAATTTTTACATTACTGTTGTTGTGTACTTATGTGCAATTCAAAATTAATGTGGGTTAATATCTTTTATTGCTAAGGCCTGAGGCGTAATGTTACGGGGGGACCTCCTGGTATAGGAATAGATGAAGATATACTACTACCAGTGGTCAGGGTCCACCGTGCAGTGATGGCAGAACTCCAGCGGGCGGCACAAGGCCCTACTGAAACCCAACAGTAACCAGGTAACTAAGGTACTCTATGTTACAGGTCACACAGAGGTATCAACAGATGTAAAGAGACTCTGTCCCATCACAGAGGACCTGTGTATGCAGTAACCGTGTTCTAAGCCACACGATACTACAGTATTTATAGTGAACTCTATTAACCCCTTAACGACCCATGACGTACTAGATACGTCATGGATCGTGTGCCGGTAAGCCCCGCCCCCTGCCGCGGGCAGGCGGCGGCGATCGGCGCACATATCAGCTGTTATCAACAGCTGATATGTGTGCCTGCTAGCCGCGGGTGGAATCGCTTCCACCCGCGGCCATTAACCCCTTACATTTCGCTTCCAAAGTCTTGGCAGCGATATGTATATGGGCGCCGCCATGACAGTGACTTACCCCGCCCCCACCGGAAGTCACGTGACATGATCACGTGACTTTCGGCGGTTGCCATGGTAGCACAGGGTCATGTGATGACGCCTGTAGCTAACATGAGTCACTTCCTCTCAATGCCGGAATACAGCCGGCATTGAAAGTGAAGCAGCAAATCTGCAGTTCTCAGCTCTGTAGCTGAGATCTGCAGATAGTGCAGAGCGATCGGATTGCTGATCGCAATAGCCCTCTAGGGGGACTAGTAAAATAAAAAAAGAAGTAAAAAAAAAAGTTTTAAAAAATTAAAAAAAAATAAAAAAACCTAAAAGTTCAAATCACCCCCCTTTCACCCCATTGAAAATTAAAGGGTTAAAAAAATAAAAAATACACACATATTTGGTATCGCCACGTTCAGAAATGCCCGATCTATCAAAATATAAAATCAATGAATCTGATCAGTAAACGGCGTAGCGGCAAAAAAATTCCAAACGCCAAAATTACGTTTTTTGGTCGCTGCAAATTTTGCGCAAAATGCAATAACAGGCGATCAAAACGTAGCATCTGCGCAAAAATGGTACCGTTAAGAACGTCAGGTCGAGACGCAAAAAATAAGCCATCACTGAGCCTCAGATCCTGAAAAATGAGAACACTACGGGTTTTGGAAAATGGCGCAAAACGTGCGCCACGTTTTTTGGACAAGCTTGTGAATTTTTTTTAACCCCTTAGATACAAGTAAACCTATACATGTTTAATGTCTACAAACTCGCACCGACCTGAGGCATCATAGCCAAACATCAGTTTTACCATATAGTGAACACGGTGAATAAAATATCCCAAAAACTATTGTACAATCCCACTTTTTTTGCAATTTTTCCGCACTTGGAATTTTTTTGCCGTTTTCCAGTACACTATATGGTAAAACTTATGGTTTCATTTAAAAGTACAACTCGTCCCGCAAAAAACAAGCCCTCATATGGCAAGATTGATGGAAAAATAAAAAAGTTACGCCTCTCGGAAGAAGGGGAGCAAAAAACAAAAACGGAAAGTGTCCGGGGGCTGAAGGGGTTAAATGACAGAGTCAGATAAGGAAATAATATTATAGTAAATAAACAGAACTCTGTTAACTCACAGAGTCTATATGGCGCATTACACTTCTGTTCCTTCACAGGTAATATATACTGTATGTAGCATACATGGTATGTATAGGAGCAGACAAGCAGAACACTAGCCGTATCCTGCTAGCAGGGCTCAGGGTATATGCAGTGGTGAGTGTACAGGGTACTGCTCCTATATCGGCTTGCTATATGGTACAGCCGGTTAGCCACCGGTCCCAAAGCCGCCCAAGCCCGATATTATTGGACCCTAGCTTTGCCAGCTACTGACCCTAACTCGGTCAATGGATATGACCGCAACGCCTCACCCTAACCTGCCTCCTGACCCTCAATCAGTCCAGTGAGACTTCGCCGCCTAACCCTATCTAAGATGTGTACAGCAGTATGCACAAAGACGAGTGCACACCTCCATGTGGACGTCAGGGCTATTTATCACCTCTGTACCGCCCACAAGATGGAGGAACCCCGTGTAGCCAGCCCCTTTGGCCAAAGACACCCCTACACATCACTGATGATGTCACGGTGGCCAATAAGAACATGCCACATCACTGATAATGTCACTGGCAAATAGGAATGTGCCACATCACTGATGATGTGACGGCGGCCAATGGGGACGTGCTACATCACAGATGATGTCACGGCGGCCAATGGGAACGTACCACATCACCGATGATGTCACTCTGGCCAATAGGAACGTGCCACATCACTAACATGCTCAGATAGTGGCAAAACACCCATAGGAATCCCGCACATGCTCAGTAAGCTCTTTTTGACACTTAAGCGGGCTTTACATGCTACGACATCGCTAGCAATTGCTAGCGATATCGAGCGTGTAAGCACCTGCCCCCGTCGTGTGTGCGATATTGTGTGTTCGCTGCCGTAGCGAACATTATCGCTACGGCAGCATCACACGCACTTACCTGGTCGGCGTCGTCGCTGTGACTGCCGAACAATCCCTCCCTCAAGGGGGAGGGACGTTCGGCATCACAGCGACGTCACCGTGACGTCACTAAGCGGCCGGCCAATCAAAGCGGAGGGGCGGAGATGAGCGGGATGTAACATCCCGCCCACCTCCTTCCGCATTGCGGTCGGCGGCAGGTAAGGAGACGTTCCTCGCTCCTGCGGTGTCACACACAGCGATGTGTGCTGCCGCTGGAGCGACGAACAACATCGATAATCAACCATTACCGATTTTTGGTTTTGGGACAACCTCTCCATGGTGAACGATTTTCACCATTTTTGAGGTCGCTTAACCCATTCAGCCCCCATCCTGTTTTCACCTTAAAGACCCGGCCATTTTTTGCAATTCTGACCAGTGTCATTTTGACAGGTTATAACTCTGGAACGCTTCAACGGATCCTGGCGATTCTGACATTGTTTTTTCATGACATATTGTACTTCATGTCAGTGGTAAATATAGGCCGATATGTTTTGAGTTTATTTGTGAAAATTTCGGAAATTTGGCGAAAATTTTGAAAATTTTGCAATATTCAAATTTTGAAATTTTATGCCCATAAATCTGAAAGATATGTCACACAAAATAGTTACTAAATAACATTTCTCACATGTCTACCTTACACCAGTGCAATTTTTGAAAAAAAAAAATTCCGTTAGGAAGTTAGAAGGGTTCAAAGCTCATCAGCAATTTCTCATTTTTCCAACAAAATTAACAAAAAAATTTTTTATTAGGTACCACATCACATTTGGAGTGATTTGAGAAACCTAGGCGACAGAAAATACCCAAAAGTGACCCCATTCTAAAATCTGCACCCCTCACTCTGCTCAAAACCACATCCAAGAAGTTTATTAACCCTTTAGGAGCTTCACAGCAACCAAAGCAATGTAGAAGGAAAAATGAAAATTTTACTTTTTTACACAAAAATGTTACTTTAGCCATAAAATTTAGCATTTTCACAAGGGTATCAGGAAAAATGCATTGTAAAATGTATCGTGCATTTTCTCCTGAGTACGCAGATACCTCATATGTGGTGGAAATCAAATGTTTGGGCACATGACAGGGCTCGGAAGGCAAGGAGCGCCATTTGAATTTTTGAGTGCAAAATTAGCTGCACTCATTAGCGGACGCCATGTCGGGTTTGAAGACCTCCTGAGGTGCCTAAACAATGGAGCTCCCCCATAAGTGACCCCATTTTGGAAACTAGAGCCCTCAAATAATTTTTCTAGATGTTTCATGTGCACTTTGAACCCCTGGGGGCTTCACAGATGTTTATAACGTTGAGCCGTGAAAAGAAAAAATGTTTTTTTTACCACAAAACTGTTGCTTCAACCAGGTAGCTTTTTTTATCACAAGGGTATCAGGAAAAAATATGCACCATAAAATGTATTGTCCATTTTCTCCTGAGTACGCAGATACCTCATATGTGGTGGAAATCAAATGTTTGGGCACACGGCAGGGCTCGGAAGGCAAGGAGCGCCATTTGAATTTTTAGTGCAAAATTAGCTGCACTCATTAGCGGACGCCATGTCGGGTTTGAAGACCCCCTGAGGTGCCTAAACAATGGAGCTCCCCCATAAGTGACCCTATTTTGGAAGCTAGAGCCCTCAAATAATTTTTCTAGATGTTTAGTCAGCACTTTGAACCCCTGGAGGCTTCACAAAAGTTTGTAATGTTCAGCCGTGAAAATCTATATTTTTTTTTTTACCACAAAATTGTTTTTTCAAACAGGTAGCTTTTTTTCCACAAGGGTATCAGGAAAAAATGCACCATAAAACGTATTGTGCAATTTCTCCTGAGTACATAGATACCTCACATGTGGTGGAAATCAATTGTTTGGGCACACAGCGGGGCGGCTCAGAAGAGAAGGAGCACCATTTCACAGCAAAATTGGTTGGAATTATTAGCAGACGCCATGTTGCATTTGGAGACCCCCTGAGGTGCCTAAACAATGGAGCTCCCCCACATGTGACCGCATTTTGGAAACTAGACCCCCCCCATATACAAAAACATTAGTTTGGCGAAATAAAAAATACGAACGTCAGTAAAAAAAATAAAAATGAATAAATAAAATATGAGCGCCTGCCACTAAGACCAGTGCCAAACGTGAGAGCAATGCACGAGTCTCGCATCGCATCATCCGCTCCAGTCTGGAAGCAAGGAGCTGTGCTGGATAATGCGATGCGAGAGGGCGCGGCGGCGGATGGAGGGGCAGCAGATGAGAAAGGGCGTAGCGGATGGAAGATGGGAAAGGGCGCAGCGCATGGAGGAGCGGCAGAGGATGGGAAAGTGCGCAGCGGATGGAGGAGCGGCAGAGGATGGGAAAGGGCGCAGCGGACGGGGGAGCGGCAGAGGATGGGAAAGGGCGCAGCGGATGGAGGAGCGGCAAAGGATGGGAAAGGGCGCAGCGAATGGAGGAGTGGCAGAGGATGGGAAAGGGCGCAGCGGATGGAGGAGTGGCAGAGGATGGGAAAGGGCGCAGCGAATGGAGGAGCGGCAGAGGATGGGAAAGGGCACAGCGGATGGAGGATGGGAAATGGCGCAGCGGATGGAGGAGCGGCGGAGGTTGGGGGGGTGAGATTGGGGATAGCTACCTTACAGGATGGATCTAGGCAGCAGGATCGCAGCAGACAGAAGAGGCAGCAGATGAAGGAGGCAACAGATTTAGGAGGGTGAGAGGGGGCAGTAGATGAAGAGGATGGGAGAGAGCAGGCAGCAGATCGGGGAGGGGGGCAGAGTCTGATGGCAGAGAGCGATGGCACATGAGGGGGGAAGACAGTAGGGGAGGCAGCACATGGAGGAGGAGGAGCGAGGGAGGCAGCACATGGAGGGGGGGAGAGGCAGCACATGGAGGGGGGAAGCTTGCAGCACATGGAGGAGGAGGAGGGGGGGAGGTGTAGTGGCGGATGGAGAAGGAGCTGCCGATGGAGCAGGCGGTGGCCGATTGGGAACAGTGGCGGCTGAAAAAGGTGGGTGCGATGGCGGCAGGGACAGCTGCGTAGCTGGGGGTGGAGGCGTGGACAGTGGCGGGCGTGGCGGGGACAGCGGCGTGGCTGGTGGGGACAGCGGCGTGGCTGGCGGTGGCAATCGAGGACAGCAGCGGGGTGATCAGGTACAGCGGCGTGGCTGGCGGTGGCGGCGTGGCTGGCGGGGACAGTGGCGTGGCTGGTGGGGACAGTGGCATGGCTGGTGGTGGCAATCGGGGACAGCGGCGGGGTGATCAGGTACAGCGGCGTGGCTGGCGGTGGCGGGGACAGCGGCGGGGACAGCGGTGTGGCTGGCAGTGGCGGCGTGGACAGTGGCGGGGACAGCGGCGTGGCTGGCGGTGGTGATCGGGGACAGCGGCGGGGTGAGCGGCGTGGCTGGCGGTGGTGATCGGGTACAGCGGCGGGGTGAGCGGCATGGCTGGCGGTGGCGGGGACAGCGGCGTGGCTGGCGGGGACAGCGGCGTGGCTGGCGGTGGCGATCGGGTACAGTGGCGTGGCGATCGGGGACAGCGGCAGATCGGGGGCAGCGGCGGGGCGATTGAGGACAGTGGCGGGGCGGGGACAGTGGTGGATCAGGGGACTATAACATACCGATGGGCGACCGCTCTCCTCAGCTTTCAGGGACGGACACAGGTCACCGGCACCAGATACACGGTGATTGGAGAGATCGGTCACAAGACCGGTCTCTCCAATCATACCTGGGGGCGGGTGAAGCACTGATCACCCACCTCCAGCCAATGATCAGAGCTACAGCTGCTCTGATCAGGGCTGGATTTCAATGTTCCAGCCATTTTCAATGGCTGAAACATTACAGTGACTGTAATTGGCTGAGTCGCGTTAATCAGCCAATCACAGCCTCTGTAGGTTCGGGGAGGAGGCACCACCCCTCCTGAGGTCAGGCAGAGGTCCCCTCCTTCCCGAATCTACTATTTGATTACACCGATCGCACTCACGGGGGCTCCGGGGCCGCGATTTCGCCATGACATACTGGGTACGTCATGGGTCGTTTAGCACCATGTCACCATGACGTACCCAGTACGTCAAGGGTCGTTAAGGGGTTAAGGTCGCTGGTATCACACGCTGTGATATCGTTAATGACACCGGATGTGCGTCACTAACAACGTGACCCTGACGATAAAACATTAACGATATCGTAGCGTGTAACGACCCCTTTAGTGTCAGAATGCCAAAAAGTCCTGGTCAGCATCCGTGGCTCAGAAGACCGGACCGAGCGACTTCGGGAATGGGGAGGAACTGCTTCAGAAGGCAAACAAGGACCCCCCGTACCACGGTTCGTGACAGTGCCCCCCTTCAACACCCCCTCCCCTCCAACGTTCAAATGCCGCAATCAGGTCAGGGGCATTGATGTTCTCTACTCGCTCCCAGGAGCGATGCTCAGGACCATATTCGTCCCAATCCACAAGATAAAATCGCCGCCCATGGACAACTTTGGTCTCCAATATAGCTCGGACCACAAAATTGGATGAGGACGACGTAGACGAGGATGAATCCACTCTGGGAACGGTGACAATCTCACTGGTTTCAGTAGAGAGACGTGGAATGTATCATGAATCCGGTGAGGAGTCGGGATGCGGAGTCGATATACAACCGGGTTTATTTGCCAAAGAACTTCAAAGGGGCCCAAGTACCGTGGAGCAAACTTGGTTGACTCCACTCGGAGTTTTACGTTCTTCGCAGATAGCCAAACGTAGTCTCCTGGTGAAAAGGTAGGAGCAGGACGTCGGAACCTGTCCGCCCCAACTCTCATCTGCTGCTTTGGCAGCTTGGGTATTATCCCATGTTACTCTGGTGGAAGAGGCCCAGTCTGTAATTGCTGGGGATGAGGAGGACACGGGCATGGGTACTGGTACCTGGGGATGTTGCCCATTATTCAGCATGAAAGGGGTTTGCCCCGTAGCCTTGGAGATCGAGTTGTTCAGGGCAAATTCAGCCCATGAAGGAGCGCAGACTAATCGTCATGGTTGGCACACACGAAGTGCCGTAAATATGTCAAGAGGGACTGGTTTGTGCACTCTACTAACCCATTTGTCTCAGGAAGGTATGCGGATTAGATATTAAGCTCGATGGATAAGAGCTGACATAGATCCCCCCAAAACCGGTAGGCGAATTGCGGACCTCGATCGCTAACGATCCTGTCCGGTAAGCCATGTAACCTAAAGATTAGTGATGAGCGAGCATGCTTGTCACTACTCGGTACTCGCACGAGTATCACTGTACTCGGGCTGCTCGGCGGGGACCGAGTAATCTCGCGATACTCGTCCTTTACTCGTGGTCTTCATTTCTGCATGTTGGCGCTCTTTTGAGAGCCAGCCCTCATGCAGGGATTGGCTGGCAGACCACTGCAATGCCACAGCCCTGTTAGTTGTGGAATTGCAGTGATTGGCCGGCCTGCACAGCGTCACCGAGCCTTTATATAGGCCGGCGCGCTGTGCTCTGCTCACAGCTATTCTGACAGTGAGTGTAGGGAGAGTGTCGCTGATTCAGGGAAAGCTTTGCGGCCCTTTATAGTTAGTTCCGGAGCAGGGCTGCAAACAGTGTGACCAGAAGTCCTTCTCAGGACTATTCTAGTTGTATACAGGCAGGCAGGGTATAGCCAGGTCGGAGTACAGTAGCAGAGTCCTTCTCAGGACTATTGTTGCTATATACAGGCAGGGTATAGCCAGGTCGGAATACAGGCTAGTGACCAGAAGAGTCCTTGTCAGGACTATTGTACCAGTATACAGGCAGGCAGGCAGGCAGGGTAGTGGTGACCGTATACCAGCCTTCATCATATCTGGGGCTGGTGTACACAGTGTAAAACAGTCCAGATAGTGTCAGACTTCTCAGTAATTGTCGCTCCTAAAAACCAGTTAGGTTCTTATTGCGTCCGTGCTTGCATTTAAAAACAGCACGTGTGTGGCAGTCGGTGGCAGCGTACAGGTGCGCGTTTTGCACAAACTATTATATAACGCACAAGTCTAGTGTATAATACACGTCAGTCAGCAGTGTCTGATAGTGTCAGACTTCTCAGTAATTGTCGCTCCTAAAAACCAGTTAGGTTCTTATTGCGTCCGTGCTTGCATTTAAAAACAGCACGTGTGTGGCAGTCGGTGGCAGCGTACAGGTGCGCGTTTTGCACAAACTATTATATAACGCACAAGTCTAGTGTATAATACACGTCAGTCAGCAGTGTCTGATAGTGTCAGACTTCTCAGTAATTGTCGCTCCTAAAAACCAGTTAGGTTCTTATTGCGTCCGTGCTTGCATTTAAAAACAGCACGTGTGTGGCAGTCGGTGGCAGCGTACAGGTGCGCGTTTTGCACAAACTATTATATAACGCACAAGTCTAGTGTATAATACACGTCAGTCAGCAGTGTCTGATAGTGTCAGACTTCTCAGTAATTGTCGCTCCTAAAAACCAGTTAGGTTCTTATTGCGTCCGTGCTTGCATTTAAAAACAGCACGTGTGTGGCAGTCGGTGGCAGCGTACAGGTGCGCGTTTTGCACAAACTATTATATAACGCACAAGTCTAGTGTATAATACACGTCAGTCAGCAGTGTCTGATAGTGTCAGACTTCTCAGTAATTGTCGCTCCTAAAAACCAGTTAGGTTCTTATTGCGTCCGTGCTTGCATTTAAAAACAGCACGTGTGTGGCAGTCGGTGGCAGCGTACAGGTGCGCGTTTTGCACAAACTATTATATAACGCACAAGTCTAGTGTATAATACACGTCAGTCAGCAGTGTCTGATAGTGTCAGACTTCTCAGTAATTGTCGCTCCTAAAAACCAGTTAGGTTCTTATTGCGTCCGTGCTTGCATTTAAAAACAGCACGTGTGTGGCAGTCGGTGGCAGCGTACAGGTGCGCGTTTTGCACAAACTATTATATAACGCACAAGTCTAGTGTATAATACACGTCAGTCAGCAGTGTCTGATAGTGTCAGACTTCTCAGTAATTGTCGCTCCTAAAAACCAGTTAGGTTCTTATTGCGTCCGTGCTTGCATTTAAAAACAGCACGTGTGTGGCAGTCGGTGGCAGCGTCAGGCTCCACGTTGTCCCTGGATAGAGACGTGCATGAGGGCCTGTAAACCTGAAGTGCCCATTGGAAGGAAGTGGGTCTATTGTAGTATAGCCCTTAGGCAGGGCAGCCAAAAATTGGGAGGCTCCACGTTGTCCCTGGGTAGAGACGTGCATGAGGGCCTCAAAACATTGTTCCCATTGCAAAGGAGCGGGTCTCCTGTCGTTGTAATGTCCATTCTGCAAAGAATGGGCGAAAAAATTTACCACTGGGGGTATACCTGAAACAAAGGCCTAAGTATTGCAATTTGTAACGGTCATCATCATGGTGGCGCATGAGGAGAAGGAGGAGCAGTCCAGCGATTATCCAAAGTCCAGAAGTGTGTACCCATGGGTGAGTGGAGGTACATGGCAAACTTTAAATTCCGCTCTCATTTGCTGGTGATGTGGTGAAGTCTGGCCCAATCCAACCCTTGTTCATCTTGATCAGAGTCAGCTTGTCAGCATTTTCAGTTGACAGGCGGGTGCGTTTATCTGTAATGATTCCACCTGCGGCACTAAAAACACGCTCTGACAAAACGCTAGCAGCAGGGCAGGCCAGGCCTTCCAAGGCGTAGAGAGCCAATTCATGCCACGTGTCCAGCTTGGATACCCAATAATTGTAAGGCACAGAGGAATGTCGGAGTACAGTTGTTCGATCTGCAAGGTACTCCTTCAGCATCTGGGCAAACTTAGGATTTCTTGTGGCACTACCCCGCACCTCAGGGGCTGTGGTACGTGAGGGGCTGAGAAAACTGTCACACATCTTAAAGACTGTTCCCCTACCTCTGGCGGATTGGACTTGTGCCTCTCTCGGCTGTACGCCTCGGTTGTCCACTGATTCATGACCTATGCCGCTAGCGTTTTGTGAGGGGAATGCTTTGCCTACTTCCGTGACTATGGCCTTCTGGAACTGCTGCATTTTGCCTGACCTCTCCGCCTCGGGAATAAGAGACATAAAGTTCTCCTTTTAGCGTGGGTCTAACAGTGTTACCAACCAGTAATGATTGTCGGCCAAGATGTTCTTAACGCGAGGGTCACGAGACAGGCAGCTTACCATAAAGTCAGCCATGTGTGCCAGACTCTTAACAGCCATCACTTCAGTATCCTGACCAACACGATGACTGAACATGCTGTCCTCCTCCTCCTCATCATCTACCCTGTCCTCTGGCCAGCCACGCTGAACCGAGGATATGACTGCATGTCATATCCTCAATTTGGCCAGAGAGTTGCTCCATGTCTTCATCCTCCTCCTCGTCATAGTCCTCCACTGCACGTTGTGATGAGACGAGGCTGGGCTGTGTGTTATCATTCATCACCCACACCCACTACTGTTTCTTGCTGAAACTCATCGCGCTCCGCCTGCAATGCATCATGTTTGTTTTCTGAGCAGAGACCATTTTAGAAGGCAGAGAAGCGGTATGGTGACGCTAATAATGTCGTCATCGCCGCTCACCATCTTGTTGTAGTCCTCAAAGTTTTGGCGGATGGTGCATAGGTCGGACATCCATCTCCACTCCTCAGGTGTTATGTGTGGAGTTTGACCCATTTCCCGACGGCTTAGGTGATGCAGGTACTCAACAACTGCCCTCTTCTGCTCACATATCCTGACCAACATGTGCAGAGTTGAATTCCAACGCGTGGGGACATCACACACCAGTCTGTGTGCCGGAAGATGCAAACGGCGTCTTAAGCCGGCAAGGCCGGCTGAAGCAGTAGGTGACTTTCGAAAATGTGCAGACAGGCGGCGAACTTTTACCAGCAGATCAGACAGCTCTGAGTATGACTTTAGAAACCGCTGAACCTCGAGGTTGAGCACATGGGCCACGCATGGAACATGTGTCAGCTGGCCTCGCCTCAAAGCCGCCACCAGGTTCCGGCCATTGTCACACACGACCTTTCCTGGCTTTAGGTTCAGAGTTGTGAGCCAGTGATCTGCCTGCTGTTTCAGAGCTGTCCACACCTCTTCTGCATTGTGGGGTTTGTCACCTATGCAGATTAGCTTCAGCACTGCCTGTTGCCGCTTCGCCGAGGCAGTGCTGCAGTGCTTCTGTGTCGCCCTGGACAAGCCAGGGGCCACAGAGCACAACACTTAAACACCCCACACTCCCTGCAGGCATATCATAGTCAAAACACAAAATCCTTGTTGCCTTCCCCAGGGGCTGTTGTCCACACCAGGGTGTGGAGCCAGGCGGTTGGTCTCCACCCACCGAGGAGGAGGGAAAACACAGGCAGTGAGAGTTAAGCTAAGGAAGTGGAAGGAGGAAAGTAGTAGAGAGGAGAAAAGTGACAGCAAAGAGCCTGAAGTTGGTCCGGGTGTGTGGCCCGGACAGGACAGCAAGGTTGGCAGGATGTGGTGACCGTCTGCAGTGGAGGCCGATTGGAGTCTGCCGTAAGGACCGTGGACGGGTGGTGACCCGGCCGTACCGGACCGGTATACAAAGAGAAGCCAGCACCATTGGCAGAGGACTTTCGGATCCCGGCAAGGCTTGGTGTCGCCGTGAATTTGCCAAATCCGTTATTGAAGGGGACCTCAGGGTTTCCAAACAGCCAAGTCCAGATAGAAGGCAACCGTACAACCGTGAAGGGGAGACACAGCCACCGCCAAGGGCAACCGTCTCCCAGGGCCAGCGCCTGTGGGCAAAAGGGGCTCCTCCGGCCCATATCCAGGTCAGGGAGCGGGTTACCGTTGGGAAACCATCACTACCAACACTTAACTTAGGTGCAGGGAGAGACAGTCATCACTAACCTGCAGGGAGGAACAACCGCAGCCGTCCGAGTGACCCGTCCATCCAGCCACTTGTTTTACCCTGAACTGTGTCATCATCATTGGGCTGAGTGAGTACCTCCGTGCCGTGCGGCACAGCGCTGCCCCTGCGACCATGCACTTCATCAGGCCCCGCAACCCGCCTGTCATCCATCTCTACCCCATCACCAGGCCCCGGGACAACCAACCCCCCTACCCACGGAGGGGAGAAATAACAACAAAGCTGCTCCCTGTCACAGGCTCCCGGGATCCCCGTCCAGAGCAGCGGTGGTGTCCACACAATCACCACAACCGTGGGTGGCGTCACGGACAATATCCCCAAAACCCAAACCACCCCTTTTCACTCACGGGCGAGTAGCGCCGCTCGAGTCCCCGGGATCCGGCCATCGCTCGAGCCAACGAGCAGCAGCAGCCGTAGAGCTGCGTCAGCCGGACCCGAGCAGTGGGAGAGCGCACCGTCCCCTCCTCCGCCAGCGACACTTCCAGCTTGGGACTGGTGTGGAGGGTAAAGTGGATCAGGATGCGCAGGAGGAGGAGGAGGCTGAGGAGCATGACATTCCGGAGCTGTAGAGTGTGTGTGAAACCCTGACTGAGGTAGGGCCTGCAAAACTTGGTGTGTGAAGGACGTGTTCCGTCCCTCGCTCAGACTGGGTCCCAGCTTGCACAATATTAACCCAGTGTGACGTCAACGAGATGTAGCGTCCTTGCCCACATGCACTTGTCCACGTGTCTGTGGTTAGGTGGACTTTGGCTGAAACAGCGTTGTTCAGGGCACGTGTGATGTTTTGTGACACGTGGTTAGTTATGCAATGCGGGGACGGCACACAGGGAGAAATAGTGGCGGCTGTGGACCGAGTAACGTGGGACAGCTGCCACCATCAGTTCGCGGAATGCTTCTGTCTCAACCAGCCTAAAAGGCAACATTTCCAGCGCAAGCAGTCGCGAAATGTTAGCATTTAGAACTGTGGCATGTGGGGTGTTGGCAGTGTATTTGCGCCTGCGCTCAAAGGTTTGCTGAATGGATAACTGAACGTTGCGCTGGGACAAGGACGTGCTTGATGATGGTGTTCTTTCTGCGTAGGCAACTGCAGGTGCAGGAGTGGAGGAGGCTTGTTCGCAGGCAGCATGGACAGGGGATTGGCTCGCATGCACAACCAGCGAAGACGTAGCAGTGACATCAGCAAGCACTGCTCCTCGACTCTGTTGTACTTCCCACAAAGTCGGGTGCTTGGCTGACATGTGCCTGATCATGCTGGTGGTGGTCAGGCTGCTAGTTTTGGTACCCCTGCTGATGCTGGCATGGCAGGTGTTGCAAATGGCCTTTTTAGAATCATCTGGAGCCAACTTAAAAAACTGCCAGTGTCAGAGTTCCGGGTTTTCCAGTTTTCTTTTGAAAGAGCTTGCCCTTTGTTAACATGGAGTTTTCTGTTCTGTTGCCCTACTTCCTGTCCATCTGTTTAAAAGCCGCCCCTAAAGCTTAGTCCAGTGCCTGAGTATACTGCTTCCTGTGTGCTCCTGCCCTGCTGCTTTTGGTTCCTGATTGTTATTCGGATCCTCTTGGAAAACAACCGACACCGACTCTGGACTTCATCTGGTATCATCTAGCTGTACCTGGACTCCGTTTGCCGTCTTTGGTCGGAACTTCTGCCCGGTTCCTTCCGTTTAATACCACTCTGGACTCACATCACGTACAGACATTTTTCGACTTACCTATTGCCCTTTTGTGTCCCGGCTGCTGCGCATTTAGGGCTTCTGGGGTGATTGCCAGACAGTCCCTGTATAGGGGTTTGCTGTTGGTGGTCTCCCTGGGGGAGTCCGGTGCGCGGTCCCGGGAATTCCCTTTCGCTCAGTCCCTGGAAGGTATTTCCTGTATTTATGTTCTACTGTGTTTTTGTTCCGTTTATGTACATATTTGCTGGTTGCATATTATAAATGTCTTGCACCAAGAACTCGTCTCTGGTTGTCATTGCCCTAACGCAATCGAAATCCTCAATACATACAATAGTATTACAGCCAGACTCGGGAAGACCTAACATTTGTACAGGCACCTTGTGTCGTGTTGTTCCGGGGAACAGTTGCCTGACGTCTGCCTGGGGCCACCACTCTGCTTCTTACTGCCTGTTGGGATGCTACGCCTCCCTCCCCCTGTGCACTGCTGTCCTCGCTCTGCATATCCTCCTGCCAGGTTGGGTCAGTTACTGGATCATCCACCACGTCGTCTTCCTCTTCCGCACCCTGCTCCTCCTCCTGACTTCCTGACAATTGTGTCTCATCATCGTCCACCCCTTGTTGAGACACGTTGCCAACTTCGTGAGAACGTGGCTGCTCAAATATTTGTGCATCTGTACATACGATCTCGTCATGGCCCACTTCAACAGGAGCTGGCGAGAGGCCAGAATTTGTGAATGGAAACGTGAACGAACAGCTATTCCGAGTGTCCAAGTGTGGGATCAGTAATGTCCGTGGACGTGTACTCGGCCTGGTGGTAGGAAGGAGGATCAGGTTCTGAAATGTGCGGTGCAGTATCACGGCTACTGACACTTGACCGTGTGGAAGACAGAGTGTTTGTGGTGGTGCCAATCTGACTGGAAGCATTATCCGCTATCCAACTAACAACCTGTTGACACTGGTCTTGGTTCAAGAGCGGTGTACTGCTGCGGTCCCCAAGAATTTGGGACAGGACGTGCGAGCGACTAGATGTGGCCCTTTGTTGTGGCGAAATTAGAGCTTGCACACAACCTCGGTGTCTGCCTGCACCACCATCACGTCCACTTCCTTGTTCGTTGACAACGCCCTTGCGCATTTTGCAATGCTGTGCTGATGTGTATTCACTAGACTTGTGTGTTATATCCAAGTTTTTGCAAAACTCACACAAATGCAGCGGAAAGCTGCCACCAACAGGCACACACGTGCGGTTTTTAAATGCAAGCACGGAGGCACTAAGAACCTAACAGGTCTCTATCCAGGGACAACGTGGAGCCTCTCAATTTTTGGCTGCCCTGCCTAAGGGCTATACTATAATACACCCACTTCCTTCCAATGGGCACTTCAGGTTTACAGGCCTTCATGCACGTCTCTATCCAGGGACAACGTGGAGCCTCCCAATTTTTGGCTGCCCTGCCTAAGGGCTATACTATAATACACCCACTTCCTTCCAATGGGCACTTCAGGTTTACAGGCCTTCATGCACGTCTCTATCCAGGGACAACGTGGAGCCTCCCAATTTTTGGCTGCCCTGCCTAAGGGCTATACTATAATACACCCACTTCCTTACAATGGGCACTTCAGGTTTACAGGCCCTCATGCACGTCTGTATGCAGGGGCATTGGTGAACCTCACAATTTAGGACTGCCCTGGCAAAGGAAAATACTACAAAGACTCACTTCCTCAAAATGGGCACATTAGACTCAAGAGGCCTTCATGTACGTCTCTTCTCAGGGACATCGGAGTGCCACACAATGTTTTCACGTAAAATCTTTCATGTATTGATCTCAAAAAGTAACATACACCAGCTCTATCTCACTATTGGGTATGTGCCCTTAACATTTCCGCCATGAAAAATCATTTTGGGGTCATTTTGGAAGGTTTTCTGGTGAGTCCGTAAAAATGGCGTAAAACGCGGACAAAATTGTTCACAGCTGTGACTTTTGAGTGATAAATGCTTCAAGGGGTCTTCCCCATGCTGTTGCCATGTCATTTGAGCACTCTTCTGAGACTTTTGTGCCATTTTTAGGGTTTCTCCATGCTGCCGGGAGGTCATTTCACAAAAATACTCGGGTCTCCCATAGGATAACATTGGGCTCGTTGCTCGGGCCGAGTACACGAGTATCTTGGGAGGCTCGGCCCGAGCTTCGAGCACCCGAGCTTTTTAGTACTCGCTCATCACTACTAAAGATGTGTTTTATAAACAACCTAGCGAGAAGGCGGGAAGATGGAAGACGAGACAGAGGAACCAGGTGTACCATGCGGGAGAAGTGGTCGGTCACTACCCAGATGACTTTGTGACCCCGTGATCTTGGAAGATCGACCACAAAATCCATCCCCATGATCTCCCATGGTCTATCTGGAACTGGCAATGGATATAGCAGTCCAGCACGCCTCTGACGAGATGGTCGGTTCCTGGCACATGAAATGCAGGCCTGTAAATAGTCTTTCACGTCTCTCGCTAGACGTGGCCACCAGTACCATCTCTTGATGAGTTCCTGGGTACGCCGAACTCCGAAATGTCCACCTAGCTTAGATGTATGTGCCTAGGACAAGATGTCGTTTTGTCTCTAAGGAGGCACATACGTTTTTCCAGGTGGAACCTGGTCTAAGGTCACTGGTGCAACGGTGCGAATGGAGTCTGGTGTTAGGATGAATCGAGGCTCTTCCTTCTCATCCTCTATCGCCATGACCTCAAGAGAGCATTGGCTCTTACGTTTTTCTCTCCTGAAAGAAAATGAAGGGTAAACTTAAAACGGGAGAAAGAGAGAGACCACCGATCCTGTCTCGGGTTTAACCGCTGAGCAGTTTGTAAATATACCAGGTTTTTATGGTTTGTGAAGACCTGTAATGGATGTTTAGCAGATACCGCCACTCTGCTAATGCTAGCTTCATAGCTAGAAGCTCTCTATCCCCTATAGTGTAATTCCTCTCCGCAGGAGAGAAGGTTTTGGAATAGAAGAAACATGGTCGTTTCCTTCCATTACTATCCTTCTGATACAGGACGGCTCCAGCTCCTACTGAAGAAGCATCTACTTCCATCAAAAAGGGCTTCTCTACGTCGGGACGATGTAATATCGGGGGCCTTACAAAATGGGCTTTGATGTCACTAAACGCCTTTGTAGTCTCCGGTGACCAATCTTTTGGATTAGCACCCTTTTTCGTAAGCCGTACCAAGGGAGCCACGAGCGTAGAGAAGTGCGGTATAAATTGCCTATAATAGTTGACAAAACCACGGAACCGCTGAATGGCCTTCAGGGAACTTGGTTCTGCCCAGCTTTCTACAGCCTTGGTTTTTGCTTGGTCCATGGCCACACCTTTATAGGACACTATATATCCCAAGAAGGAAAGGGATGGTTGCTCGAAGATGCACTTTTCGAGTTTAGCATAGAGGGAGTTAGCTCGCAGGCGGGTCAGGACTCGTGCCACATCCTGGCGATGTGTCTCCAGATCCGGGGAATAGATGAGAATGTCATCCAGGTAAACGACAACTGATGTTAGCAGTAGATCTCGGAACACGTCATTCACAAAATTCTGGGACACTGCGGGGGCATTGCATTATCCGAAAGGCATGACGAGGTACTCATAATGGCCATCACGGGTGTTAAACGCCGTTTTCCACTCGTCACCCTCTTGGATTCACACTAGATTATACGCCCCCACAGGTCCAGTTTTGTGAAGATGCAAGCTCCCCGTAAGCGGTCAAACAACTCGGAAATTAGAGGTGGGTGTATTTGTTTTTTTATAGTGATAGCATTAAGACCCCGACAGTCGATACATGGATGCAAATCCCCCTCCTTTTTCCGAACAAAGAAGAAACCTGCTCCTGCAGGTGACACAGACTTTTTAATAAAACCCTTCTCTAGACTCTCTTTGATATAAGCTGACATGGCTTCCGTCTCTAGGATGGAAAGAGGATACACTCTACCTCGAGGTGGTTCCGTCCCAGGTATCAGATCTATAGCACAATCATATGGACGGTGAGGGGGTAGGGACTCAGATCCCTTTTTAGAGAAGACATCCGCAAACTGATGGTACGGACACGGCAAAACAGAGAGTAGAGAAGAGGTATTAGAAGCAACAGCTTCTACAGTAAGGGCATGACAACTCTCTTGACATCCAGAACCCCAGGAGATAACTCTCCCTAAAACCCAATCAATATGTGGTGAATGGAGTCTAAGCCACGGAAGCCTAAAAGAACAGCGTCCACCCCTTCTGGTAGCACGAGAAAGGTAATAACCTCCTGGTGATTTTGGGGTATGCAAAACATAAGGGGAACAGTTCTATGGGTGACCACTTCAGGCAATACCGACCCATTCACCACACGTATAGGAATAGGTTTGGGGAGTAGTAGTAGTGGTATGGCATGTTTGCAAGCAAAATGGGATGATAGGAAATTCCCATCTGCTCCTGAGTCCACACATGCCTCCACGCCTATTTTAGAGGTGTTAAAGGAGAGGAAACCCTTAAGGGTCAATTTGGAGGTAGAACTGGATGCATCTAGTGACACTTCCCCCCAAGGGTGACTAGATGGAAGCGTTTTTCCTGACGGGAAGTACACTTGTTGGCATAGTGCCCTAGTTGTCGGCAGACAAAACATATAGGTAGAAGTGTCTGTCGACGACCCTTAGGAACAGTCCGAGCTCTCTCCATAGGAGTACCAGTAGACTCAGATTGCTGAGGGGTAATTGGAGTGGAGAACAAGGGAGCCAACCGTACTTTAAGGCACGATTGGGCGACCTCCAGCTTTCGTTCAGAGTGCCTGACATCGATTCTGGTGGCAATGGTGATAAGAGCCTCAAGGGTGCTGGGAACTTCCCTTGTACAAAGGGCATCTTTAATAAACCCAGCTAACCCTTTCCAGAATATGGGCACCACAACCCTGTCGGGCCAATCTAATTCAGACGCCAGGGTTCTGAACTGAATAGCATACAAATTGGTACTCGAGGAACCCTGAGTGAGCTCCAAAGGTTGTATAGAATAATCGTGTGTATCCTGGTGACCCATGAAAACGGTCGTTAATGCCCCGGGAAAAGAGTCTGCCGTAGCCACTGCCTCATTATCCCTCTCCCATAATGGAGTAGCCCATTCAAGAGCTCTTCCCTCTAAGAGGGATAGTATAAACCCTACTTTGGTCTTTTCAGTAGGGTCATTTTTTCCAACAGAATCAAATGGAGGCGACATTGGTTCACAAAGCCACGACAAGTTCTGCTCTCTCCTGTAAATGTATTTGGGAGAGACAACTTGGGTCGAGCTTGTGCAACCCTCACTGCGGAAGGAACCAATGCTGCTGCTCGTGCAGCTACAGCTGCAATATCTACATTGGAAACGACTTGTTCCACACTTTTAAGTCTGGTTTCCAACTGCTGGATGTACCGATGCAATTGTTGAATTTCAGACATTCCAGCCAGGCCCGTGGCGCACTCGTACTGTTACGGGGGGACCTCCTGGTATAGGAATAGATGAAGATATACTACTACCAGTGGTCAGGGTCCACCGTGCAGTGATGGCAGAACTGCAGCTGATGGCAGAAGGCCCTACTGAAACCCAACAGTAACCTGGTAACTAAGGTACTCTATGTTACAGGTCACACAGAGTTACCAACAGATGTAAAGAGGCTCTGTCCCGTCACAGAGGACCTGTGTATGCAGTAACCATGTTCTAAGCCACACGATACTGCAGTATGTATACTGAACTCTATTAAATGACGCATTACACTTCTGTTCCTTCACAGAAGGTAATATATACTGTATGTAGCATACATGGTATGTATAGGAGTGGACAAGCAGAATACTAGCCGTATCCTGCTAGCAGGGCTCAGGGTATATGCAGTGGTGAGTGTACAGGGTACTGCTCCTATATCGACTTGCTATATGGTACAGCCGGTTAGCCACCGGTCCCAAAGCCGCCCAAGCCCGATATTACTGGAGCCTAGCTTTGCCAGCTACTGACCCTAACTCGGTCAACGGATATGACCGCAACGCCTCACCGTAAACTGCCTCCTGACCCTCAATCAGTCAGGTGAGACTTCGCCGCCTAACCCTATCTAAGATGTGTACAGCAGTATGCACAAAGACGAGTGTGCGCCTCCATGTGGGCGTCAGGGCTATTTATCACCTCTGTACCGCCCACAAGATGGAGGAACCATGTGTAGCCAGCCCCTTTGGCCAATAAGACCCCTACACATCACTGATGATGTTACGGTGGCCAATAAGAACGTGCCACATCACTGATAACGTCACCGGCCAATAGGAATGTGCCACATGACTGATGATGTGCCGGCGGCCAATGGGGATGTGCTACATCACTGATGATGTCACGGCGGCCAATAGGAACGTACCACATCACCGATTATGTCACTGTGGCCAATAGGAATGTGCACATCACTGACATGCTCAGATAGTGGCAAAACACCCATAGGAATCCCGCACATGCTCAGTAGGCTCTTTTTGACACATAGTGTCAGAATGCCAAAAAGTCCTGGTCAGCATCCATGGCTCAGAAGACCGGATCGAGCAACTTCGGGTACGGGGAGGAACTGCTCCAGAAGGCAACCTAGGAGCCCCCGTACCCCGGTTCGTGACACGTAAATCCTATTTCTCACCTGTCCCAGTTCAAGCACAGAATAAGGCTAACTAGTCTTCGTCTTTTCTCATCAATAGTGGAATTCATGTATTTATTGATTGCAGTGTAAGAATGCATCGTGTATGTATATTTATCATCAGAGCATAAGTGTCACGATAACTATGGGATAGCTGGGCACTGGGGCTCCTAAGCTGTCTAACAAGCTAAGGGGACACTATGCTATTCCTAATCTCAGGGATACTCCTGATGGTGGGGAGGCCTTTATTTCCTTACTGGCCCTGCTCCTCACCAGTCCTGATCTTACTCCCTCTCCCCCTCCGACCAGGGAGGGACGGGACAGGATGTGATGAAACCCACAGATAAATACAAAGGCAAACCAAAACTCTGTCACACAGCACGCACAAAAGTAAAGATAATAAGAGATTCAGGAGGAAAAATAAGAGCAGGAAGGAAGCTAAAAAATAAAAGATGCAAACTCCACAACTGAACCAAGCAAAGAGAACAACTTTCACCAATAAAGGCCCTGTCACACACAGAGATATATCTTTGGCAGATCTGTGGTTGCAGTGAAATCACGGACATATTGTTCCATTTGTACACAGCCACAAACCTGGCACTGATTGGCCATAATTTCACTGCAACCACAAATCTGCCACAGATTTATCTCTGTGTGTGACAGGGCCTCTAGTCTGGGACAAGACAACACACAGACCAACAATGAATAAACTATAGCTGGCATTGGTGGAAGGTTTTGTGGCGCCCCTGACCTGGTCAGGCACCACAGAGTATTGCACCCATGCGGGAGCAATGCTTCCAGGTAATCTCCAAAGGCCAGGATGAGGCGCACACACAAACATATAGTGATCAGGCCTCTCACATCACCAGAGGGGACCCTTGGGTAGCCAGAAGGGGTTAACTTTCAATTCCCAGCTAGGGGTGTGTTCAGGGGCTAGTTGCTAGGAAGCAGGGCAGAGAGAGAGAAAAAAAGAGGGGAGTCGACAGGAAGAAGTTGAAGTGTGTGGAAGGGAGCAGAGGAGCTCTCGTGTCAGACAGGTCCTGAGGAGTGCAGTAGCTGAAAGCGGGGGAGAAAGGAGTACCGTGGGTCGGCCTGAAAACCATCCATAGAGAAGGGTGGCTGAGTACGGAGATCCCGGTATCCGAGCACACAAGGGGAACTAGATCCCCAGTACAGGCAGCAGATCATCCAGAGCTGCTTAAACTACAGGTGGGGGGGGGGGTACTTCATGCCCTCACCACGACTACACAGAGCTTGAGCCAAGCAGCAATCACCAGGCCCATAAGGGGACAGGGCCAGAAGCCATCCCACCAAGGCCACGCTGCCGGCAGACGAGCCAGAGAAAGGGGAGCAGGGTGGTAACAGCTTCCCTGGAGGGGTCCTACCACGCTTCAAGCAAAGGATCCTCCTAAAACAGAAAGAGTGCAAGGAAGGCGAGTGGACAGCTACCCTCAGAACGGCCTCCTGGAATTCCTGGTTCAACCTGGTTATCACAGTGTCGCCCGGGCATCTCACCGTGACCTCCAAACAGTGAGTAAACACGTTGAAAGACTTCTTGGACTGTGTTTGAGTCATTCTGCGACCTGTGGTCCCACACACATACACCGGGGCCTGGGGCTTGCCTCACTCTCAGGGGGCTAATATACTGACTGCACCCACCATCAGCCCCAGGCATCCCTTAATCTGCAGTGGCGGTCCCCGCTGACCGCAATACTGAGAGTGGCGTCACGACAAATAGAAGATCTCCTACCTGTGACCAGATCCAGCTGCGTGGAGTCCCAGAAGGTAATGCACCGACACAGCGTTAGCGGGGCTCCACATCTGGCGTCACGAACAGGATAAGGACTAGACCTGTTCAGACAGGTGACCGTGTGCCTCAGAGGTCCGACCGCAAAAATTGAACCGCCGCCATATTGCCATCTTCAAAAGCGCGCGCTGCAGCCCGCACGAGGGAGAAGAGCACCGCCCACGAAGAGGTGTGGCCGCCCCAGAATCCCCACAATTCAGAGAGCGTTCTGACCCAGGAAGTGAAAAGGGGGCGCGCAGATTTTTGAAGAAAAATGGACGCTGCAGGAGGTAATGCCCCTGGTCAGGGCGACGCAGCCCAAGCGATGCCAGCCCCCGTCGCGCTGGACGCAGCAGCGCCTGGTGCCGGTGCCGCGGTCGCAGCCGCGCCGGCTGAAATCTCCCCCATAATGCCAGTTTCCTTGCTGTATGTCCCAGGAGCGCAATGGCTGCCCCAATACGCCGGTAAAATAGACACGCTGACCGGGTTTAAGAAGAAGATCAACACCCTGCTAGACATGCACGCGATGACTGGTAAGCAGAGGGCCGCTGTGGTGCTGGGACAATTGACTGAAGCAGCAGAATTGGAAGCTGAGTCCTGGACCAATGATGACCGGAGCTCTGTTGAGACCATCTTTGCCAAACTAGCAGCTGCTTTTGAACACCGCACCGAGGGAGAGCTGAGGACGGACTTCTATAACTGCCGGCAGAAGCCCCAAGATAGCATAAGAGCCTATGCCCTCAGGCTGCAGGCTGCACTACGGGCTCTCAAGCTGGTGGACCCTGTCAGTGATCAGGAAGGAAACCGGATGATGAAGGAACAATTCTTGCGGGGCCTGCGCTCTCCTGAGGATGGGAAGCAGATGAAGCTGTGGTCCCTGGAACACCCTGACGTGGACTTTGCCATTCTGAAAGACAGGGCAGTGAAAGCACTCCAACCTCCTGTGGACACAGACCCCGTCGCACCAGCATGGCCTGCCAGTTCCACGGCTGCAGGAGCGGAATCCTCCTCGCAGACCCTAATAACTGCAAAAGGACTCAACGCGCCAGCAGAGACCATAAGTACGCTATCCTCCCAGGTGCAACAGCTCACTAAGGACGTCGCACAAATCCTGAAAGCAATGCAGTTGCCCTCAGAGACCAAAGTCCCTCATCGGATCCTGCTAGCTGACAACCCAGAGGACGTCCCTTGGATGCGGAGGAGAAGAGGTCCCCCAACCCGAGGCAGGAGCAGTGATCGCTATGACTCATCTGGACAACCCATCTGTCGTCGTTGCCAGGAGGCGGGACACTATGCAAGGGCCTGTCCTTTAAACGAGCCAAACCTGGGGCCGGGGGCCAGTCCTCAGGATTAAGAAGATCAGGCCCAGGTCGCTGCTGTGATCAGTACGTGGGTGGACGTCCTGTCCTGTCCATCGTCCTGGACGGGATCCCTACCCCGGCATTATTGGACACCGGCTCTCAGGTCACCACGATCCCGTATGTCCTTTATCGGAGGTTTTGGTCGGACGACGATCTCCGACCACCGGACCCCTCCCTCACCATCTATGCTGCCAACGGACAGCCTATAGACCAGATCGGGGTCAAAGAGGTAACCATAAAGGTGGGAAGGCAGGAAATGAAGGGACAAGGACTGATTGTTGTGGACACTGATATTAGAGAAAGGAACCCGCAAATGATTTTAGGCACTAATGTCATAGAAAATTGCTTAGGGGAAGTGTTGTTGTTGCTTCACCAGATTGTTGAGGGTGCTGAGGGCAGGTCGCAAAGAGCCTTGCAAAAGGAGATCCGAATCATTCTGAGGAAGCAACAGGTAAAACAGACTGGCGGTGAGATTGGTAGTGTACGGGTGATGGATGCTAACCCCATTGTGATACCCCCACGGAGTGAAATGATGATGTGGTGTAGAGCAGCGGTAGGTCTCAGAGGACAGGATTACCAGGCTGTACTAGAGCCCACTCATTCAGACCACTGGCCCACGATTCTGACAGCCAGGGGGGTAGTTGATGTACACAAGGGACGAGTGCCTGTACGAGTGTTGAACTGTGGGGAGGAGGAAGCCAGACTACCAAGGTACGCTACCATAGCCAAACTGTTTACATGCTCAGATGACGCCATAACACCTGTAGGTCCCCTGACACAAGCTGACTCAAAAGAGGGTGAGACCTCCCAAAAGCAGTTAGAGGATTGGTGCCAGAAACTATACGTGGGGACTGACTCTACACCCGACTACCAGAAACATGGGGTTTTCAGGGTCGTGCAGGAATACGAGCAGGTCTTTAGTAAGAACCCACTAGACTTTGGTAGGATCAAAGGGGTGCAACATCACATACCCACAGGCAGTCATCCTCCCATTAAGGAAAGACATAGGCCTATTCCACCAGCCCATTACCAGCGCACAAAGGACATGCTGAAGGACATGAAGGAGGCAGGCGTCATAAGGGACAGTTGTAGCCCCTGGGCGGCTCCCCTGGTCCTGGTAAGAAAGAAGGATGGCACGATGAGGATGTGTGTGGATTACAGACGGATAAATCAGATAACACACAAGGATGCCTACCCTTTGCCAAGGATAGAGGAATCCCTCGCTGCCTTGAAAGCCTCTAACTACTTTTCTACCCTAGATCTTACTAGTGGCTACTGGCAAGTATCTGTAGCAGAAGAAGATCGGGAGAAGACGGCCTTCACCACCCCAATGGGCCTCTGTGAGTTCAACAGCATGCCATTTGGACTCTGCAATGCCCCCGGGACCTTCCAGAGGCTTATGGAATGCTGCCTAGGGCACCTCAACTTTGAAACCGTCCTGCTCTACCTGGATGATGTCATCGTGTACTCCAAGACCTACGAGGACCACTTGAAACACCTGGCTGAAGTCTTTGAAGCACTATCCCGATATGGAATGAAGCTGAAACCATCCAAGTGCCATCTACTGAAGCCAAAGGTCCAGTACCTAGGTCACGTGGTCAGTGCAGAAGGAGTAGCACCGGACCCAGAGAAGGTCACAGTCATCCAGGAATGGCCCACACCTACTACCGTCCGGGAGGTACGTCAGTTCCTTGGCTTGGTAGGCTACTACAGAAGGTTCATCAAGGGCTACACGAAAATGGCAGCGCCTTTGCAAGAGCTCCTGGTAGGCCACCCAAAGAAGAAAGGAAAGATCTCCGGCCCGCCATTTCACTGGGGAGAAGCAGAAGAACACTCCTTCAGACAAATGAAAGGGGCCTTGACGGGTGAAGAGATCCTAGCCTACCCTGACTACGGTCTGCCATTCGTACTGTACACCGATGCCAGTAATGTGGGACTGGGAGCAGTGCTTTCACAGGTGCAGGGAGGCAAAGAGCGTGTGATTGCTTACGCCAGCAGGAAGCTCAGGCCTACTGAAAGAAACCCAGAGAATTATAGCTCATTCAAGCTAGAGTTCCTGGCCATGGTATGGGCTATCACAGAGCGGTTCAAGCACTACCTGGCAGCCACCAAATTCACTGTCTTCACGGACAACAACCCCCTGACCCACTTGGATACTGCTAAATTGGGTGCCATGGAGCAGCGTTGGGTAGCCCGACTGGCGAATTATGACTTTACTGTCAAGTATCGAGCTGGCCGCAAGAACGGCAACGCAGATGCTCTGTCCAGGATGCCTCACCTAGCAGACGAGGGTGAAGATGAAGATGATCTTGAAGAGATTGAGCTGCCAGCGTTCCATCGCCATGGAGCAAAACAGTGTCGGCAGTCGCGTGCCAACCGCCAAGAGGTGACCCTGAACCCACTACCTCACTACAACTGGAAGGAGACCCAGGAAAATGATCCAGCGGTAGGCTTGGTAAAGAAACTGATCAGCCAGCCTGGCGCCAGCCTTGACAAAGGAGCCCCACCTGAGGCACAGTACCTATGGAAGGAGAGGGGTCGATTATTCATCTATCAAGACAAACTTTACAGGAGCATCATTGACCCGAGGACGCATGAGAAGGTGTGGCAAGTGATTGTACCACAGAAGGATACGAGGATGGTGCTAGAAGCCTATCACAATGGTGCAGGCCACTTTGGTTGGAAGAAACTGGAGGCCCTACTTAAAGTAAGATTCTACTGGGTGGGTATGAGATCTGCCCTAGAGAAGTGGTGTCGAAACTGCGGGCCCTGCAATCTTAGAAGAAAAGACCAGCACAGCCAGAGAGCACCACTCCAGCCAATCCAAACTAAACGGCCTCTGGAGATCGTGGCCCTGGACCATGTAAAGTTGGCACCCAGCAGACAAGGCTACAACTACGCTCTCACTATGGTTGACTACTACTCCAGATTCCTGGTGGTAGTACCAGTCAAGGACTTGACAGGTCAAACTGCAGCCAAAGCTTTCCAAACACACTTCTGTCGACCACATGGCTATCCAGATCAAGTGCTCACTGACCAAGGACCAGCCTTTGAAGCTGAAGTGTTTAAGGAGTTTTGTAACCTATACGGCTGCCAGAAGATCCGTACTACGCCTTACCATCCCCAGACCAATGGCATGTGTGAGAAGATGAACCACATCATTCTCGACCTTCTGAAGACGCTCCCACTAGAAGAACGAAGTCAGTGGCCGGAAAAGCTGCCCGATCTAGTGGACATGTATAACAACATCCCTGTGAGTTCCACGAACTGCACACCGGCATACCTGATGAGGGCCAGACCAGGGAGATTGCCAGTAGATCTGGAAATGGGAGTTGAGACCCCTGAAGACCATCTACAAGGTGCTGATTGGGATTCCAACCGCCAAGCCCAATACAAGAAAGTACAAGAGTGTGTGGAGCGAAGCCTGACTCAGCAGCGTGAGAAACAAGAAAAGGCCTACAATCGAAAAGCACCTGCTGTTCCTTTGATGCCAGGAGATATAGTTCTCAAGAGAAAGAGAAGACATCATAAACTTGACAATCACTGGGAAGAAGAACCCTATACTGTGTTACCATCGACGCTTAGCAATGAAAAGACATGCCGTATCAGCAAGGATGGAGGAAAAACAACAGCTGTCGTTTCTAGAGATCGCCTAAAGAAATGTCCTGAACAACTAAGAATCCCTGAAGAAAGTCCCAACCCTTTGCCAGTTCAAGAACCAAAAGAAAAGATGATCCATACTGTACTTGGAGATTTTCCAGCAAGTTGGCCTCAATACAATGGAGCAGTAGTTATTCCGGTTATTACATTCCCTCAATCGGGAGAAGTAAGAGACCCAGAAGAACCTGTTCAGAACCTGGAAGAGCCAAATGTAGCTGAAGCAGAAGACCATGTACTGGCATCAATACCTAGCACACCAATTATTCACATTGAGACACATACATCGGGTGGGAGGACACAACCTCAGACAGATGACAGTATGGTACTGCGTAGATCAACCCGCAGCAACTTTGGTCAGCTCCCATTACGCTATAGAGAAAGTACAGTTTAGTTCAAAGTAACGGTATGAAATGTAATGTTTAACCTGTTATAGTTAAGTAACGTTTAAGCGAAATGTGCCCACAAGGACTATTGTGAGACCTCCTTAAAATGTTAGACCACTGGTTATGAACTGGCTTTAACCACAAACTTTGCATTGTAAAAAAAAGTTGCCTCCTTGGTATCAACCACAGAGTCTGCCTGTTGAGGGGCATGGCTCTGCACCAACAAGGGGGCACGCCTGTTTATGGGGCCTGCCCTCCAACACTCGGAAGCGGGTACGCCTGTTTATGGGGCCTACCTTACACCACTCTCCTCAGGAGAGGAAGATTGGAGGAAAGGTCTGGGGAATGTGATGGCCCAGCCCTGGTCACCAAAAGGACCGGCGACCTACCTCCTGGAGGTTTTTTGGGTGGGGTTCGGACATGTGGGTGGTTGGTGGTGGAATGGTACCTGGCATGTTTAAATGTAAATAATTGCCCCTGTGTGGGAAAAGTTTGTATTTACCTTTTCTTTTCTCTTGTCTTTGCAGCCCGAGGACGTGCTGATGATAACTAAGGGGGAATGTGGCGCCCCTGACCTGGTCAGGCACCACAGAGTATTGCACCCATGCGGGAGCAATGCTTCCAGGTAATCTCCAAAGGCCAGGATGAGGCGCACACACAAACATATAGTGATCAGGCCTCTCACATCACCAGAGGGGACCCTTGGGTAGCCAGAAGGGGTTAACTTTCAATTCCCAGCTAGGGGTGTGTTCAGGGGCTAGTTGCTAGGAAGCAGGGCAGAGAGAGAGAAAAAAAGAGGGGAGTCGACAGGAAGAAGTTGAAGTGTGTGGAAGGGAGCAGAGGAGCTCTCGTGTCAGACAGGTCCTGAGGAGTGCAGTAGCTGAAAGCGGGGGAGAAAGGAGTACCGTGGGTCGGCCTGAAAACCATGCAGAGAGAAGGGTGGCTGAGTACGGAGATCCCGGTATCCGAGCACACAAGGGGAACTAGATCCCCAGTACAGGCAGCAGATCATCCAGAGCTGCTTAACCTACAGGTGGGGGGGGGTACTTCATGCCCTCACCACGACTACACAGAGCTTGAGCCAAGCAGCAATCACCAGGCCCATAAGGGGACAGGGCCAGAAGCCATCCCACCAAGGCCACGCTGCCGGCAGACGAGCCAGAGAAAGGGGAGCAGGGTGGTAACAGCTTCCCTGGAGGGGTCCTACCACGCTTCAGGCAAAGGATCCTCCTAAAACAGAAAGAGTGCAAGGAAGGCGAGTGGACAGCTACCCTCAGAACGGCCTCCTGGAATTCCTGGTTCAACCTGGTTATCACAGTGTCGCCCGGGCATCTCACCGTGACCTCCAAACAGTGAGTAAACACGTTGAAAGACTTCTTGGACTGTGTTTGAGTCATTCTGCGACCTGTGGTCCCACACACATACACCGGGGCCTGGGGCTTGCCTCACTCTCAGGGGGCTAATATACTGACTGCACCCACCATCAGCCCCAGGCATCCCTTAATCTGCAGTGGCGGTCCCCGCTGACCGCAATACTGAGAGTGGCGTCACGACAAATAGAAGATCTCCTACCTGTGACCAGATCCAGCTGCGTGGAGTCCCAGAAGGTAATGCACCGACACAGCGTTAGCGGGGCTCCACAGTTTCATCCAACATAAATAGGAGGGGAGATGTGATTGGCCTCCCGACAACATGTAACCAAAGGAGCAAGCAGACCGGCAGAGAATAACACTTATTAGCCTGCTTATGAATCAGCACCCAGCAAGTCAACACCTGGGTATGCCTGTGTTGATTCCAGACACCAGAGAAACTGTAGGATGGAGTGCCAAGATCTGCAATCTGCACAGTGCCCAACACAGTCATGATAGTCGGTGGAAAACTTTGTCTGACAATACAACATGTCACAATTTATCCCAAAATGGAATTCACTCTCCTAAACCTTTGGAGTTTTCTCTAAACCCCCGAGGACAACAAATGTAGCTTCCACTGGCCTCTTCTTTACTTCTCCATGCCAAACCTGTCCTCAGATGTTATGATGCATGTTGTGACAGCTGAACGGTTATGCATTAAGTTTTTGGAGGGTTTTCACCCTTTTTCAAGCCATCTACAACTCAGTAAAGGAACAACCAGCCACTATTTTATTGGATTTGCACAAAGTGAGTCATCAAATTTTCAGGATTGAGAGAATCACAATTTTTTTTGTATAAAATCTGAGACAAATTCCACTGACCTCACTTGTTTCTACTCATTCTACTTTTGCCCCAAGTAAACAGTTTAAAATAAAAAAATCACAAAAATTCTATGAAAACAAGTTAGATTGACTCAATTCCTAAAACATCAACATTGTCCATCCTTCCACATATGCTACTGAAATAAAAATACACTTTCTGTGTAACAGTGTAAGAAAGCCTCCAGCTTCCCCTCCCGAACTCTTGCTCGATTCTTGCTGCTTTAACCGTACTTCCTCCTGTATTTTACAGAAAGAATGTCACAATGTTTGGTGATTGCTAAACTATGTAAATCTGCAGATGTTAAAATTTGCACTCTCGCAGAGGTCTTTTTTCCTTCTTAGTAAATTTTCTTGTATATAATGTTCCATTCTGCCATAAATTAAAAGGAACTAACCTGAGAATTTGACCCTCAGAGAGTCCACCACAGGCCTTCAGTGACCCCAGTGCAAATCTACAGAAGTTCTTTGGAGGTTCCAGAGACAATGAAAATTCATGTTCCCATATTTTTATAACCCAACATGGCAATCTCCATTATTATAACGTAAAAGGGACCAGGAAACAGTCAAATAAACTGTGTGTGCAACTATTATATGTACAGGCATCTACTAACCTAGAATAACCAAAAACATTCCAGCCCACTTAACAAATTCCCCTTTTCCATTATGTCATGGATTGAGAGAATGGAGAAGGTGCAGAAACTTTCTTTTCATTCTCCACCTTCGAGAAAAATTAATCAAATTCTGATCAGTGTCTAACATAATAGGACCGTTTTTGTCAGATGGAGAACATACAGTTTTGTGACTCTACCCTAATAGTGATTGGGGCCATTCACATGTCCGTAATTTTTCACTCATGTAAAAAGCTCAATTTCCATCCCGCGAACAATTGGGAAGACATATCTGAGTTTGAGCTAGGCGTCATATCTAGAGATGATTGAACTCGAACTCTAAAGGTCAGAGTGCCTACCAAACAATGGGTATTCGGGGAGCAAAACCTACCACTGTCTTTTGTAAAAAATTGTGTCCGATTTTGGGTGCTGTTCGTATGCTAACCAGTTGATTGAGCATCTGTGTGCTCCAGTACGCCCGTTTCAGTGACAGCCACTTTTAGTCTCTGAATGGCTGTCACTGGGGTCAAAACAACGTTTTTGGGTGCTGTATGTCCCAAAAGAAAAAAAAACTGACCTCCCCAGGAAACTCTGTGTTTATGGCTGGCCGTATGTGGGCAGAGAGCCAAACCGTTGAATCATTATCTTCCATTATACTCGTTACTCGAGTCGAGCCCGTTAGTTTGGGTCCCTATTGACTTATATGGGGTATAGAGTCCAGCGACAAGTTCAGGTTAAGTCTGGGTCTTGAAACGAACTTTCACCTAAAGTCCGTCCAACCCGGTGGACCCGAACATACACAGGTATGCTCATCTCTAGTCACGTCTACCGTAGCAATGCTACGTTTCCGTGGAAAAAACTCGGACGGCACTCAGACAGCTATATAAGATATAGACAAAACTCTTTTTTGTGGTTTTTCATTGGAGAAAAACTGATGAAACTCAGAACACACTATGATGGTAAAAAACTGACATACTGACCAAACTCTGATGACACTGATAAAGAAATCACTGATGAAACTGAGACCGATTAGCTCGTACGAGAAAATCATTGATGTCTGAAAGAGGCGTTATACTAAATATATTATTGGAAAGTGATGTAATACATCAGAGTATATATACTTTTTTAAAATAATATAAAAAAACTAGCTGTACTACCTGGCTTCGCCCGGGGTTAATAACTGTTGTTAACAAAATAGAATGTATTAACAAAAATGTATTCTGCACATAGAAATGTAACTATTAAAAGGCAAAAACTAAGCTAATAGAAGCATTTCACAACATATATTTCAACATCACAGATATTCCACACAGATTTAACTAAATTAGCCAAGTAATGTGCTCCGTCTGTCTCTTTCCAGGTCTGTCTCTTTCCAGGTCTGTCTCTTTCCCCTTCTGTCTCTTTCCCCGTCTGTCTCTTTCCCAGTCTGCCTGTCTCTGTCTGTCTCTTTCCCCGTCTGTCTCTATCTCTCTATTTCTTTCCCCATCTGTCTCTTTCTAGGTCTGTCTCTTTCCCAGGTCTGTCTCTTTCCCCATCTGTCTCCCCGTCTCTTTGTCTGTGTCTTTTCCTGTCTGTCTCTTTCCTTGTCTGCCTGTCTCTTTCCTTGTCTGTCTGTATTTTTCTGTCTCTCTACCCGTCTGTCTCTATCAAGGTCTGTGTCTTTCCCCATCTATCTTTCTCTGTCTCTCTGGCTGTCTCCTCCTTCCCTGTCTGCCTGTCTCTGTCCCTGTGTGCATGTCTGTCTGTCTCTTTCCCCATCTGTCTCTTTCCCCATCTGTCTCTTTCCAGGTCTGTCTCTTTCCAGGTCTGTCTCGTTCCAGGTCTGTCTCTTTCCAGGTCTGTCTCTTTCCAGGTCTGTCTCTTTCCCCATCTGTCTCTTTCCCCATCTGTCTCTTTCCAGGTCTGTCTCTTTCCAAGTCTGTCTCTTTCCAGGTCTGTCTCTTTCCCGGTCTGTCTCTTTCCCCACCTGTCTCTGTCTCTTTCACCGTCTGTCTCTGTCTGTCTCTTTCACCTTCTGTCTCTGTCTGTCTCTTTCACTGTCTGTCTCTATTTCTCTGTCTCTTTCCCTGTCTGTCTCTCTGTCTGTCTCTGTCTGTCTCTCTCTATCCGTCTCCCCACCGACATCTTATTACCTCACATATAAGCTTCTTATACTATGAATGACTTTTGTTCCTATAGCAACCACTCACAGCTCCTACTAGTAACCTGTAGTTCCAGGCTCCATTTACTTTAATGGAGGCATGTTTTTTGGAGAGTAAGTGTAAAGCGCGGGGTTACATTTTCCTGTCAAAACATAGTCTACGACGACGTTCCCTAGGTCACATGAGGTGTCTGTGCAAAATTTCGTGATTGTAAATGCGACGGTGCGGATACACTTTTCGTTTCACTTTTTCCCCATTATGTAGATAGGGGCAAAATTGATTGGTAAATTGGAACGTGTGGGGGTTAAAATTTCGCCTCACAACATAGCCTATGACACTCTCGGGGTCCAGACGTATGAGTGTGCAAAATTTTGTGGCTGTAGCTGCGACGGTGCAGATGCCAATCCCGGACATACATACATATGAGTCGACCATCAGGGTTTTCGGTAGGGGGGTACTCTGACGCCGGGACTACGGATGCTTTACTCTCGATGGGGTTATCACAGGTGGTCGGTCCCGGCTTCGTGCCCTGGGCGCTCACTCTGCGGCTGGGGAATGGGGTACAGAGATGATTTTGGGGATATACGTGACGCCACCTGTGGTGTCTGGTAAGCAGGATATACCAGCGCTGCCCGCGGCCGACCTCTGAGGCGATGGTGACGGCAGCTTAAGATCTCTCAGCTCCCCACAGGTGGAGCTATTTTACCTCAGGGCGGAGGGTCGCTGACCAGGAGGGAAGCGACCGAGCGGTGATGGCTGCCTTCTTCTCTGATGTCGCAGGGTCCTGTCGAACGGTGGAGAGACGACACACTGAATTCACATCAGTTCAAACAAGTCCTTTTTACTACCATCTGGTTTGTTTTGCACAGTTCACAGCAGAAACAGTTCGGTTACCAGAAGGCCAATGGTCACAAGTTTCGGAGGAGATTTGATGACAGAGTCTCTCTCTGAGGTAACCTTTCCTTGTCTCTTTCTCGGTCCCTGCTCTGAGGGCTCTGTGACTACCTCTTTAACCCACTCGTTAGTCTAGTCACTGGTTTTCCCAGGAGTCTGATGCTGCATGGTTTCTTTATCTATCCCGCAAAAGCGTCGTGAACTCAGCTTGGGGTTAGTAGTTAGACTCTTGATGGGTACCAGGACTCCTCTTATTTAAGATCCCAGGTTATTGGTCAATGGTTTGGGGATAAGCCTGACAAACCTCCTCGGTTCCATTATACCTGTGTCGACCTGAACTCTTCAGCCGGCTCTTGCCAGACCTAAAGCGTCCCCTTTCCGTCTGGGTTACCCCTTTTCCAGTGTCTTTCTTTTCTTTTGGGGTATCCTCGCTCAGGACGTCAGGCCTATGTTATTTCTAGCCCTTCTTTCAGTCGTCAATTTACTCTCGTCTCTTCTTGTTACTCCTTACTGACTGACTGTTAACTGACTAACTGTCACTCAGTCGTCCTGTCAATCACATCGCGTCTCACGCTCAGCTAGGCTCCACCCCCCTATGGACCTACTATATAAACAGTCACAGGAATATGAAGGTAGGGGCTGCTGAGTCAATGTTACTCAATCTAATATAAGACTCTGCATTTCCTCTCTCCTTCACCTGTGACCAAAGGGCACTGCACCTTGATGTTAAGGTGCTGTATTCCCCTGTAGCGCCTAACCACAGGGGCGCCACACATACATACATACACACACACACACACACACACACACACACACACACACACACACACACACACACACACACACACATTCAGCTTTATATATTAGATAAAGGATATTAAAAAATATTTAATGGATGACTGTTTCTTGTAGGGTTGAAGGATTGGCCACCATGTCAGGCTCTATAGCACATGGTTTCCAAAACAAAGAAGACAGTTCCATAACCTCAAGAGACACATTACTAAAATTTGGAACTAGGGTCAAACTCTAAACAAATCAGTTTTCTGTGGTTTTTCAGATAAAGCAAGATTAAAATTAAGCACAGAACACTCAAACTGTCAAATAGACAGTTCTCTTTTCTTGAAAAATGCTGATAGTTCAACCACACATGATTATTCCGATATTTGGTCCTTTAAAGACTTCTCAGAAATCGGAAGATGATATTTTTACCCGATGTGTTTAAATTGGTATAGACTTCTTCATTTTCAACGAGTAACCAGAATATCGTAGGTATGGGACTTCTCAATGATTTGTATATCAAAGAAACATGCAACATAAAGCAAAGTCCTCACCTGTCACTGGTGGGCTAGGACAACACGGGAGACCTGAACTAGCTCTTAGACTGGGATCCCTATGCTGACCCTTATCCCAGAGGTACACTCAAGAGTAGCGAGGACTGGGCCCCCAGCGTGTCCCTATCTCCTCACCAGACCCTGACCTAACTCCCCCGTAACCCCTAACCCCGGGAGGCAGGGCACTCCAAAATAACCCCCCCTCCCAAAAGACAAAACTCACAAAAACTCACTTAGTCAGCAAACAACCAGAAAAGGCAAAGAATAAAAGCACTGGAGGAAATATCTAATATATAAAGCTGAATGTGTATATGTGTGTGTGTCTGTGTGTATGTATGTGTGTATGTCCGGGATTGGCATCCTCACCGTCGCAGCTACAGCCACAAAATTTTGCACACTCACACTTCTGGACCCCGAGAGTGTCATAGGCTATGTTTTGAGGGGAAATTTTAACCCCACTCTTTACAGTTATTCACCAAAAAACCTGCCTCCATCAAAGCAAATGGAGCTGGGAGCCACAGTGCAGCCAGAACTTCAGAAGAATGCGCAGCCACACCCTTATATGGAATGTTGGCGTGTCACAATGCAGCCAGGGAAAGAGACAGACACAGACAGGGAAAGAGGCAGACACAGACAGGGTAAGAAACAGACATAGACAGGGTAAGAGACAGACACAAAGAGACAGACACAGACAAAGAGACAGACTGACAGGGAAAGAGACAGACAGGGAAAGAGAGGGAAAGAGAGAGACAAGGAAAGAGACAGACAGGGAAAGTGACAGAGATAGATAGACAGACAGGGAAAGAGATAGATAGACAGACAGGGAAAGAGATTGAGACAGACGGAGAAAGAGACAGAGACAGTCAGAGACAGACAGGGAAAGAGACAGACAGACAAAGAGATAGAGTGAGAGACAGCGAGATATATACAGAGGGGGAGACAGACATTGTAATTACATTTATATCTATTTGTTTTGTGGTTTTTGTGTGCAGAATACATTTTTGTTAATACATTCTATTTTATAAACAGCAGTTATTAACCCGGGGGAAAGAGAGAGACAGGTTAAGAGACAGACACAGACAGGTAAAGAGACAGACACAGACAGAGACAGAGACAGACACAGGGAAACAGACAGACAGGGAAAGAGAGGGAAAAAGACAGACAGGGTAAGAGATAGTCAAAGACAGGTAAAGAGACAGACACAGGGAAAGAGACAGAGGAAAAGAGGGAAAGAGACAGAAAGGGAAAGAGAGGGAAAGAGAGACAGGGAAAGAGACAGACAGGGAAAGAGACAGACAGGGAAAGAGATAGATAGACAGACAGGGAAAGAGACAGAGACAGTCAGAGACAGACAGGGAAACAGCAGTTATTAACCCGGGCGAAGCCGGGTAGTACAGCTAGTAATAAAATATAACGGAAGACAAAAGACACACCAAGGGGTATTTCCACACCACACAAGCAGCAGATCGCAGGTCACCAAAAGAGGATCGTCAAGGACATCTGATCTTCAGATGCTATTTTCGGCAACCTCCTTACAAACTCCCCAGCCTTAAATAGGACAAGACCAGCTGTGGATGTTAATCATCAACTTGACTCTCAGAAAAGTCCTACACTGCTCCAAACAGGGTTAACTCCTGCACAGCTGGGAGCAGTGGAAACAACTCAGCCGATGCCCAGCAGAGCTGAGCAATATAAGAGAAAGCAGGTTACCTGTCAGACTCTAATTTGAACAGGGTCCGACACAGCTGCTGTAATTCACGAGTGTGGATCTGGACAGCGCATGACATCACTCCTCATTGTGGATGATGCACCCATATCTGATATGTTTAAATTTTCCTCTCAAGCTAAAAGAAAAAGTTTGGAACCTCAAACTCATGAATTATAGTGGGTCACAAATGCATCCACATTATTGGTTTCGGGGACATTTTTGTGTTGAATTTGATTTGTTGAATTGTTGGGTTTGGTCAATATCCAGAATATAAATGTGTGACCAGCTACATGCCAAAGTACTGGAATATCAGGGTCCCAATAAATCAAAAAGGACAGTCTTGGTATTTTTTCTTATTTTACCTCCAATACTACATTCTAGAACTTTATCACAACTTTTTGGTGTATCTTTGCCAACTGGTGAATGTTAAAAATAATAATCGCAGGCTCACAGAACCATTTAGTAAGAGAAAGATTATACATTGATTGTCAGATTGGATAACATCATGTTTTTAATAGTTTTGATATTCAGTTTCGTCTTCGACCGCTACAGGTGGCATTACACCTGTTTTAAAATATATCTACAACCACTTTCTACTGAATGATATTAAATATACTGTAATTTGCATGTGAGATTGCCATTCTGAGTGCATAAGAATAAACTTCTAGTATGAAAAGCTTATTGATTTATGGTAAATACTGGTATATTGAGAATGGATTGTTCACTACAATGTTGTATCACATTTTTAAACGTCCTCTCGGCAAGTCAAATAAAGTCAACAGCGGGTGGCAATGATTTCTAAAATGCTAATTTTTTACCTATGGACATTGTGGCATTTGTTATAATATATTTATGGTTTTTAAATACCTCCTAACTTTGAATAAGAAGAAAGTCTCAAATGGCAATCTTTATATTACAGTAAGCCAGTTCCCCACAGTATTATTTTCTGACAGTACATTCCCCCCAACACCTGTCCATAATCTGTCTCATCTGTATATCTCCGAATTAATCTCCCGCTACACTCCAACACATAATCTTCGGTCATCCCAAGATTTCCTTCACACTCAATCGCTCCTCACCCAACCGCCTCCAAGACTTCTCACGTGCATCCCCTGTCAGATTATCTGCTACACTCACAAGCTTCAAACGGAACTTGAAAACTCATCTGTTCAGAAATGCCTAGAGTCTCCAATGACCTCACTGCCTTGCTACCGCCAATGCTGCCGCCTGGCCACTGCCAGAGCTGCCGCCTCACCACCACCAGAGCTGCTGCCTCACCACTGCCGGAGCTGCCGCCTAATCACTGCTGAACTGCTGCCTCACCACCACCAGAGCTGCCGCCTCATCACTGCAGGAGCTTCCTCCTCACCAACGCTTCACCTACTGTCTCCTCTCCAATGCTCCACCTACTGTCTCCTCTCCAATATCCTATTGAATGTAAGTCCGCAAGGGCAGGGTCCTCTTCCCTCTCTACCAGTTTATCTCTTGTATATGTATTTTGTATATAACATCTTCTCATGTATAGCACCATGGAATCAATGGTGCTCTACAAATATTATTAATAATAATTATGATTAATAATAATAATAATAATAATAATAATCATGACCCTCCTATATTCACACAGCTCAGCTACATCAACATTTAGCATTTCTGTCAAAAATAATAATTTTGCATATCTCTTCAAAAATTGTAATTTATACACACTTCCTGCCTAGTCACAGAATATGAAAACACGTATGCCAAATTAAATATATAATTATATTAAATTATGTGATGTAAATGAGTAAAAAATGCAATTCAATGCAAGAGCAGAGAGGTGACATAATTAGAAAAAAATATATATTTCATATGAATATATAAAGTTAATAGTTGGTACAAAGATGTCCTGTCAATATGAAATAAGCTTTTGATGCAGTGTGGAAAGGATTGAGTCCAAATCTTTATGTTAATAAAGCAGATCCAATTGGTTGAACTTAAACCATCAAGACTTCATGGTCTGCGGATATCCGGGGATCCGATATTTAACAGGTAGGTTTCAACAGACGATTCGGTCTAGCAATTCCTATCACAAGAGTTAAAAGTATCACCATTTTGTTTATCTTTGATAGGTCATAGGTATTATATTGAGTGTTCCAATTTCAACCCATGGATATATTAGCTTCTTCCTGTTAGAAGAATTAAGAAGGGGTCTAGTCCAGATCACCATGTTAATGATAAAGACATAAAGAGACCAATTTCAAATGTCCAGACACCAGGGCCCGTGAATATCCAGAAATACCCAGCAGGTAAGGTTAAACAGATGACTGGGTCCAACAGTTCTTATTACAGGGGCTGGATAAAGCACCATCTGTAAGTGCATCTCAATAAATTCTAATATCACCAAAAAGTTAATTTATTTCAGTAATTCAATATAGAAAGGGAAACACATATTATATAGAGTCATTACAAACACAGGGATCTATTTCCAGTGTTTATTTCTGTTAATTTTGATGATTATTGCTTACAGCCAATGAAAACCCAACAGTCATTATCTCAGAAAGTTAGAATAATTACCATAAAACACCTGAAAAGGCTTCCTAAGTGTTTAAAATGGTCCCTTTGTCTGTTCAGTAGGCTACATAATCATGGGCTAGGCACCGAAAATAGAACAAAAAAATTCTAAAGGAAACCGGTTAGGTCAAAAAGTATAACAACTTTATTATTAAAAATGATTGCCAACTGGCAGAAAACCTAAAAACAGTGGCATCACATGTATAAATATTGTGTGCAGTAAGGGCAGGTATCAAAGTACAGGTATTACAACGTTAATATTGGGGCTGATTAAAGACATACAAAAATGTAAAATCAATTCGCAATACTAAAGCTGATGGTTGCTAGAAAAATTCAAAAAGGTTGGAATATCATATCAATTTGACATCAATAGTATGTATATGGTGATTAACCAACAGATAGCTCTTTTAATAAAAGATAAACAAATATAACCATAAAGAGAAAAGCCACAAAGCACAGTTATCAACCTGCACGTGTACAGTGGTATTAACAATGGTATGTAAAGTAAAAGTTTACATGTAAAAGTATATAAAATACCAAAAAGGGGTATGTGTGAAAAAGGGGGGGTTAATCAAAGTGTATATACACATGTATAAGTGAAGGTTGAAAGGGTGTACATGTGAGGCATGTATAGATAACAGTTTTATGGAGCATGCATAATAGTTAGAGATCTATTGTGCAAGGAGTAACTGTGGCAGAAATTCAGCCGAGATGTGGATGTAAAGGATACATAAAGAAAGGTTTTTTACCTGCACACGGGGATACCGATGCTCACATGTGATGCCAGCCCCGACGCGCACGTTTCGGCGTCACCTTCATCAGAGGGTCAATTACGTTGTAATACCTGTACTTTGATGCCTGCCCTTACTGCACACAATATTTATACATGTGATGCCACTGTTTTTAGGTTTTCTGCCAGTTGACAATCATTTTTAATAATAAAGTTGTTATACTTTTTGACCTAACCGGTTTCCTTTAGAATTTTTTTGTTCTATTTTCGGTGCCTAGTTTATGTTACCGTAGGTCAATCACATCCATATGACCCACACACTATTATTTTGAATATGTACCAATTTCTTTACACCTTAACTCTTTAGTGTGGTGCACGGTCATTTTCATTGATCAAACTTCTGTGTTTACATAATCATGGGGAAGACTGCTGACTTGACAGATGTCCAGAAGGCAGTCATTGACACACTCCACAAGGAGGGTAAGCCACAAAAGGTCATTACTAAAGAAGCTGGCTGTTCACAGAGTCTTGTATCCAAGCATCTTAATGGAAAGTTGAGTGGAAGGGAAAAGTGGGGTAAAAAAGAGGTGCACAAGCAACCGGGATAACCGCAGCCTCGATAGGATTGTTAAAAAAGGCCATTCAAAAATTTGGGGGAGATTAACAAGGAGTGCACTGCTGCTGGAGTCAGGGTTTCAAGAGCCACCACACACAGACGTATCCAGGACATGGGCTACAACTGTCGCATTCCTTGTGTCAAGCCACTCATGACCAATAGACCATGCCAGAAGCGTATTACCTGGGCCAAGGAGAAAAAGAACTGGACTGTTGCTCAGTGGTCCAAGGTGCTGTTTTCAGATTAAAGTAAATTTTGCATTTCATTTGGAAATCAAGGTCCAGGAGTCTGGAGAAAGAGTGGAGAGGCCACAATCCAAGCTGCTGAGGTCTAGTGTGAAGTTTCCACAATCAGTGATGGTTTGGGGAGCCATGTCATCTGCTGGTGTAGCTCCACTGTGTTTTATCAAGACCAAAGTCAGTGCAGCCTTCTACCAAGAAATTTTAGAGCACTTCATGCTTCCCTCTACTGACAAGCTTTTTCAAGATGGAAATTTCATTTTCCAGCAGGACTTGCCACTTGTCCACACTGCCAAAAGCACCAATACCTGGATTAATAACCACAGTATCACTGTGCTTGATTGGCCAGCAAACTCGCCTGACCTAAACCCCATAGAGAATCTATGGGGTATTGTCAATAGGAAGATGAGAGACACCAGACCCAACAATGCAGACGAGCTGAAGGCTGCTATCAAAGCAACCTGGGCTTGTATAATACCTCAGCAGTGCCACAGGCTGATTGACTACATGCCACGCCGAATTGATGCAGTAATTCATGCAAATTCATGCAAAAAGAGCCCTGAGCAAGTATTGAGGCATTTACTGTACAGACTTTTCTCTATGAGAGGTCCAAATCCTGCTGCATAAAACACTCCCCAAACCATGACACTTTCTCCATCACCTTTTATTTACTTCTTAAGACACTTTGGGTTCAGTCTTTCCCCAATTTGTCGACGAACATAATGTTTCCCATCAGACCCAAATATATTAGACTTGCTTTCATCAGTAAAATGAACTGTGGACCATTTCTCCTCTGATCACACATGCTCCTCACCAAAGGTGAGTCTTGCCTGTTGATTCTTTCTGCTTATGAGAGGTTTGGTCACTGCAGAGTGGGCTTTCAGTCCAAATGCTCTTAAACAATGTGACACTGTATGATGAGACAGAGTCTTACCCTGTTCAGTGCTGAACTGGAGAGCAATTCCAGCTGCAATGTGGAAACGATTACCCATGGAGATTCTCCGCATTATCCTGTCCTCTCTTGCATTTGTCTTTCGAGGGTAGTCAGCCTTCTTGGGGGACTTGAAAGAGTTTGTGATGTTGTAAAGATGCAATATTCTCAAAATCACAGACTTGGAACAACCAACTTCTCTTCTCTCAAAGCTCTGCAACATGAAAACACAATTGTGCTACATCAACACACTGGTCTGCGACAGCACACAACGGCTACAACAAAATGTCTGCACACACTTCAGTATATAACACACATGAGATAAGACACACATGTCACATATCTGTCCTGCTGATCTTTCCTCTTGCACGCTGACAGTTATGTGACCTGACACTACCACGTCTACCAAAGGTCCTTGCAGGACCTTCAGTGTTTTCCTGGCCTGGACGATGCAGGATGGTTCCCTGGTCCAACATTGCTCTCGGCTCTGTCTTCTGAGGACATCAATGTCTCTGATGTGAGGACATACCCTAACCTATATATACAGTATATATTTGCCGTGTACAAACTTTTTATATACAATAAAAGACATATATACATTTATTTTTCTCATCTCAAGTAGTTATTTATCCACTTATACGATAGAGATCTCAGTCCTTAGTGACGAGACCCACACCACACGTTCCCCTATCACAGAGAATCTAATCTTGACACTTCCTTGTTACATATTCGCAGGAAAGTACACAAAGAAAATTTTTGATTAACATGTCTCATAATGATTAACAAAGTATAAACAGGGGAAATGTTCTTCTATGGAAATATTACATGGTTTTATAGGAAACGTAGTTTCCAACACCTAAACAATTGATACACGTGTGACTTTTCTAGAGGGGTACGGCTGAAATAGTGCACCAGATTGCTAGAGGACACTCCGGATGGGTACTTAGAGGGGTTTTCCAGTTTCAGAAGCCCCCTGACAAATACAGACTCCAGGAACAGCGGTGGAGGCTCAGTGCTGGACCCGAAAAGGGTGCATAATCCGCATATTTTAATTATTTTTTTTCTTAAACAGACTGCGACAGAGGACAGAGGTGTTTTGAAGCCAGAAAAACTCTGGAAGTGTTTGATGTTACTGATGATTGTAACACCATTACTGGTGTCCCGGCAGTGTTCTGCCTCCCTCGCCTGGCGGGGACGCCGGCACTCTCACCTTCTCTGCCACTCTGCAGTGTCTGCTCTATCCTCTGTCCCTGCTGTGCCTCCCAGGACTTGCACACACCGCACTGGTCTCTTGGAGCACACTGAGAGCCTGCATGTAGGACTTCTTAAAGGGTTAGCGTGCCATCAGGTGCATCTCAACCTAAGGCTGAGAGTTACATGGTATTTAAGGCACCCTCCCCTTATGGGAGGTGCCTGAGCAATGCTGTCTAATTTAGAGACGCATTACTAGTTGCTCAGGTCCCTTACCTATGTGCTCCTGTGTTACTTATAACTGTCTGTTTCATAGTACCAGTCGTTCCTGCTGCTTCGTTCCATACGGGCTGAGCCTGCTGTACCGGCAACCTGCTGCTACATCTATCTACATCAGCTGTATCTGCCATACCCACTGCTGCACCTATCTACCCCAGCTGTATCTGTCGTACCCGCTCTGCATCTATGCATACAGTGGGTATGAAAAGTATTCAGAGCCCTTTAAATTTTCCACTCTTTGTTTCATTGCAGCCATTTGATAAATTAAAAAAAAGTAAAATTTTTTCTCAATGTACACTCTGACCCCATCTTGACAGAAAAAAACAGAAATGTAGAAATTTTTGCAAATTTTTTAAACAAGAAAAACTGAAATATCACATAGTCATAAGTATTCAGACCCTTTGCTCAGTATTGAGTAGAAGCACCTTCCTTTTGAGCTGGTACAGCCATGATTCTTCTTGTGATTGATGCAACAAGTTTTTCACCCCTGAATTTGGGGATCCTCTGCCATTCTTTCTTGCAGATTCTTTCCAGTTCCATCAAGTTGGATGGTGATGGACAGCCATATTTAGGTCTCTCCAGAGATGCTCAGTTGAGTTTAAGTCAGGGTTCTGGCTGGGCCGGTCAAGAATGGTCACAGAGTTGTTCTGAAGCCACTCCTTTGTTATTTTAGCTGTGTGCTTACGGTCATTGTTTTGTTGGAAGGTGAACCTTCGGCCAAGTCTGAGATCCAGAGCACTCTGGAAGAGGTTTTCTTACAGCATATCTTTGTACTTGGCCGCATTCATCTTTCCTTCAATTTCAACCAGTCGTCCTGTCCCTGCAGCTGAAAAACACACCTGTACCATGATGCTGCCACCACCATGTTTCACTGTTGGTATTGTATTGGACAGGTGATGAGCAGTGCCTGGTTTTCTCCACACACACCGCTTAGTATTATCACCAAAAAGTTCTATCTTCATTCTCATCAGACCAGAGAATCTTATTTCTCATAGTCTGGGGGTCCTTCATGTGTTTTTCTGCAAACTGTATGTGGGCTGTCATATGTCTTGCACTGAGGAGAGGCTTCTGTTGAACCACTCTGCTATAAAAACCCAACTGGTGGAGTTGACTTTGTGCAATTTTCTCCCATCTCCCTACTGCATCTCTGGAGCTCAGCCACAGTGATCTTGCAGTTTTTCTTTACCTCTCTCACCAAGGCTCTTCTCCCACGATTGCTCAGTTTGGCTGGACGGCCAGGTCTAGAAAGAGTTCTGGTGGTCCCAAACGTCTTCCATTTAAGGATTATGGAGGACACTGTGCTCTTAGGAACCTTGAGTACTGCAAAAATTCTTTTGTAACCTTGGCCAGATCTGTGCCTTGCCACTCCCCACTCACTTGTATTCTTCCCCCTTGACTTTGTAGGACCACCTTACAATTACTACTGTAAATCTTTTGGGGAATGTCTCCACCAGCTTTGCACATCTAGAGGCAGAAACAGTTGCCCATTCTTCTTTGCTCTCGCTCAGTGAGATTAGATGGAGAACATCAGTGAAGAGCAATTTCCAGGTCTCATCACAGATTCTCACTGGGATTTAGGTCTGTATAAAGTGAAACCTGCACACCAAATTCAGGGAAATATAAATAAGCATAACTGCTCTATGATACAAAAAGAAATGAAAAACACAGTTAGCCATATGAAAACTAGAAAAAATTGAAAAATGTGACATTGCATGACTGATGACGATTATTGGAAAAAAAAGAGATATTTAGCTAATGTAATGATCAATTCATTACTGCCCGATAACCACTTCGCGGTAATTTCTTATTTACTGGGTCCCTAACCAAATGTTACCAGTATATGCGGTTAAAACCTGCTTGTGTGTATGGGTTCCTAACCAAATGTTACCTCTATGTCTGGATTTGCATACAGTGCGGGAACTATTCAAAAGGATTTTTTGGTGATGTGCAGGGGGGTCAGGACATAATATACTACTTTTTAGAATGCAGCATAGGTGCTAAGGAAGGTGGTGGGATTAGCTCAGACATTAAAAAACTGGTGACAGGTTCCCATGAACTGGTCAATGCTGGCATTGTGCAGATTAAACAGTAGCATTAGGCCTCAGTTCAACTTGTGCATAGCTTCTGATGTGAGAGCACCGGAAGCGATATGCTAATTACCCTATGCTATGATTGTGAGCAGAGGGTCTTTTGACTGTGATTCGATATTGTGATCGGATCACAGCTGTGGAGGAGAGGGGGGAGCACTTTCCCCCTCTCCTCCGTGTCCTGTGTCTGTATACACCGCACTGCGGTCAGATGACATGCAAGTGCAGAGCGATGTCTCACACACCCCCTTAGACTTGTATGGGGGTGAGTGAGCCGAGACTCGCTGCGGACAAGGAATGAGAAATCAATCGCAGATGGACACTGCACCATAGTTTTGCACTAGTGCGAGTGCAATCCGAGGTTTTATCGGATTGCACTTTGCTATGTTAATCGCAAGTGGAACTGTACCCTTAGGCACAGATGATCTCATTGAATGAAGCTGACTGGTGCAGAAGTAAAAATCCATCTTCAAATGACTCTGAAAGCAACATCAGTACAGAAATGAAGTCTTAGTACTATGGATTGTGTTTCCAATGCTCAGGAGCTGCACGCAGACCTCAGCTTACAGAGAACAGTGCAAATTATAGCCATATTGCACATATTGGGCACAGAAAGAACATCGATCCATGAATCCAGGTTTCAAAATGTAGAAAAAAGCCACCCAAGGGAAGTGGAGGTCCCTAACCATCCCCATATTAATGTCCATGCTGCATATGGATGGGAGGTTTGACCGTCCATGTGGAGTATATACAATACATTCCATGCATTTTATATAGAAAGATCACTGGAGAAAAAGTGAGCAGAACTACAGGCAGGTTATAATGAAGGCATTTTGCATAGTGACACAGCAAAAATGAATGTCTTCAAACTCGCCCAATGTCGTCCTCCTTACATTGTAGCTTAATTTGGTATCATCCATGCATAACGTAATCTCAATTTAGAATGCTTGGCACAACGGCTGGCACACAATTTAGTCTAAATCATTATGCAGAAGAATCATCTTCCTCATAAGAGCACCATCTAGAACAAACATTTGAGCATTCATAGATGCCTTTTACTTTACAAAACCATATGCGACTATATAGGAAAACACAACGTAGAGATACGTAAATCACGGGAATGACCCTCTAATGCTGGATTGCTGTACAAATAAAATATGGAAACTTCATATATTACAAAAAAATCAAGACTGTGAGGTTATTGACTTAATATCAGCTGATAAAGGTCAAATTTAGGACACAACATCAATCCAAGACCTCCAACTGTTTATTAAAATTGGAGCGCTACTCTTACATTTTTAACTGGAATTTGATTGGTTGGTGATGCATAACGAGTTTCTTTTATATGTGTTTATACATAATCTTAAAAAGAAGCTATAATTAGAAAATGACCTATTGTTCAAAACAGGATTTGTTGGATTTTTTTTTATTTTTGCCCATTTTTTTCATATGCTGATGTGTATTAAAGTACAATATTAGAGATATTGCAATTCTTACACTGGCCACTGGGGGTATTTTAGTCTATACGGTATGTCTTGTTTTTTGGAAGAGTTTCCAGCAGGATCATATTCATCAGAGTGTTACAAAGAGTGACTGGAAGGGTATGTCACCAGAGAGACTGGAAATGCTATGTCACCAGAGTGACTGGAATGGAGGGGTGACTGAAAGAGAGACCCTACACTGACCCTCAGACTAAGCATACCCTATGCTTTCCCTCAACCCAGGGGTACACTTAAAGGTAGCGAGGCCTGGGCCCCCAACATCTCCCTATCTCCTGTCCTTGTCCCTGATGGTAAGACACCCCTCCACAACCCACCACCCGGAGGGAAGGGCAAGGAAAAAGGTAGAAAACTCCACCGACAAAACTGACAGACAGGGGTACAAACAAAACTCACACCTAATACCAACAATAGGGAACAACAAAAGGTGTATAGGGAGGGGAAAAATAGAAAGGTGAAAGTTACAAAACAAATTACCTTCACACACACAAATGCAATAAACAGCAGCAGCAGAAAGCACCTCCTCACAGCTCCAGGCCTGGCTCCAGACTGAACAGAAAAACCAGCACCCTCTGCAGGAAGCAGACGTTTTTTATCCAGGCTGGAAGTGGTCATCAGAGAAATTACCTGGACAGAGTTAATGAGCGTGCAGCTAGCAAGGAAAACTCACATTAACTCTTCAACTGCCAAGAGAAAAACATACGTTGTATGTGTAAGACCTTGGATAATAAAAGAGACCCTGAGCCTGTCACGAACCTCACCACAAGGTGACTGTGACACAGAGGTAGGGTTACAAATTATAGGTGTGACGCCCTGGCCTATCAGGTCATCACAGGGTGTTGTACAGTCTGCCCTTTTGCACAGTATCCACCTCCTTGGTTACGGGTCCCTGACCTTTTGGTGTTGCTAAGAGCCAAGCCAATCAAAAATCCTAGAAACACTCTGCACCACACCCACCAGACGCACCATTGGATAGCCTGAAGGGAATAGGGCTACCCACTTGGGTGGGTTTGGGAGGGTCAATAATTGATTGGTGCAGGAATGGTACACAGAAGGTGTGGGTTCAAATAGAACAGTCTTTTTCTCAAATAACTCTAAATAAATTGCCTTGAGTGCTTTCAGAGGCTCCTGCAGGGCTGAGGGTACATCCAACTATTGGCCCTACGGTGACGTATTGCAACACGAGTGCGGTGCGTGAAGAATTGATCCCCCTTCACTCCCGTATGATGCCTATCCTGAGCCATCCCTCTTTTGAGCCGAGAAGAACAGACCCCATATTTCAGTTGTGGGTACATAATGGGGTAGATTGGGTAGAAGACTTGGGAGATCGGGAGTGCTGGCCCTCCTTTGCCACTCTGGAGGCTAGACAGACCCCAGCCCCGTTGGGACGATGGAGGTGTTTACAGTTGGCCCATTTTCTCAGTAAAATTCCAAATAGGGCCTACTTCCAGCAGCCCAAGACACAATTTGAAATTATCTGTGAGGGAACAGGCCCGATATGACACTCGCTATCGGCGATATATTCTATGTTATCCTCTCCCTCTGACCAACCTCCTCCCTCTTTTGTAGCAAAGTGGGATGGTGACCTCAGCATAAGTCTCTCCTCTGACCAGTGGGAACATATCTGTCTGCTTGCACACAATTCATCCATTAGCTCTGGATTCCAGGAGGCCAGTTACAAATTGCTGTCCAGATGGTACAGGGTTCCATCTAGGGTTCATGCCATTTTTCAAGGGGTGGATCCCACTTGCTGGAGATGTGGTGTGGAGGTGGGCAGTCTCCTACACGTGTTCTGGGAATGCAAGGCAATCCAGCCGTTTTGGAAAGGTGTGTCTGATATCATCCAGTTTGTTACAGGAACCACTGAGGAAATGGGTCCAGCCATCTTCCTGTTGCATCACCGTGAGACCCCACTAAAAACAAGCAAAACATCCCTGAGGAAGTTCCTCATAATGGCAGCGAGATTATGTATTCCGGAGAAATGGAAATCTCAGTCCCCCCCATGGTGGCACAGTGTATCACTAAGGTCAATGACCTAATGCATATGGAGGACCTGACCTCCTCACTGCATTACTCCTATGTGAAGTTCTGGGCAACCTGGCGGGTGTGGATGGACTTCCAACAAACAGGGGACTATAGAGAGCTGGTGGGAGACGGCACGGGAACCAACGAATCCGCAATTTTGTAAATGTGCTAATAAACGGCGAGCCTGAATGATCGCCTACCCCTTCCTCCCCCCATATCCCTTCTACTCCCCCTCCTCTCGTCCCACTTTTTCCCTGCTCACCCTCTTCCGCTGCCTCTATATTCTCTTCCTTTCTCTATCTTGTTTCCTTATCTTTTTCTTCTTCCAAACATGCGTTTCTTAATACCTTAAGGCGCAATGTTCTTTTTCACTTAGGTAAATAAGAAAAGAAAACCTTACAGGAACTTTGCATATGTATATGTTCGGGATGGGGTGTATGTTTTTTATACCTTACCTAGTTTTGCCTATGATTGATCTCAATGTACTTTCTATTCTGAGCACACTGTGATTATTGCAGACATGCCGTTAGGTCCATGGACACACTGTATTTTATTGTTATGATGGTTTCTAAATAAATAAAGAATTTAAAAAAAAAACAACCAGATTCTTTTACAGTGTGTTCACCCGGTACATAGACGTTAATTTTTTATAGTTGGTAAAAATGGACCACGGTCACAGGATTGGCGTGACCAACACAAACTTGTATATTGTATATAGTTGCACCTCCTATGCCAACCATAGTCGTCTAATACCACTCCCGGGACCTTAACCTGGTCACGGACCCGCGGATAGGTTTCCAGGGGGTCAGGTTGTTTGGGTGGCGGGTTATTGGGATCTGGGACATTGGGACCGGACTGTCGCAGGAAGGGGCTGTAACGGAGTAGGTTGAGCCTCCGTTACCATTAAAACCGGTAACATCCCACCATTGGGAGATGAACTCTCCACAGTTAGTAACGTTTAATGGAATGCCTCCCCTGTGAGGGATGGAAATGTTAATAAAAATTGTTGTTAACCCCGTTTCTATTTTCCTACAGTTAAAAAAAAAAACAAAAAACCTCTGGTGTCATGTAGCTCGGGCACGAGCTACGTTTAACCAAAGGGGAATGTGACGCCCTCGCCTATCAGGTTGTCACACGGTATTGTGCAGTCTGCCCTTATGCACAGTATCCACTCCTCCTTGGTTACAGGTCCCTGACCTTTTGGTGTTGCTAAGAGCCAAGCCAATCAAAAATCCTAGAAACACTCTGCACCACACCCACCAGACACACCATTGGATAGCCTGAAGGGAATAGGGCTGCCCACTTGGGGGGTTGGTTTGGGAGGGTCAGGAGTGTGAAGATCAGTCAGTCATGGAGTGACTCTCAAGGGGAGAGGTAACAAGTCAGTCGTGAAGTGACTGTCAAGCGGAGAGGTCACAAGTGAGTTGAGTGGTGACTCTTGAGAGGAGAGGTCACAGGTTAGGAGCTGGGTCCTCCTTAGTACTAGGTGGCAGACGTTGGTCTGGGCCTGGTAGGAGCTGGTACCCCGGTTGCACGGGATCGTGTCAAGGTGCACGGAACTGCCGAGGAGGGCAGCTGGCAGCATTGAGCCATCTCCAGGCAGGGGCCTGGGCATGACGGGATACATGGACCCTAGGCTGGGAAGTAGCTTCAAGCGTCCTGGTAATTTACCCGACGAGGGCGAAGACTTCATGATTCGTTCTCCACCCACTGCAAAATGGGAGTACTAGCGCAACGAGGGGGATAGGACTTTCCCAATACATAGTCCAGAAAATCCCAAGCGTGAGCCCTGAGAGAAAGCTCACTCCGTTAGCCACACGGGTGAGCGGCGGGGCCCGACTAGTTCTATACTACAGGGGCCAACTAGTAAAAACAGTGCCAAGGAAAAGGTCACAGGCTAATAAGCAACACCATCGGGTATGGACCCCAGCGTACTCTCTCCCTGCTACAGTGGTGCTAAGAATTCCGGTTTACAAGTTGTCGGTGTCAGCGTTATTGGACTGAGTGAGTATGCAGTGACCCTTTCCTCTCCAACGGTACTCCCCTCTCCCCATCACCAAGCCCCGGGGCACTCCCCCCTACCCACGGAGGGGTTAAACACCTGGCTGACATTCCATCGCCACCGGGCTCTCCCAACAGCAGCAGTGGTATCCCACCTTACCACACACCGTGGGTGGCGTCACGAACTCTAACCACAAAATCCCCTGTAAATAACCCCCTTTTATCTCGAGTGTCCGTGCGACCAATCTCAGGTCCGGAGACCCCTCGAGCCATCGCGGATCCAGATCCGAGCAGCAGCCCGGCTGCTGGCGCTGGGGCGGTACATAGGAATCACAGCTAATGCCATAGGATCCACCAATCACAATAGGTAATGTCACAGCTGACCTTGATCCTCCTCCCTGTGTACACTCTCATTCGATCCTTCAATACAAAAGTCACAGAATAAAGATCTGTCATGTGAACAACACTGACGAGGAAAAGATTAAAAATATTTTGAACTTTTGACTTTCAGTCTCTATATTTCACCATCCACTAAAGCTTTGAGCGTGAGACTACCTTCATTTTATAGACTATCATCTTGACTATCTCCTACATAAATTAGACTTGCAACTATATAGCATATGATAAGTTATGGAGATTCTTGTCATGTCCCTGTTACTATTTTGTTCCTAAAAATCTAAATTTACTTTTTTTTTTTAAATCAAACAAATTTTATTAGTCACATTATAGTCATAACACATCATGGCATTATCAGAATGCAATATATATCAAGGTTCACAATATTCTTTATATAACTAATAGCAGCCCATCTCTTTAAACCCTTCCCCCCTGTCCCACTATCCCCTTAACTAAACCCCTCGGTGAAAACAATTTACAGTACAAGTCAATTTGTTAGTATTTTGAAAATCCTCCTTTAGATTTCAGCACTGCCTGAATCCTTCTGGGCTCTTGATCAGATTCAAACTCTGATCCCAGGTCTCTTCTACAGTTTCCCAAGGTTGGTGTATACTGGGCTCCTCACTTGGATATGCATACAGCTTTTTCTTCAACTCTTCCCACAAATGTTTGATTGGGTTGAGGTCTGGGGACTGTGGGAACAATCCCATACCTCTACTTCATTATCATTGAACCATTTCTTCTCCGATTTTGATGCTGTCCTGCTGGAACACTATGTTGACCTTCTCATAAATATAATAGTTGAGTTTACGAACTAACTCATCTTGTAGGACACTTACATCTAGCTCAGCATTGAGACCACCATTGATCCTGGTAAGGTATCTAATGCCTTTGGCTGTGAAACAACCCCATATCATCAGGCTTCCTCCACTGAACTTGACAGTATCTTTAATTTCTCAATCCGTTAGCTCCTTTTTCAATTGTTTCTTCCAGAACCATTTGCACCCATTGGAGCCTAGTCTATTGACTTTCATCTCATCGCTCGAAATCACTTGTTTCCAATCTTCTACTGTACAGTTTTTGTACTTTTTTGCAAAAAAGCAGTTTCTTATGAAGATTTTTAAGTTGCGGCTTCTTCAGTTTTTTTCTGGTCACCATTTCATACTTGTGAAACATGCATTGCATGGTGCTTCCATGGACGTCTGTGATCTCACTATTATGAAGCATAGGAGTCACCTCCACTGCTGTGTGTGTTGCACCAGAACTGACAGACCTTGTGATGAGCCGATTTGTTGACTCCAATATTTTGCCTGGACGTTCACCTCTTGGCTTTTGAATGGATGAACGGACTTAATTTCATATTCTTCCAACTATCATGGCCTCACATGATGCAGTTTGGCAATTTCCTTAGCCAAGAGACCGCTATCAAGGAGGTGGATGATGCTGTTTCTCTTTTCTTGGGAAATCTTCTTCATCACTGCTCCTCAGTTCGAACAATGACTTTCGATTGGGAATCAACCCAATACCACACGGAACTATTAGGGAATGTGAGAACAGGTTGTAATTTTAAGTATACAGGAAGAAAAATATTTTTCAAACACCAGGAGCAAAACAGTAACAATGAAGTGACATGACAAGAATCTGCATAACTAATCATATGGTAAATGGATGCAAGTCAAATTTATGTATGTGATAGATAATATGATTGTCCATAAAATAAAGGTCGTTTCATGCTCAAAGTTGTAGTGGATGGAGAGATATGGAGCCTTAAATTCAAAACATTGTTACCCTTTTGCTTCTCAGTGTAGTTCACATCATGGGTATTTATTCTGTGACTTTCATCAAGATCCTTCCTGCTAAACTGGTCAAAATACAACTGATACAGATCATGTGACAAAACCCTCTCTATAAAACTTTAATGTAATGGGGTGGCAATTATAAATGGACAACAGGCAACAAAATGTTCATGGCAAACGTAGTTTTCAATCTCAACATTTTTGCATCAGTTACTGCTAACATATCTACAGCAGAGCGTGTAAATTTGCAAGAAAGATGGGTAAGATCATGAAAACAGAAGGAAAAATTACAATCAAAAGTACAGATGGCACCAATGATAGTGCTGCATGGAATTATTTTTTAATCTGGTTTCTTTGTTTCAGTAAAGTTAGACAACCACAATAAAGGATTTTTCTGGCCTTTGAAAATGGTGTGCAGATGGTTTACATCCAGTAAAATGTGTCACTTACTAGTCTTTTGTTTGTAGCTTAAATGCCTCTGTGAGATATCATTAGCTGCCGCCACATGACCATGTTTTTGGTGTGTCACAGGGTATGTAATGACAGAATAGGGAGCCCTAGGCTGACCCTCAGACTCAAGACCCTGCACTGTCCCTTATCTCGGAGATAGACTTGATGGTAGCCAGGTCTGAGCCCCCAGCATGATCTTGACTCCCGTCCGTGCCCTGATCTTACTCCCACTCTCCCACACCCTTGGGGTGAGCCGGAAAACACCATTTTCAGACCTCACAGAATGACAAGGACAAGGGAGAATGAAAACTTGTACACACAGCACTCAAAACAGACTGGAGAGACACTATGTGTACAGGGGAACAATGAAAAGGGGGAAGAAGGTAACACACTAGGGAAGATTCACACCACTCAAAATCACAACACAGATCTCCATAAGCAAGGTAACCACCAAGACCAGGATCGCTGGAGCTTGTGCTGAAGCTATCATCAGCACATACTGGAAGAAAGCCGAGCCTAAAAGGAGGCAGCTGCGCATGGCAATTAGCAACCTTAGCTCTTAGTTCCTGTTCACCAGACTGCAGGAATTAATTCCTGCACAGCTGAAGACCAGTGAACCTGAATCAGCCGACGCCCAGCTCTGGCTGAACAATACAGAAGCCTCAGGTTGCTTGTCAATCTCTGTGGAGTGAACCGAGTCTGACGACACTGTGTCACCAGGTGCGTGCAGAGCTGAACATTGCATGACATGGTGACTACCTTCTTCTTCCTGTAATGTCCTTTCCCTACCTGTGTTTTTCTCCCATCCCTTGAAGTTCATGGCTTTGCACATTCAGTTTTTTCTCTGCCAGCTATTTACAGTGCCCTTACTGCCTGGCTTATCTTGCCTCCCGGTCTCTATAAGAATTGTGGTTCACATGCTGGGCAGCAGTATCAGTCCTTAGAAGAGCTGTAGTGTAGTAGGAGATGTATGTTGTTCTATACCTTGTATTAGAGGGACTAGCGGGCAGCTATAAATAGAGGCAATGTTTGTGAGGAGGCAGAAGAATAAATTAATAATTCTACCCTGGCAGCAAGAAAAAAGTGTGTTACTCAGGACAGTATACACAGTATGGGCAAGATAACGAGGAAACAAAAAGCTGAGCTATGGTGGCATCTGTCGGGCATACAGACACATATGGGTACTATACTTTTTCTAAATTTACAAAACCTCTTTAAAGTTCGGTCATCAATCATCAAAGATGTTTATTCAAATTAAATAGTGCAGAAATGTAAAACTGCATCACTGCCATATAGAATATGTGAGCCCACCAGTCACAACACGGATTACCTTTCTTTGTTAATGCAGCAGCCAGGGTCACCTATCGTTACTCGGACGCTTCCGCTCTGTGCCAGTCATTGCATTGGCTGCCCATATACCATAGGATCCAATTTAAATATTTTGTTCTCACCCACAAAGCTCTCCACACTGTGACACCCCCCTCCGTCCCCACCCTCATCTCTGTCTATCACCCTACCCGTCCTCTAAGCTTCGCAAACAACTTTTGACTAAATTCCATGCTAATCCGAACCCACGACTTCTCCCGAGCTGCACCAATTCTCTAGAATGCTTTACCCCAAGAAATTAGGACAATCCACAACTTACACAGCTTCGGACACTACCTACAAACACATCTTTTCAGGGTGGTCTATCACACTCCCTAATCAAAGTCAATTCATACATATCCCCTCCATTATTTATCAGAACATAATTCTTCCTTAAACTCCACTGTACCCAAAAGCATTACAAAGATTGGCTGGTGACTGGTTCATGCAACCTTTACCTATCCCCCATTTCTTCGAGATGGCTGGACTGTCGTTGTAAATAAGCAGTTGTACCTTGTCCCCCCACCTCATTGTAGATTGTAAGCTCTTACGAGCAGGGTTATCATTATTTTTGTATCTTCTATAACTGTTACTCATGTTTGTATATGAATCTCTGTATTGTAAAGCGCTGCAGAATGTTGGTGTAGCACCCACGGGGAAAGGGGTTAAATACTTGTTGGGTCCGAGGATGTCACGAGTGGCCCTTTTGTCCAGTTTCGTGGCCCCAAGGTGTACAATAAAGAAGGGTGTTGATGGAAGGAGGATAGTTAGAGTTGTGATGCCACCTACGGTATGCGGACAGGGAATAGCCGCCGCTGCTCTCACTGTCCTCCAGGGTGGATGGTAGCAGCAGCTAAGATGTTTCTGCTCCCCACAGGTGGAGCGGACCCCGGGGAGGATGAGGAGGGGAGTAGTAATGGCGGGTGCCGAAGCACGGGGCGACGGTGTCGGCAAGGAAAAATGGACACAGTCTCTGCGGGTACAAGGTCTCTTTACTCACAGTCCTGGTTTACGTGGGAGATGCTGGTCACCGCCGTGATGGGCCCCAGCCGATCCCGAGCAATTCGAGGTCACCGCCGGTGTTCCCACTGTGAGTCCTTTCTGGTTGGGGTCCCTCCAATCCTGGTGTAGGTGTAACATGGAACGGGCTGCACTTTCCTGCACTCGCAGCAGACCCTGGAATCCCATGTAGCTGTAGAGAACCCGGTCCGAGCTATCTGCTCCAAGTCATGGGTCCTATGATGCTCCCAGAAGTGTGATGTAATCTCATCCAAAGCTGTGCTCGGGGCTAACTGACTATGTGTGAAGATGCTCCTTCCCTTTTCCCCAAGTGGTGCTCGCCCCCCAGGTGGTTGTCCTAGTGACCGGGAAAGTCTCATGCTTCGTGATGGCCACCCCCATATCTACCCAAAGCCATCACCCCGGTGGAAAAGCACTCAATTGTTTGTGGTTTGTCAATGTGAGAAACACCAGCGATTAACCTCTCCTTAAAGGGAAGGTGTCGCGGTTTTTTATTTTTGTATTAAAAATAGTGATTATGAAATCAAGTATATTTAATTCAAAATGAAAATCACTGCTTATTTAGTTTTTATTTAATTCTAATTTTACTGAAGACACTGGGTGCTGCCATGCTGGATTTGCTGTGTGTGTAACGACAGTTACTCACTGCTTTATGGCAGCCCCTGTGCACAGAGAACAGTGGTCGGGATCCGACCCCATTCACTAGCGTTATAGTAGGCGTCTGCTGTGCCCTGGACACGCCCCCTGGGCTATCCAGATCACAACAGAGGGAGGAGATCGGCGCCATCATTGTAGAGCATACAGCTGTTTGCTCCACTTAACCCCTGTCAACCGCCGGGATGTGTGAGTACGGGCTCTCCCCCTGCCGTTACCGTCACCAATGACACCCCATCTCTCTGCTCTGCCCCTGCTACTGCTGCCTGCCGTTACCGACTCCAATGACACCCCCTCCCTCCGCTCTACCCAGCCCCCGCTACTGCTGCCGCCGTCGCCTCCCGCCGTTACCGACTCCAATGACACCCCCTCCCTTCGCTCTACCCAGCCCCCGCTACTGCTGCCGTCGCCCCTCCCCCCCGCCGTTACCGTCTACAATGACACCCCCTCCCTCTGCTCTACCCCCCGCAGCCGCCGCTGCTGTGTGTGTGCCTCTGCTCACTCCATGTGCCTCGGCGCTGCTACCATCTCCAAAAACACCCCCTGTCACCTGTCGGCCTGTGTGTGTACCGGTGATACTGTCTGCAGGGCTGTGTATCTAATCCTATTCTGTATGATACAGCAACTCAGCAGACAGTATCTAATCCTATCCTGTGTGATACTGTCTGCTGAGTTGCTGTATCTAAACCTATCCTGTGTGATACTAGCTGCTGAGCTGTGCATCTAATCCTCTCTTATGTGATACTGTCTGCTGAACCATATATCTAATCCTCTCCTATGTGATACTGCCTGCTGAGCCGTGTATCTAATCCTCTCCTATGTGAAACTGCCTGCTGAACCGTGTATCTAATCCTCTCCTATGTGATAATGCCTGCTGAGCCATGTATCTAATCCTCTCCAATGTGATACTGTCTTCTGAGCCGTGTATCTAATCCTATCCTGTGATGCTGTCTACTGAGCTGTGTATCTAATCATGTCCGGTGTGATACTGTCTGCTGAGCCGTGTATCTAATCCTATCCTGTGTGATACTGTCTGCACAGCTGTGTATCTAATCCTATCCTGTATGATACTGTCTGCTGAGCCGTGTATGTAATCCTATCCTGTGTGATACTGTCTGCTGAGCCGTGTATCTAATCCTATCCTGTGTGATACTGTATGCACAGCTGTGTATCTAATCCTATCCTGTATGATACTGTCTGCTGAGCCGTGTATGTAATCCTATCCTGTGTGATACTGTCTGCTGAGCTGTGTATCTAATCCTATCATGTGTGATGCTGTCTGCTGAGCCGTGTATCTAATCCTATCATGTGTGATACTGTCTGCTGAGCCATGTATCTAATCCTATCCTGTGTGATACTGTCTGCAGGGCTGTGTATCTAATCCTATCCTGTGTGATACTGTCTGCTGAGCCGTGTATCTAATCCTATCCTGTGTCATACTGTCTGCTGAGCCGTGTATCTAATCCTATCCTGTATGATACTGTCTGCTGAGCCGTGTATCTAATCCTCTCCTGTGTTATACTGTCTGCACAGCTGTGTATCTAATCCTCTCCTGCGTGATACTGTCTGCTGAGCCGTGTATCTAATCCTCTCCTGTGTGATACTGTCTGCTGAGCTGTGTATCTAATCTTGTCCTGGGTGATACTGTCTGCTGAGTTGTGTATATAATCCTGTCCTGGGTGATACTGTCTGCTGAGCCGTGTATCTAATCCTATCCTGTGTGATACTGTCTGCAGAGCCGTGTATCTAATCCTGTCCTGTGTCATACTGTCTGCTGAGCCGTGTATCTAATCCTATCCTGTATGATACTGTCTGCTGAGCCGTGTATCTAATCCTCTCCTGTGTTATACTGTCTGCACAGCTGTGTATCTAATCCTCTCCTGCGTGATACTGTCTGCTGAGCCGTGTATCTAATCCTCTCCTGTGTGATACTGTCTGCTGAGCTGTGTATCTAATCCTGTCCTGGGTGATACTGTCTGCTGAGTTGTGTATATAATCCTGTCCTGGGTGATACTATCTGCTGAGCCGTGTATCTAATCCTATCCTGTGTGATACTCCTGCTGTCCTTGGTGACACTTTAGATATTTCTGGTCACCAACAAAATGGCTCTGCACTGTGTCCCTACATGTCATTCTCTGTTACCTGTTGTAAACACTCAGATTAGGAGGGGGGAGGCGTGCCATCACGCACAGGAGAGCAGACTCCGCCCACTTTTACTGCAGTTGTAATGTGAGCTTTTTCTACAGTAGGATTTCTGTAGGATTTCAGCAGCTGCTCCCCCTAGTGTTTAACAGTGGAAAATATCAAACTTTTAATTTTTTTTTTATATTTTGCACAATTAAAAACAAATAATAATATTTAAACAAAACAATTGAACAAAACATTATTACTTTACATTTTTTCAGTTATTGAAATTTTTTTTTTTTTTTGACGATACCTTCCCTTTAAGGGAGATGCAATACCCTGTGGCGACTGAAGCCTTAGGGGCGCCACATTGGCGCTATAAAAATAAAGATTATTATTAGTTGGTAGGACCCTAACCATTTCTATTGGACATACCTGGACCAACGACATACTAATTTAAAGGGAAGGTAGGATATAACTAAAGCTTTGCAACTAATTTTTCACATATGACAAATTTTTCATGGATGGAACTTGTACCCGTTATTTTCTATGGGGATGTTCACATGTCCACGTATTTTTGAACTTAAAGGCTATGTGTCCACGGTAGAATGTACCTGCGGATTTTTCTGCATGAAAATCCACGACTTTCGCGGCAAATCCGCACCTTATTTTTGCCGCGGATTTGCCGCGGATTTACCGCGGATTACCGCGAATTTGCCGCGGATTTTGATGCGGATTTTTTTTTTCCCCCATTCTATACCCAAAATCCGCACCAAAATCCGCAACAATAATTGACATGCTGCAGATTTTTCCGGATCAAAATCCGCGGCAAATCCGCCACGGAAAAATCCGCAGCATGGACACAGCATTTCCAAAATGCCATAGAAATGGCTTGGAAGTGCCGCTGCTGCAGATTTTCGGAAAATCCGCGGTAAATCCGCGGCAAATCCGCGGCAAAATCCGCGGTAAATCCGCAGCGTGGGCACATAGCCAAAGACATGTCCAGTTTTGATCGGTCATGGATCAAAATCACGAATGCAAATTTATATCTCTGTGAAAAAATCAAATAGTATTCTAAAGCTATCCACGTGATGCCTAATATTCATGTTTTTTTTGATAGGAGAAGCTTGAGAAAACAATAAATGGCAGTAAAAAGCTGTTTTTATGTAAGTGCACAAATTATCAAAATGCAAGATTTGATCTTAAAGGTTGTAATACCTGGAACCCACACCAATCGGTAGCAAGTGAAACTTTTATTGACTGACAGACACTCCATTCATTCCCTATGATGCTGCCTAGCGCTGCTCTCACTTTTTCCTGCAGCCCCGTGTAGAATGAATGGAGTGGCAGTCGGGCATCCGATCTGGTAGGTCAAATTTGTAACATGGACAAAAGTACCCTGTTTTTTTGATAAAAATTTACTTTCTGCCGATCAGTATGGGATACGTGATTCCTTATTTTCACCAAACACCCCCTCTAAAACACATACTGATGTAACAGAGCTGAATTTGTAATGTAATAGTCTCTTTCATGTACAAGATGTCGTAACTGCCTAAAAGTTATTTCCTTGGTTAAGCAACATGTCTGTTTTAATATTGGATTACCCATAGAATAACATTTCTGGAGCATCTATTCTTATGGCTCCCTGTGTCACACGGAGTTTTGCACAAAATGTTGCCGACTGTCATGGCGGCTTTGGACTCTGTTCAGATTGCAGATACTGACAATCCCCTCTATGGTTTCTCTGATGTCAGGGATGAACACAGGTAGACTCCGGCATTGACCTGTTGTGTGCTGATTCGTAGGCGGGCTAACAAGAGTTAATTACTGCTAGTCTGCTTGCACCTTTAATCATATGTTGTGGGGAGATGTATCAGATCTGCTCCCCTCCTATATATGGTGCTGGAATCCTTCTACCCATGCCGGCTATAGTTTATTCTATGTTGGTCTGTGAAGTGTGGTGTTCCAGATTCTCTGGCTACAGTTGTGCTTAAGTTGTGTCTATTGCTTGGAGCAGTTGTGCAGTTTCCCCCTGTTGTTTTGTAGCTTCCTTCCTCCTCTTGTTTTTCCTCCTGAACCTCTTATTGTCTTTACCTTTGTGTGTGCATGCTGTGTGACAGAGTATTGGATTTCCCTTGTCCGTCTTTATCTGTTAGTTTCATCATACTCCTGTCCCGTCCCTCCATGGAGAGAGGGAGAATCAGATCAGGACTGGTCAGGAGCAGGGCCAAGAAGGAGACTCAGGCTTGTCCACCATCAGAAGTATCCCTGAGGTTAGGGATAGCGTAGGGTCCCCTAGCTTGAGGGTCAGCTTAGGAGCACTGGTGCCCCGCTCTCACATAGTCATCGTGAAATTTATGCTTTGTTACTTTATTGATGAAGAATATATATAGAGGATGCATTGGTACACTGTTGTTTTATACTTCCTTCCTGCTCTTGTTTTTCCTCCTCAATCTCTTATTGTCTTTACTTTTGTGTGTCCATCCTGTGTGACAGAGATTTGGTTTGCCATTGTCTCTCTTTATCTGTGGTTTCAACCCACTCCTGCCCTGTCCCTCCCTCACGGGAGGGAGAATCAAATCAGAACTGGTCAGGGCCAGGAAGGAGACTCAGACCTCTCCACCATCAACAGTATCCCTGAGGTTAGGGATAGCATAGGGCCCCCTAGCTTGAAGGAAAGCTTGGGTTTTCAATTGTCTCTCTTTATCTGTGGTTTTAACCCACTCCTGCCCTGTTCCAATCAGATCTGGACTGCTCACGAGCAGGGCCAGGAAGGAGAATCAGATCTATCCACCATCTGGAGTATCCCTGAGATTAACAATAGCGTAGAGTCTCCTAGCTTGAGGGCCAGCTAAGGAGTCCTGGTTCCCAGCGATTCCAAAGTCATTGTCACCCTGTTATACCATTCCTCTGCTATTCCTCCTAAATAAATTTATAAATAAATTGTCAATTGGGTACCAGTTAAAGGTGTGTCTGTATATACTGCCACACTGTTCAATCACTGCTGACTTTATTAGACTCTGTAGGAATAATCCTCTTTGACAAGTAAAATGGCAACACCCAGTTGTCAATTAATTCATAAATGTCTTAGAGGGAATAACAGGGCAACGACACAAACCAGAGTTCTAAGAAAAGAGGCTGCAGAATTGTTGCATCATAGGGAATACAAGGAATTACTAAAACAGGCATAGAGTTTCTGCAAGGAGAATAGTCTTCCCCGTGGTCCACACTATAGCTTCTCATAAGCCAGATCACACACCCATACTTCGCACTGATGAGGGGCAATCACCCCGAAACACCGTGTCTGCAAATTGGGGTTCTGATTTGGCTTAAATCCTAGGTCATATGAAAAGGCTTGTTAAAAAGCCACTTTTGACTTTTAGGATTGCTACTTCCAATAGGTGGCACTACAGTTTGTCTCCTTCCTGGAGAGACAATTTAAAACACACATGTGAGGAGAGGTGACCGGTCTTGTTTGAGCAAACTAAATACTTTTATGCCTCCAAACTTTTGTCCTCCTCGGTCTCTCTGCTGCAGAGAAATCCATGAAGGCATTGACATTTTTGATTGTATGTTCAAACATGGAGGCTTTCCTCTCCCTCCTGGCTGGTGTTAATTTCTGATCCTATTACCCGAGTCAGTGGCTTAGTGGTAATATATGGGGATTGTTTTGTGAATGTCTCTTTTCCTACATCTGAGTCTACCTTAGTCTAATCCCTTGTTCAGCCAGCTGGGTTCCTCTTCTATTTCTCTGTCATTTACATAAGCATTAACCTTGCGTTGCGAATTAGCAGTTAAATAGCTCTCTCCATTGTTGCACTTGTACCTGAAATACCCACACAGGATCATCAGTAAAACCTCACTGGTTAATCCCCTTTCTCGGTGAATGATCAGCAGCTGGTAGAAAGCTGTCATTCACGTCTCAAGGATTAGTTACCACTGTGCGAGGTATTGTCACACACACTAAACAGCGTCGCTTTGTCCCCAGCGCAAAACCAGCACTATTTATTGTCCAGGACCCCTACCGGTCTCTCCACGTGATATCTAATTTATAGATTGACTTACAAAACCTACAATACAAGTTGCCTTATATTGAAGAGTTATTAACAATACCCCCTCCGGTATCTACAAGAATGGGTAAAAACAATGGACGTAATAAAGGGAACTTTCTATTATTTCTTTTATTCTTAGTTGCTCTATTAAAAAAAAATTATGCAAAGGGCTTTGTCAGCAATAAAATGGTTAATTTCCGACAAAAAATAACCCAACCAAGGTGTATTGCTGAAGGAAGTGTGTTCTACGGAGTTTTACTGTTGTTATAGAATGGTTTACAATTGATTAGACCTAAAGGTGAATTTTTGTTCCCCTAGGCACAAGGATCGGGTTCACCAGAATATTCCTTGGTGGAACCAAGTTCTGATACAAAAATGGACCCTGTAATAACAGATCCCTGGAGGGCCATTTTAAAGCTATTTTTGGGGTGTATTTTTTCATTACACGAGCCCGCATTAAAGGGTCAGACACGGCTAAGGATGTATAGGTAAGTCCTTGGTCGTGAAGGGGTTACACATAAATTAAGGGGACTATTCCCATGATGTTTCACCTACCATTAATTTACCACCAACGGTAGAGACCCCCAGTGGCCAAGAGCCAACTTATGCTGCTTTCACACTTGCGTTGTTTTGCATCAGTCACAATCCGTTGCCTTGAGGAATTATGGTATCCTGCAAAATATTTTGCAGGAATCTGTTTTTCCCCCATAGGCTTCTATTAGTGACAGATTGTGACTGATGGCCCTGCGCTGCATCCGCCGCGTGACGGATCAGTCGTTTACTGACTGACTGTCAGGCGGGAGCAACGCAACATGTAGCGTTTTATGTGTGCAACGGATCGATTTTTTACTGTGAGCATGCGCACAGTAAAAAACCATGATCACTGTAAATTCAGTTCCAGTAGCAGGAACGATCAGCTGATCACCCGGCGGCCGCCTTTTGTGAACGATCAGCTGGCCGCCAGATAAACTGTAAAAAAAATCAAAACAACGGATCTTTTCTTTGCAGCATCAGTCACTTCAGTTGTGCCACTATCTGCAACGCATCCGTTGCATCAGTTGCACAACTGATTGTTACAGATACAAAACAACGCAAGTGTCAAAGCAGCCTTAAGGGTGCTTTATACGCTGCGACATTGCTAGTGATAGCTAACGATGTCGTGCGCAATAGCACCCGCCCCCGTCGCTCGTGCGACATTTGGTGATCGCTGCCGTAGCGAACATTATCGCTACGGCAGCGTCACACGCACATATCTGTGCAGCGACGTCGCTGTGACCGTCAAACAATCCCTCCTTCAAGGGGGAGGTGCGTTCGGCGCCATAGCGACGTCACTGCGGCGTCACTAAGCGGCCGGCCAATAGAAGCGGATTGGCGGAGATGAGCGGCCGGAACATGCCGCCCACCTCCTTCCTTCCTCATTGCTGGTGGACGTATGTAAGGAGATGTTCATCGTTCCTGTGGCATCACACATAGCGATCACCGTTTAACGATTTTGCGATCGTTGATCGTCGCTCCTTTGTGTCACACGCTGCGATGCGCTACCGGCGCCGGATGTGCATCACTAACGACGTGACCCCGACGATATATCGGTAGCGATGTCGCAGCGTGTAAAGCCCCTTTACAGTTGGGTCCAGAATTATTTGGACAGCGAATTAATCTTCATGATTTCAGCTCTGTAAGCCGCTATTTTGGATTTAAAATTAAACAACTGAGATGTAATTGTAGTGGAGACTTTTAGGTTTAATTAAAGGGGTTTAACAAAAATATAATGTAAAACATTTAGGAATTGCAGCCATTTTTCTTCAATGTCTCCTCATTTCTAAAGGGCTCCAAAGTAATTGGACAAAGTAACTTTACCATAAATAAAATGTTAATTTTTAATACTTTGTAGAGAATCCTTTACAGGCAATGACTGCTCTATTCTGGGAGTAATGGACGTCACCAAATGCTAGGTTTCCTCCTTTTTGATGATTTGCCAGCCTTTACTGCAGTAACTTCAATTGTAGCTTGTTTGTGGGTCTTTCTGCCTTAAGTTTTTGTTCAGCATGTGAAATGCATGCTCGATGGGTTTGAGATCTGATCATTGATTTTGCCACAGCAGAATATTCCACTTCTTTGCCTTAAAAATCCTCTTGGCTGCTTTTGCGGTATGTTTTGGGTCATTATCCAACTGAGAAGCGCTGTCCAATCTACCTTATTGCATTTTATTGAATCTGAGCAGAAAGTCTCGCCCTGTACACTTCAGAATTCATCCGGCTGCTTCTGTCTTCAGTCACATCATCAATAAACACTAGTGACCCAATGCCACTGGAAGTCATGCATGCCCGGCCAGTACACTACTTTCACTGTGTGTTACAGAGGATGTGCTGGGCTTTGGATGAAGAGCCATTCCAAGCCTTCGCCATACTTCTCTCTTCCCTTCATTTTGGTACAAGTTGATCTTAGTTTCATCTGTCCATACAATGCTTTTCTAGAGTTCAGCGGCTTCTTTAGAGTCAAAGCTGGTCTTTCTATTTTTAAAGCTGATTATTGGTTTGCACCTTGGGGTGAACCCTTTGTATTTGTTCTCATGAAGTCTTCTCCTTATAGTAAACTTAAATACTGAAACACCTGCTTCCTGAGGAGAGTTCTTCACTTGGGTGGATGTTGTGAAGGGGTTTATCTTCATCATGGAAAAGATTCTGCGATCATCCACCACTGTTGTCTTCATGGACATCTGGGCCTTTTTGAGTTCCCCCTAGCTTACCAGTATGCTGTTTTTGCACAATGTACAAAACTTTTCATTTGGCCACTCCTTACTTTTCTGTTATATGTCTGATGGATTTCTTAGTTTTTCTTCAGCCTAATGATGGTCTGTTTCTCTTCCATTGAGGCTCCTTTGACCGCATATTGTGAGTTCACAGCAACAGCTTCCAAATATAAATACCACACCTGGAATCAGCTCCAGACCTTTTACCTGTCTAATTGCTGATGGTTTAGTGAGGTAATAGCCCATGCAGCTCAATAAAGAGCTTTTGAGATAATTGTCCAAATATTTTTGGTCCCTTGACAAAGAGGCAGCTAAATATTAAAGACCTGTAACTCTTCCACCAATTAGGATGTGAATACCCTAAAATTAAAGCTGACAGTCTGTTATTTAAGCCCATATTGATTACATAACTAAATCTTAAAAGGAATCTGTTACCAGGTTTTTCCTACTTCCTCTAAGAGCAATTAAACACATGATTAAGCAGTGATTCCATGCGCGAAACACGCATCGGGATCTTCCTTCAGGAGAAATCCATTTGGCACTTTATAGGACTGATCACCTTTCTGGGATGTACTGCAATTCATTTGATCTGAATCCCCAGGTTTATTTATACCTGATGGCTTACTGTCCCCATTGTAGGGTTATTATATAGTAAAGGGTACAGGTCTAATAACTTTTACCATTACATCTGGCTCAGTTTGTAGTTAGCGTGCCTACACTCATCACATATGCATTGTTCCTTTTTTGTATTTATGTATTGTCTTTCAATGTCCTTTTTGGACCTTTTGTTTATATGGATAATCAAAAAAGGTTTTGTATTTTCTGACCTTATAACTCCGTTTCTCTCGTTTTCATCTGAGAGCAGGATAATGAAAGCAAAGAGATTCTGAAACTAACCATGTTTAACCTAAATTACAGGGTGCAGCCGTTCTGACTTTATCTCAGAATTGAGTTTAGCATAGCTGAGAGCCATCCCGGCCCACACTAGGCTCTCAATAAAGTTTGTGCATTATCTGTGAGGTGACTGCATTGACTGCACAGAGGCATCATACCATTTTAATTATAGAGCAATAAACCCTTTAGTATAGGTAAACAATAACTGCACAAAGATAGGAGAAGCACAGATGTTGGTTCTCTTTTAACCCTTGCAGCATGCTGTCAGTTTACATTGCAAAATCCCAGTGTTAGATTCCTTTTAAATATCTTTTGGTAATAGCTAAAATACTCAAACTTGTGTCATTGTCCATATATTTCTGGACCTAGATGTATATCCTTTCTTCATTACTGTTTGATTGAAGAAGATGCTTCACCTCAACATCAGTTTACCACCAACACTAGGACCCAACATCTGCCAATAGCCACCATGATCCAGCCTATAGCCTGACATCCAGAATGAACCTCAAATCCAATCCAAGGGATCTTGATTATCAAAACCAACCCAATGGAGGGAGAATGGGACTTTACTCTCTTTTGTCAGTGTTGGATAGAACTTTCCCGCTCTTTGTTCTGTTTTACATGGATTCCCCCTATCTCTCACCCCTCCTCTAATATCGCTCTCCCATGCCATAAAAACACAAGTATGTAGGCTTTTTCCCAAGACTGTTAGCCAAAAGTCCAGAATTCCTTAACCCCAAAAAATACTAAGCCAAAAACATAGTGATGGATCTCAGTTACTATCTTCCTTTACCTGACGGGACGATGCATACTATCAGCACTGAAATTAGCCATTGCCACCAAAAAAAACATGTGCCAACTTTTTTCACTAGGGAAAGAAGTAAAAAAAAAATCCGGTAATAAATGATTGCAATAATAAACTCAACAGAAGTTTGTAAACTTTAGAAATTCTATGAAATTAATTAAAAATGTCATATAGAAAATGATGACTTTACGGGTAGATCCACACGGCATAAAGTGCTTATACACCGAAAACTCTTTCCCCAAAGCCCTGTTTCAATCCAGCGTTGTGCTGTCTCCTTAGACCTGGCTCTTCCTTTAAAGTAATAGCCTTTACTGAGAAATCTCATAAAACCTTCCATCGGATTCCAGAGGCCTCATCAGCACACAGTTTTTTTCTCGTTGCGGGGAAGTCGTCCCTTAGTATATTAGATATCCATTGACTGTTATGGTAACTGAATGCTAGATGATAGCAATTTTCCTCTGCAGATTTGAAAGCAATTTTGGTATAAATAGTATTACTTACTGTCATATATACATCCAGACACTTGAAGAGTAGCATTTTGTATATGCAGGTGTGGACGGCTTATCTAGGCTTAATGCATTTTAAATAGGACTTCAAAACTTGCTGTAAACGTGCCAAGTCTCGATACGGGGGTCGAAATAACACTAATACAGGATGAAAAATGTGTTCTAAGAGCTCTTTTTGGATTTTTACCTTAAATTTCACCCCTTTGAATGTAAAGAGGTCAAATCAGAAGTGCAGAGCCGCATGTTACAAATTCAGATTTTGCTATGTCTTCCGCACAATTTGACATGAATTTATGGTTCCCGTGTTGACATTTCCTAACTGATTCTCTAGGTCTTGTCTTCAGCTCTCTCTAAAAAAACTCTACTGAGGACAAATTCTAAGGCTGTAATATTACCGTATCTTAGAGTAGCCACTAATCTGTGACAGCTAAAGACAAGGAAGTTGAGGTTCAACACATAGGGACCGATTCTCGAAGACAAGCTTGCATAAATATAACCTATAACACAACCCATGCATAGCGGTAGAGAGCAAGGAAGAACAAGATACACCAAAGAAAAGATGCAAGCTAATGCCAAATATATTAAAAATATACATTTTTATTCAAGAAAATATTTAAAAATTTTCAAAACCATGCATGAAACTGCAGCAAGTACAAGGAAAAACCAAGGGGGACACCTGGCAAACTCTACTGGTATGGTATATAAAAGTGAAAGGTAATAATAAATAAAATAAAATAAATAAATCAGTGTATCATAGTATCTATCACTATAAAAGTTACAAGAGTAAGAATAAAGGTATATAACATCAGACACAAGTTTGTAAAAAATATGCTTTGTTCAGGAGACTTGCGAAACGTGCGTCGGGTACAGGGGGGGCCTGGCCCTTATGTGTGGCTCTCTGGATTGGTAATTGCATTTACACTTATGCACTTGTCCTTTTCCTATATTGCGTTTCTATTTTTAACATACTTGTGTATTCTCTCAAAAGTCTTGGGGATCATCAGGACGTTTTCTGGCAAAACTGAGATGAGCTTTTATGTTCTTCTTGCTAAGCAGTGGTTTCTGTTTTGGAACTCTGTCATGCAGGCCATTTTTTCCCAGTCTCTTTCTTATGGTGGAGTCAGGAACACTGACCTTAAATGAGGCAAGTGAGGCCTGCAGATCTTTGGATGTTCTTGTGTGGTCTTTTGTAACCTCTTTAATGAGTCATCACTGCACTCTTGAGGTAATTTTGGTCAGCCAGCTACTGCCGGTAAGGTTTACCACTGTTCCATGTTCTCGCCATTCGTGGATAATGGCTCTCACTGTGGTTTGCTGGAGTCCCGAAGCATTAAAAATGGCTTTATAACCTTTTAAAGACTGATCGATCACAATTACTTTGTTTCTCCTTTGTTTCTGATTCAAATTCTTTGGATCGTGGCATGACGTGTAGCTTTTGAGGATCTTTTGGTCTAATTCACTTTGTTAGGAAGGTCATATTTAAGTGATTTCTTGATTGAGAACAGGTGTGGCAGTAATCCTGAGTGTGGCTAGGGAATTTGACCTCAGCTTCTCAGAGATGTGATAAACCATAGTAAATTTATGTTTCAAGGGGGTAGGGGGTTAATCGCTTGTTCACAGATTTTTTTCTTTCCTTAATAATAAATACCTTAATTTATAACTGTATTTTTTGTTTACTTGTGTTATGTTTGTTTACTATTTACACTTGTTTGGTGATCGGAAACATTTAAGTGTTACAAACATAAAAAAGAATAAGAAATCAGGGAGTGGGCGAACACTTTTTCACACCATTGTACAAGTAATGCCAGAATGCTCAAGAATCAGATTAAAGGGTATCTGTCAGAATATGTTTGCTATAGAATCTGATAGTAGCATAACATATGGCAAGAAAGCTGGATTTTCCGGATGTATCACTTACTGGGGTGCATAGTGTGGTTTTCATAATATACCTGTTTTTTCTGTTGTAGCTATAGTAGAGCTAAGACTTCTGGGCTTTGTATATCCCACAGCCATGATTGACAGATTTCTGTGTACACTGTGAACAAGCAGCTAATCAGTGGTGGGGACGCCTTTACACATTAGCCTGGATGTATGTTGCGTAAGTTGTAGTCTGATAGTGTTAATCTCCTGCTGATTGTATTGAAAGGCAACACACAGCCTAATAAGTGACACAACCCTGTAATCAGGATCTTATGCCCTATGCTATGCTGCTCTTAGACTAAATGGAATCTGTCACCAGGTTTTTAATACCTAATCTGAGAGCAGCTTAACATAGGAACAGAGATCCTGATTTCAGAGATGTGTCACTTACTGGGATACTTAGTCTAGTTTTGCTAAAATCACTGTTTAATCAGTAGGAGGTTATCATTACAGGACTACTTGGCATGCTGCCAGGAAGTCTCCCATATTCATCAGCTCTGTATAACCGCTAGATCTGCAGCAGAGAAAACATTGATTTTATCAAAATGACAGCAAACAGCTCAGTAAGTGACACATCGCTAGAATTGGGATCTCTGTCTTTACATTATGCTGCTTTCAGATTAGGGAACAAAAAACTGGTGACAGATTCCCTTTAAATAGCAAAAAACTGCAGACAGATCCCCTATAAGTGCCAACATGCACATTCAGGATGTGAGTAGTAAAGCAAGAAGGGAAATGAAGGGTGGTCATAAAAAAATTGCAGCTGTGCATTTCACACCCGGCAATCAAAGGCCTCCTTGTGAAAGAAGGGCATGATGAATAGCTGTGACCACAAGTAAGGTATGGCAATGCATCTTGTACTTTGCAAAGGCATCCCAGATACCCATCTGTAGTATCCCAGTACACATCCTACAACTGCTGCTGAGAAGCAGTTGTCGTTTGGCAGCAGGTCTGTTCCAGTGTACTAGAATTTCTTTGGGCCCTGTGAGTTAGCTATATAATCCATTGTGTGTGCAAATCAAGTTGACCTTCTGGTGAGAATGCTGTGTGTCGCTCGGGGACCAGGGGGTACTCAGATCCGGGCCACGGGGTCACTCCTGTGGGTATCACGGTAGCGTGACCCGGTCTGTGATCCCAGGCTCCACAGTAAAAGGGGGTTTGTTAAGGGAGATTGTCAGAGATTGACGCCACCGCTGCTCTTTATGGGGATCCCGGGAGCGGTGACAGGGAGCAGCTTGGTTGTTATTTCTCCCCTTCGTGGGTTAGGGGGTTGGTTGTCCCGGGGCCCGGTGGTTGGGTAAGCAGGGAGCAGGGCGCAGTGCTGCGGTGCGGTGCCTGAAGGCACGGGCGTACTCACAAGTATTTCACACAGAGTCACTGGTAACTAGGAATTGCCGGTGTCCGCAGCCTTCGGTACGGGGGTGTTAGTGTCCCACACACGGTGCAGCAGCTCCTGTTCTTTCCCTGCAGCCAGGTGCCTTTCTCTCCACTCTCTTCCTCTTTCTCCTCAGCCGGGAACGGGGAATCCACTCCCCTGCAGCGATCCGGGTCACCCTAGGTACCGAGGGGCCACCGCCCTGCTCCGGCTACCTCTGGCCCCTTCCTCACTACAGCCTGTCCCGGCCCTCTCGGAGCACACTTTGCTATCAGCCTGGGAGCTACAACTCCAGACTCCTCTTCTCTCTGTCTCTCCAAACACTCTGCTCCAGCCCCTCCCCTCTGCTCTGCTTTTCTCTTACACTGGGGGCTGTGGTTTGTCCTGCTGCACTGGTGTGAGATCAGATTACCAAGGAGGATTAACTCTTTCTGTGACAACCTGGCTTTGCCAGGGCGTCACAGCTGCACATGGAAAGAATCACTTACCATGTAACATATGGAATGTTTCAACCACTTTTCTTGGGCCTGGTGTGGCTTCAAAAGTATGAACCAGTTTTAGACTGGAGCATTGGAGAAGTGCTCAAGTGGGGTCACTCCTGACACAATAGATGTCTTGACTCCATTGAACCTGCACAGCTGCCTGTGAGGTCCTCAAATCCTCCGGGTCTGCTGTCCACCTATTGGGCCTATACAGATATCTTTGACAAAAAGGAGGCTTATGCTCTTCCACCTCAAAGGCCATATGACTGCCCTATCGACCTTGTTCATGGTTTTATTCACCATGCGGTCATATCTACCCTCTGCTCCAGGTAGTGACACAAGCCATATCCAAATTCATTAAGGAGAACCTTACAAGGGGATGCATCCAAAAATCCTCCTTACCAGCCGCAGCTGGATTCTTTTTTGTAAAGAAAAGGCCGGTTTTCTTTGACCGTGAAATTATAGTAGAGGTATCAACCAAATCACGATCAAAAATAAAAACTCGCTGCTGGTTATACCAGAATTGTTCGACCATCTCCGAGGTTCCAGGATCTTCTCGAAGCTCGACCTCTGAGGTACATACAACCTTGTCTGGATACGGTCGGATGACAATTGGAAGACGGCCTTCAATATCCGTGACGGCAACTATGAGTATCGGGTAATGCCATTCGGGCTTAGCAATGCTCCGGCGGTCTTTCAGGAACAGATTAACTATAAGTTCTGAGATCTGCTCTACTAATGCATGGTGGAGTACATGGACCACATGGTGTTGTCTCCTGATCTGCCTATGCACAGGAGGAATGTTTGCCAGGTGCTACAGAAACTATGGGAGAATTATTTATATGGCAAATGTCTCTTCGAATCGTCTTTCCTGCTTTTCCTTGGCTCCATAATCTTGGACATCGGCTTGAGGATGGATCCAGACAAGGTATCGGTGGTGCTGATGTGACCTTGGCCTGACAAATTTTGCCAACTATTATCGTCAGTTCATCCCACAATTTTCGTCCCGGATTCTCCCCATCTCGGCTGTGACCTGCAAGGGGACAAATACTAAAGTGTGGACTCCAGAAGTGGAAAGGACATTTATCGCCCTCCAGCAGGCCTTTTCTTCGGCCCCAGAGCTGCATAGACCCGAGATTAGTACTCCTGGGCTGGTGTGGTTCTCATACAGAAGTCATCTGCTGGTAAGATCGTAACATGCGGTTTCTTTTTTAGGGCCTTCTTTCCTTCTGAGAGCAGCTACTCGATTGGTGACCGAGAACTGTTGGCGATCAATATGGCCCTGAAGGAGTGGTGATACCTTCTGGAGGGAGCATCTAGTCATCATCTACACCAACCATAAAAAGTTGGCCTATTTACAGTTGGCTCAGAGGCTGAATCCACATCAAGCCCGCTGGTCGCTGCTCTTCCAATACTTCGATTTCATTGTGCACTTCTGACCAACTGAGAAGAACGTCAAGGCAGATGCATTGTCCAGGTCCTTTCTGTCGGACGAGCACATTATGGAGCCTAAAAAGGGGGCCCTATGCTATCCCTAACCTCAAGGATACTCCTGACAGTGGAGAGGCCTGAGTCTCCTTCCCAGACCTGCTCCGGACCAGTCCTGATCTGATTCCCCATCCCCTGAGGGAGGGACAGGGCAGGGGTGTGTTGAAATCACAGAAAAAGACAGACAAGGAAAAACCAAAACTCTGTCACACATCACGCACACACAAAGGCAAAGATAATAAGAGGTTCAGGAAGAAAAACAAGAGCAGGAAGGAAGTACAAAACATTAGTGTACCAATGCATCCTGTATGTATCAATAAGGTAATAGAACATAAGTGTCACAATGACTATGAGATAGCAGGACACAAGGGCTCCTTAGATGTCCCTTAAGCTAAGGAGCCCTATGCTATCCCTAACCTCAGGGATACTCCTAATAGTGGAGAGGCCTTAGTCTCCTTCCTGGACCTGCTCCTGACATGCAGCACGAACACAAAGGTAAAGACAATAAGAGGTTTAGGAGGAAGCACAAGAGCAGGAAGGAAGTACAAAACAACAGGGGGAAACTCCACAACCGCTTCAAGCAATAGGCACAATTTAAGCACAACTTTCACCAGAGAGCCTGGGACACCACACCTCACAGACCAACATAGAATACACTCTAGCTGGCATGGGTAGAAGGATTCCAGCAACATAAATAGGAGGGGAGCAAATGTGGTAGGTCGCCCCATAAAATGTGATTAAAGGAGTAAGCAGACTATCTTGCTAGCCTGCCTATAAATCACAGAGCAGGTCGAGTCTTCCTGTGTTGATCATAGACATGTCAAGTTCAGAATGACGATGATGATGAGACTCAAAGGATCTCTTGATATCCGGCTGCTGCTTCTAATTAAAATGTCATGTGTGCACACGAGAATGAAAAATAACTGCACAGCAAGTCAGTTACATCTATCTCCATGACTGGCTCTCAACCAAGTGTGTTCTTTATTGTTTGAAAGAAACTCTAGACCAAACAGTAAGGGGGTGTGAACAAAAGTTTTAGTCCAATCAAGTATCGTAAGTCAGGGCTTCATGACGTAGAGAGATCTGCATATTCTCCGTTGATTGGTCAGTCTAGGCTCCAGGAATTTCTTTGTCGATCTGTCTTGGGTGGAGAACAGGAAATGGTGGCCATCTTCAAGCTATACATATATATATATATCCTAGTATACACTGAGTTTAAGGAAAATACACTGAATATACAATATACATATATACATGTTAGTAAGAAACAAAAGCATTCACAAATATGTGTGTTAGTTCACATCTACTGAACTATATAACTGAGTCTATGAAATGGCTGAATTAAGTATTTTTGGATACTCAATTCTTTATCCTCAACAGTCCCCCCTAAAGACTTACTTCTGCCATTTCTAAATTCTAAGGGTACTGTGTTCCCTTAGGAAGAGAGGTAGGAAGATCTGTTGAAAAACCTGCCTAACTGAACGTTGAAACATGGGCGGAAAGGGGAAAGGGGTTTTCTTCACCGGTTTGAGACCAAGGACTCCTAGGCGAGTCCTCACCCTTTGTAGTTGGACTTTCCCATGTCTCAAGGTTCTCTAAGTCCTCTCTTCTAACTGTTCTGGCAATACTGGTCTAAAACTGTACAGGGTTTTCTGAAAAGGATAAGTATGAGCTGAACGCTCAGTGCAGCTCTGGTTGATTAACCCTTCTACAATGCGAGGTGTGGATCCATAGATGTTTCTGTGGTTGGATCAGCTCCTCTAGTGTTGACTCATAGCTCTTTCTCGCTTGTCCTTTAGGATTAATCAGTCTCCTGACTGGAGACCATATGCTAATAGCTCTGATTTAAGATCTGGAATTATAAAATACACCTGATTATCACACTATTCAATCAATTATATAAAAATATACATGCCTATGCTAAACCAAAAAACATCTTACATAAAGACCTGCTTATTGCAAAAAGAAAACAGAACATATACATTTTATACACCATTTACTAGTTTCCACTTTTCTATAAAATATACACTTTTTGTAAACACATTTTTCTTTACATACCACCTTCATGTGCTTCTCAACAATAATGTCGTTTTCTGCACTGGAATGCCTCTGACCAAACCTGGAGAGAAATTTACACAACACGCACAGACTTGCATACAACGTGCTCATGATATACATCTATAATCAGTTTGCAGTCTCTAAGAATGGGTAGAGCAGGTGCAGGGTGTTTCTACGGACTCTTTACAGTTTTTTCTCACTTCGTTCTAGGCACTTGCCTCACAAGACTGGGTGAGTCTGCCCACCTGGGTACTGAACCCTGGTGTCACCAAAGCACACACTGACAATTGTCTTCCACAGATGTTACCTGGGCCATCATTAAGAAGAGCTCTCATGGCAGAGAAAGCTTACCACCCTTTGTCCACAGACCTTCCTCAGTCAGCTGGCTCCCTGCATGTCACACTCCATTCCTTGTTGTATCGCTTGTTCCTGTAGGGATTTAAGAACACAAGGAGTGACAGAAGTCACTGACGTGACAAGGTCACCAAGGCATGGTCGGTATTGGTGAAAGACTCTCAACTCTAGGCCCGTTCACTGCTTCTTGGTCAGCTGCACCTGTGCAAGGATCTCCATCCGAATCCATCAGCTCAGATCTAGACTTTCTTTTCGGCATACCTAATTCATTTGACAACAGGAAAAAAAATCTACAACCTACATACACCTCTAAAGACTCTTACCCACTCCTGTTCTACCCATCTAGAGAAGGCATTTAATGCATCACTGTCTCCTGTATCAATAGGATTGGAGGGAGTGGTCGAATTTAGACTACCTCATGTGGTGTAAACAGCAGCATATCCAGTGCAGAATCGACCACCATCTGGTTTCATCTATAAAAACAAAAACTAAAAAATATACATTAGATCATTCTTATAACTTTATCTCTGATCATAATACAGTTAGTGGTCATCTATACTTCACATGACTGAGAATACTAAATAAATAAACAAACAAATAAATAAACAAATAAACATATAAGACAAGACTTTCCTATTTCAGTTAACAGATATACCTCATAGTAATCTAATAAACATAGCCTGTGGGAAAAAGGTCAGCTTCAAAACCTATCTAATATGCCTGCTGCGCCCTCCAAGAAACTGGAGAATATAATTAATACCTTATTCCCCCCTTGTTTAATTGTTTATTTACCAATATGGCAAAATTCAGCATTTGTATACTGGTATTCCCTAAAAGAAAAGATAAAACAGCAGGTAATAAATTAGCCACATACTAAAACCTAAAATGAACAAACACTGAAAATAACGTATATCTCACAACAATATACATTACTGGAAAATTTTAAAAACCTTACAATAAACACTGTATCCATAAAGAAAAGAAAAACCTTTCATAGTAGAAACAACTGACACATGATTAAATGACAGCTGTGACTAGGCGACTAACCTGCAAAAATATATAAATTGTTTAGAAATAATCGTAAAAACAGAAAAGGTGATAGAGTCACAAAATAAAAATATATTGTTCAAATAAATCGCCATTAAAAACAAAACAACACAAATTATATCGCACATCCCATGAAATCTAATATTCCCTATTCAGATATAAACAGCAAACTAAAAATGGGAAACCCTGAACTCTAAGGGTTAAACCAAACTTACGTCACTATTGGAGAAAAAACACATTCCATTCTTACTTCTTAAAAGTGAGAGAGGAAGAAGGAAAAAAAACCTCATCCTTTGTTATAACAAAGACGTAGCAGTGAACACATCCATTACCCATGTACATTGAATGCATTATACATTTTTCCTAATTCCTTTTTACAAATGGATTTGATACATTTTGACATCAGTAGGGGTAAGTCGTTTACGATTTTTGTCTTAAATTAACTAACATAATACAAAGATATACATATTTACCTTCCTCTATTTTATTTTATGATATAATGCTGCAGGACTTCTAAAATACCAATTAATTTTATGTGAACAGATCTTTCCACATCATTTCTGTAAAAATTTCACTTACTTATCTTTGACTTGCATTTATGGGATAACTGAGTAAACAAATATACAATTTATACTTATTCAAATGTGTTAGTCATATATACCAGAGAACACCTCCCACCGGGGATGGGTGGAGAGCTTTGAACAAAGAGCCATTGTGAGGGGTGTGGCTTATGAGGTGTACTGCCATCAGTGGGTGTAGCAAGACGGCTGCCACAGGAAGTTCCAGGCACCTGACTTCCGGGTGTAGCATCCATGTTGTGACTCCCTGGATGTACTGGGAGTGGCTGGAACTACGTAGTAAACCAGGGATACTTTAGTGCCTGTAAATTTGCATTCCAGCATACAAAGGAGAGATTTGATTAGCACCAGATATAATGACTTCTAGAGCAGAACAATGAGGCACCGCTAGAGAAACACATTTAGTGATTCTACAAACAGCAACAGACAGTGAATGAGGTCTTTGTTCTTCATTATAAACTCACTACAGATTAATCTGAACTTCAATACATGGGTTGCAGCCTGCCATCTAGTGGTAGTCCAACGATATTACACAACTTTTTTGCAATCCTTTATATTTTTCCCGTTTTTTGTAACTAGGGCGACAGCGTTCTCAGCTTCTACTAAAAAACAATCTCTTCTTGAACAGAGTATACAGTGCTCTAGCTGGATTGGCCACATCCAACTGAACCCTCTTCCCGCTTCCCTACTATGCAATAAGGACATACTGCGACGTCCAACGTACGAATACAATACCGTTCCTCGTACGTTCCTATTTTTCCGGCGTCTCACATAGCAGTGCATGAGTTAATACTCAGGGGAATACGCTGGTTCAAAACACTTTTCTCCACCACCGGAATCCCTCCCCCTCTTTCCCGTGTAAGCGGACGCACTTTTTCAGCGTCCAACACGTGGATACTAATACCGTTCTCCACGTGTTCCTATTTCCGGCTATTAACACAAGAATCGATGTATTTTATATATATATATATATATATATATAAATAAAACACTGGGGGACACGCCAATTCCCTTATCTCTCTGTTCCAAAAACAAACCAACGATTACAAAATGCTGAAAAACGCATAAACTAGTTAATTTCTCTCAAATCCAAACTAAAATAACACTTGTTTTTCTTTCAAATCATTACAACTCTGCTTGCTTTACGATACAAAGGCTGCAGCCCACTGACCCCTCCTCTCTCCTCGCTCCAAAGAGCTGCGCTGTTTTGTCTCTGCCTGTTCACTCCTCCACCCCCCTTGTTTGTCAGCTAAAAGGCAGCAGAGACCGAGCTGTGTAATATGATCTCCGCTCTGTCTCAAGCAGCTGGTGGACATATGGCCCCCACCTTTTTGCTTCCTCTGAGTGTAAGAATGTAAAGATGTAGCTGCTTCTGCTCCCCCCTCGCATTCTTTGTTCTCAATAGAAAGACTGTCATGGATATCCCTGGGCTCTAACAGACCCCCCCCTGCTTTCTTTGTCTAAGAGGCTGCAGACACAGAACAAAGACAACAGCTCCTTAGCCTCCATTTTCTCTCCCTCCGTGAACAATAACAGACAATTAACTCTCCGAGAACCAAACAGAGAAATCACAAGCCTGATTAACTATACACCTATATACAAATAAAAACAGCTACTCAAGAAAACACCCCATTTCTAATTACAGACAGCCGGATACTTTACAACCTACCCCTAGCCCCTATGGGAGCTGGGTCCTTCTAGCCCACCGGCGGGTGACAGTCACACCGTTAGGTCTCCGGTGCACTACCATTCTCCGGACTAGTGACCACCCACTTTCGCCAGGTGTCTCTCGAACCACAGGTAAAACAGCACACACAATGTATATGATGCTTACCGCGGAAACGAAAGGGTGATCAAATCCTTGATATCGAGCAACACCTGGATACTTGTGGAGTAGCCCCCAGACGTCCGGAAAATGGAAGCTCTGACTCACCCTTTACGGTAGTCCCATCTGGGGTGCCAGCTGTCAAGGTCAGAATGACGATGATGATGAGACTCAAAGGATCTCTTGATATCCGGCTGCTGCTTCTAATTAAAATGTCATGTGTGCACACGAGAATGAAAAATAACTGCACAGCAAGTCAGTTACATCTATCTCCATGACTGGCTCTCAACCAAGTGTGTTCTTTATTGTTTGAAAGAAACTCTAGACCAAACAGTAAGGGGGTGTGAACAAAAGTTTTAGTCCAATCAAGTATCGTAAGTCAGGGCTTCATGACGTAGAGAGATCTGCATATTCTCCGTTGATTGGTCAGTCTAGGCTCCAGGAATTTCTTTGTCGATCTGTCTTGGGTGGAGAACAGGAAATGGTGGCCATCTTCAAGCTATACATATATATATATATCCTAGTATACACTGAGTTTAAGGAAAATACACTGAATATACAATATACATATATACATGTTAGTAAGAAACAAAAGCATTCACAAATATGTGTGTTAGTTCACATCTACTGAACTATATAACTGAGTCTATGAAATGGCTGAATTAAGTATTTTTGGATACTCAATTCTTTATCCTCAACAGACACTACAGAAATGATCAGGTGGAGTGTGAAAATCTGCAATCTGAACAGAGCCCAATGCTGCCATGACAGTAAGTGAAGTTTGTGCAAAACTCTGTGTGGCAGTGCTTGAAACAGACCCCTAAGAAGCTTCCTCCTGGACGACTGTTGCCATCTGTTCCTTGGCAGCATACAGTACAGACCAAAAGTTTGGACACACCTTCTCATTCAAAGAGTTTTCTTTATTTTCAGGACTCTGAAAATTGTAGATTCACATTGAAGGCATCAAAACTATTAATTAAAACATGTGGAATGAAATACTTAAAAAAGTGTGAAACAACTGAAAATATGTCTTATATTCTAGGTTCTTCAAAATAGCCACCTTTTGCTTTCATTGCTACTTTGCACACTCTTGGCATTCTCTTGATGAGATTCAAGAGGTAGTCACCGGAAATGGTTTTCCAACAGTCTTGAAGGAGTTCCCAGAGATGCTTAGCACTTGTTGGCCCTTTTGCCTTCACTTTGCGGTCCAGCTTACCCCAAACCATCTTGATTGGGTTCAGGTCTGGTGACTGTGGAGACCAGGTCATCTGGCGTAGCACCCCATCACTGTCCTTCTTGGTCAAATAGCCCTTACACAGCTTGACCTCTGCTACTCCTAGCAGGGAGCGGGGCCCGGAAAGCTCCAAGCTGACAGGCCAACTGAACACTCTAAAATACAGTGCCAGGAGGCAGGCCACGGACCACCAGGCAGTACTGCAGGGGACGGGACCCGGACGAGCTCCCCAAGAGGGCAGCAGCACCCAGAGACTTGGTTTACTATGTTGTCAGCGTCTGCTTTCTTGCTGAGTGAGTACCTGATTAAACCCTGCTCCCGACCAGCCCTGCACCCCCCCTGACAAATAAGGAATAACGTTTGGAACTCCATTCTATGTCTGAACTGGGTGCAAAAACCTAAAAAAACATCACTATATGGAGATAAGGTATGCACACCAGTGACTATGCAAGGGGAATACATGTAATAGCAGAAACTGCTGTGTGAATACTGACATGAAAAATTCAATAGCTATATGTAAGAATGAAATGTGAAAAATGGAATCTGCATTACTGCCATGAATATATGAATAAAGAGAAATTTAGCTACTGAATTGATCAATGCAATAGAGCCCCAACACTACGCCAAAGTATTTCTCTACGTTGGGGTCCCTAGCTTGTGTGTGTCCTCACATGCAGTTAAAAAACTTACCGTGTATGGGAAGCTGAGACCCAGGCTATATTTGCGTATAATGTGGATTGGCAATAGGTGTGAGTGGGGTGGGTTCACAAACGAAATACTTTGGCGAAGTGTTGGGGCTCTATTGCATTGATCAATTTGTGAACCCACCCCACTCACACCTATTGCCAATCCACATTATACGCATATATAGCCTGGGTCTCAGCTTCCCATACACGGTAAGTTTTTTAACTGCATGAGAGGACACACACAAGCTAGGGACCCCAACGTAGAGAAATACTTTGGCGTAGTGTTGGGGCTCTATTGCATTGATCAATTCAGTAGCTAAATTTCTCTTTATTCATATATTCGTGGCAGTAATGCAGATTCCATTTTTCATATTTTCCCTCTTACATATAGCTATTGAATTTTTCATGTCAGTATTCACACAGCAGTTTCTGCTATTACATGTATTCCCCTTGCATAGTCACTGGTGTGCATACCTTATCTCCATATACTACTGCACTCCCCCTGCACTGTCGCCTACTATCCAGAGTCCCGGGGGCCCTTCCCTACCCATGGAGGGTAACGTCATCTACCTGCCCCACTCAATCACCCCGGGTACTCCCAATGGCAGCGGCGGTACTCTGTGTCGCCCAGGGATAGGGAGTACTCAGAGACGGGCCAATGGGGTCGCTTCTAGAGGTATCATGGTGGCGTGACCCGGTCTGTGATCCCAGGCTCCACAACAAAAGGGGAATATGTAAAGGGGTATTGTCTGTGATGCCACCCGTGGGTTGCGGTGATGAGATGGTGGCACCACCACTGCCTCTGGGGACTGTGCCCGGGACTGATGGTGTGGGGCAGCAAGGTGGGATCCCCTCCACGGGTAGGGGAGTTGTAATCCCAGGGCCCTGTTGGGAGTTGTGGTGGTGGCAGGGATTGTAGGGAGCAGGAAACTCACAGTTCAGTTGTCCTGGTGTTGGATGAAGCCAGGCTGATGTGTGTGGTCAGAAAACACAGAGTCCTTTGTAAACCAACTTGCCAGATGGCCGGTCACCGTTGGCGGGTGTCTTCGGGTCCCACATCCAGATGTACAGCCAGGGTCCCTTCCTTCCACACTCTCTGTCTGTCTCTCTCTTGTCTGGACTAGTCCGTTTGAACGGCCTCCGGATTGGGTCCCTCTCCCGGCACTGGCGGGCTACAACCCTGTCCCAGTCGCCTCAGGTTCCCCACTGCCGGATCTCTGTCACCTGTGGCCCTCATAGCCACCTAGTCTGCTAGTCCAGGGCTCCAACCCCGGCTACCACTTTCTCCGGGGAGCTCCAAGCCTCCCCTGTCAGCTTTCCACTGACTACAGCACAACTGAACTAAATTCTGCTCGGTCACTTCCTTAACTCCTCTCGCCCCCTCCCTCTTCCTGGGGAGTGGGTGAGTAGGGCCCTGATTGGCTGCTGTACATCTGTGTGGGGATTGTGTAGCTGCCAAGGAGGATTAACTCTTTCTGTGACTACCTGGTTTTACCAGGGTGTCACAACTCCCTATTACCGCACACCACGGGTGGCGTCACGGACAATATATATCCCCTGTAAATATCCCCCTTCTTCATTTGATTGTGGCCCCTAGCCCTCAGGTCTGGAGACCCTTGAGCCACAAGCAATCACCACCCCCGGATCCGAGCAGTTCGACCACTGCAGGGGCGGCACATTACCATCTGCTGGTGGTGCAATTTCATGTCCCAACTGACCCCTCTGTAACATCTAGCGCCTCCCACTTGGCTCATCACACATCCAAGAAAGTGCGCCTCCCCCTTGGCTTACCAGACATCCAAGAAAGGGCGCCTCCCCCTTAGCTCACCACACATCCAAGAAAGTTAGGTAGTTGAGAAGTATCTCAGATACCGTCTAACTAATGTGTAATTCCCCCCAAGAAGAGATAAAGACCTCCAAAATCATCTATAATTACATATGATCAATGGAAATCTTAACACAAAAAGATGCTGGGAACTGATATACAAAAATAAACAGATGTAACATCAATATATATAGTCGGCCTGTCCTCCAAAATACCTCTATTTAGTGCTTTGTATGACAGGTTTAATTATTAACCTCACCTAGTTGTTAAGATTGCAATTCGTGCCACGTAAATAGTAAATTGAATTAATGCATCTAAATCTAATTATATTTGCTCCTGCATGTGGTGAATTGAAATGGATTTTTATGGCACAATCTTATTTACTTTTTTTTACGTCAGCTTCTAAGCAAATAAAATGAATTATTACATCATTAGAACTAAAACTACAAAGGGAAAAAAAAGGATTCCTAGAGATAGGTTTTTATGATGCTGACAATGCCTTATTATACTGTACATCTCCGGGTGACAGCTAATGTGGCTCCATCTGAAATCAAGGTTCATCTGGTGCTAAATCCAGCTTAGCAGAAGGCCGTCCTAGTTAAAGGGAACCTGGCAAATAAAAAACACTATTAACCTGGAGATATGACGTCAATCTGCAGATTACTAGTGTTCCGAAGCTCCCCGACCTTGAGGACTGGCTACCAGGAGGAAATTAATTTTTATTCCTCCTGACAGCATATAGCAGGTGTTGGGAACCTTTTTGGCTGAGAAAGCCATTAACACCACATATTTAAAATGTAATTCTGTGAGAGCCATACTCACCAGGGGGAAGCAGCGGTGGTGGAGCAGCTCAGAAGGTCCCAGGAGGCAGGGTAGGCGATGCTGTGGGCACAGAAGAGCAGAGGATGCGGTGTCTCAGCTCAACATGGTCAGTGTGCAGATGATCGGCGATACTGCTGTGGGCTCGTGGGTTGTCATGGCGGTGAGTGCCATTGATCTGCCGGCAGGCTCAGAAGAGGGGGTGCCGTGGCACAGTGTATGGCAGCGGAGGGTCGGCGATACTGCTGCGGGCTCGTGGGGTGACACGGCAGCGAGGTCCATTGATCTGCCAGCTGGCTGCTTTGAATCTCCTGCAGTTGACGAGTCTGACTTCAAGAAAATGACCACGGTGCATGCGAAGATCGATGCGATGAACTTAAAGAAAATGGTTGCGGAATCCTATCTGCGTACTGTACGCGCCGCCTCCACGCCCATTTTCTTGTAGTCGATCTCGTCAACTGCAGGAGATTCAAAGCAGCTAGCCGGCAGATCAATGGTCCTCGCCGCCACAACACCCCACGAGCCCGCAGTATCACCTACCCTGCGTATCCACTGCCACCCCGGTAAGCCAAATGCGGATTGTAAGACAGACCTACATTTTTCCCCCGGTTTTGGTCATCTTACATCTTTTTATTGAAGATTTTTCTGAGAGTCAGATGCAGCCATCAAAAGAGTCACATCTGGCTCACGAGCAATAGGTTCCCGACCCTGGCATATAACTTTCAACCATAGGGGTGGTGCTAGTGCGGCGTCAGTCACTGCACCGCTCTGAATACAGTGAGTGGTGGCTGTAGCTGACAACTGGCTCTAATGCTGGGGCTCTAAGTGTGGATGCCAAGCAAGTTCAGAACACTATTAACCTCAATAGTAACCTCATATTTGCATATTTAATAGTGTATTCTTACATGACAGATTCCCTTTAAAGGGGTTTCCACTATTTTTCACCCCCTTGCCATATATCATAGCTCCTATAAACAGCATCTTTTGTAATATACTTGTAGTGGATGTAGAGCTTCTATGAGCGAATCTCAGCAGCAATCACATAGTACTGGATTGTGCAGATTCTTCTTCCTCCTGTCTTATGTCTCATACTTTCTTTTTCGGGGCAGAAATCAGACAAATAAAAAGGAAGTTGTCACAGGGCTCCTGATGGTGGGTGTGGATGTTTTGGAATGAATCGTAATTAGTCTCACAGATGCTGAGCTAACAGTTCTCATGCAGCACTAACAGGAGGGGCAGACACCTAGTGAAGTGATGCCATCTGCATTTCAAAAGCAAAGGGTTTAGGTGCTGACATTTGCATAAGAAACAGAATGACAGGGCTGTACTGGCTATCTGGCAATTGTAGGATGAGCTAGTACCTACCCTTCAGCAGCACAGCATGGAGAAGGGAAGGGGAGAGCTAAGTGCAGTTTTACAGGCTGCAGCATTGCATGTGTGCCGCCCCGTGGCCCCGTTACCTTAAGGTCGTCTCAGGGTCTTCAGGGACTGCACGTCCTGGATTCTTCTGGTCACAGGTAGGTTGACTTCTATGTGATTCGTGACGCCACTCTCGGTATTGTGGTCAGGGTGACCGCCACTGCAGTTTAGGGGACACCTGGGGCTGATGGTGGGTGCAGTTAGATGTGGTGGCCTCCAGAGAGTGAGGCTAGCCCAAGGGCCCGGTGAAGGTGACTCGCCCACCCCAGGGCTATGGGACACCCGGTGCCGGGCCGGACTAGTCCGGTGGTAGTCAGTGGTGGCTGGGCCCGGCTCCGTGGCCCTGGTGGGTGTCAGTAGAATATGTGGCTTGATGAATAAAGTTGTGTTCGTGACGCCACCTGTGGTATGCGGCTATTAAGCCGCCGCTGCTGTGTGAGGCCTCCGGGATGGTGTTATGGCAGCAATGGTGGTACTGCTCCCCACAGGTGGAGCAATGCCCGGGGCACAGTTGGTGCTTGTGAATGTCTATGCAGCTGAAATAACAGAGACCACTTCAAGGGAGCAGTTCAAGTTCTTTACTCACAGTTCTGCAGGGACCCTCGGGCTGCTGGGACCACTGTCAGGGACCTCCGCCGTTTCTGGGTGATTCTGAGAGTGAATGCCGGTGCCCTTCTCTTAGTGTCTCTTTCTTCTGCTGTCTTCCTTAGCCTTGCCTTTGTTAGGGTGGACCTGGCTCGGCCTCCACTACAGCCTCCAGGCTGGGGGGTCACCTGTCGGCTGATTACCCCTTTTCTGAAGGTCTGCTATGGGTTCTGGCCCTGGGAGTTTACAACGTTCCCTGGGCCTCGGTTTTTACTGTTTGGAGATTGTCTTTGCACTCCTCCAGTCTCTAGGGACCGTCCCCTGTCGCAGCTTAATCACTCCACCGATGTTAATGTGGAACAGGCCACCGCAGCCTGCAACTACCCGTGGCGCCTCTAGGCCCTCTCTTCGGTACCTAACAAGGACTCCTCGTGGTACCTCCAGGACTACCCGTGGCCCTGCGACTCCTTCTGTCTCTGCGTGGTGTCACCTGGACCTCTGGGTCCCAGGTTCTTCACCAGGAAGCGTCTCCTTCTGGTTCTCTGCTCCTGTCTGACTCGGAGCTTTCTTTCTTTCTTTCTTTCTTGTCTTTCTTTCTTTCTCCTCCTTGCCTGCCTCCAGCAAGCCTCCTCCTCCCTCCTTTCTCTCGTCCTTCTTCTCCAACTACATGCTGGCTCCTCACTCTTTCACTCCCTGAGGTAAACCTGAAACTAACTTGACCTTCCTTTCTCTATCTGCTCTCTGGTGGCTCCTCCCACCTCCCCAGTTGCTAAGCTACCACCCTATGGGAGCAGGGATGGGTCTTACAGCCCCTCTCAGCATGCAGCATGGGAGGGTTGCCTGCCACTTTCCCTGGTCCCAGTATGTACCTAACAATGGGTGTAGTGTGGATTTACCAGGGGACCGGAGTTCACTCTCTTCCTCTCCCAGAATGGGGCATCACACCGCTGATGGGGTGCAATGACCTGTGGCGACGGAAGCCTCAGGGGCGCCACACTCCCCCACAGCAAATCCCAGCACGTCCTCGGGCTGAAAAACAACAAAAACATGTGGGAGAACTGCAAAACATTTTTGGTATGCAATAACATAAAACAGTAAAACATTTCTTCCCTTTATGGGAGGCACATATCATAAACGTTGCGAACTTCTTATAAAGAAAACTCTAAGTGTGCACTTCCAGTCCATTGCACGGTTCGGGCAAATCCCCCATAATTCTGGTAGGGGGCACAACGGGTGCAACTATATACATCTTCGGCTACAAGTCCAGTAGCCTGGCAGTTCGTTTCTTTCAATCAAACAATAATGGGACAAAATCAACCAGCCATTAAGTCCAATGGCCTGGTTACATAAGACACATACACATCCACCGGGGCCCACATTCCAGTTCAGTGTCCCGGTACACATAAACATGGGGGTGACGTCTTCAAAAAGCATGAGGGACAGTACAGCAGGAAAGGGTGTCATCTTCGAAAAGAATGAGGGGCAGAACACAAGGGACTTCTTCAAAAAGAATGAGGGGCAGACAGGGGCTATATATACAGTTCAGCTGCTTCTTACTTCTTTACATGTAGGGATTCTTCTCCAGCTCCCCACCTGGCAGCAGGTAGACAGCGGTCAGCACAGTCTGCGTCTCCTGCGTGGCTGTAGCAGGCCTGCTGCAAGATGCTGCGGCCTGGGCCTGCTCTGAGGTAGTGCTGCTGGCTTGCATAGGGTTACTGGCTGGCGCGAGGCTGCTGGCTTGCAGGGGGTTACCAGCCATACGGCGCCACTCTGGCTCTTCTGGGGCTGCCTCCTTGTCTTGGCGGGCCGCGCCTGGCATGGCGGCGGCCTGGGTTGGAGTCGCTGCTGCGGTGTGGATGGGCGTCGCTCCGGCGGTGAGATCTTGGCGGGCCGCACCTGGCGTAGCTGCGGCCCGGATCGGCGTCGCCGTGCCGGGCGTCCCTCCAGGGACCGCGGGCATGGCAGTGGGGGTTGGGGCACTCGCACCGGCAGGGGTATTAAATGACTCACCCCTCAGTAGCATCTCCGGTGTTCTGGCGGTCGCTGCTCCGCGCGTCGCTTGTCGGATCTGCTGCTTCACCTCTGCCTGCAGCCTTTCATACCACTGGTCCATCTCCCAGCCCCACCAGTCAGCGGAGTCTAGCTCTGGATCGCTGCGTGTGGACGCCATTCTCTCTGCGTCTCCTTCTGCACGATCTACCAGCAGCAGGCTCGTCGCTTCTTCTAGTAGCAGACTTTTGATGTTGCTCAGCAGCAGGCAGGTAACTTCCCGCTCCTTCATCCAGTCAGCCATCCTCCCGACCTCAGCCTTCAGTTCAGCGGCGGTCACAGGCCTGATCCAGGTAAGCTCCTCCTGGCCTCCGATTGCAGGAGCCATTTTCTCTCTCTGCTGGTCTGGCATTTTGACTTGTTCTGCCAGCCGGCCAGCTTTTCTAGGCGCCCTTTCTTCTTCTTCCGCCTTCCATGGCGGGCACTGCTTCGCGCGCTTTTCTTGGACAAGGGGGCGGGGCTTCTCTTCGCGCCCTTTCTTCTGACACGCCCCCCTTCTTCCCGCTCTCAGCAGCGCTAATGGCGGCGGTTTCTCAGCAAAGTACACAGTCTGTCACACGGTTCTTCAGGCGCACAGTACCCGGTTAGACCGGGCACGAAGTCCTGTTCGTGACGCCAAAAGCTGACTCGCCCACCCCAGGGCTATGGGACACCCGGTGCCGGGCCGGACTAGTCCGGTGGTAGTCAGTGGTGGCTGGGCCCGGCTCCGTGGCCCTGGTGGGTGTCAGTAGAATATGTGGCTTGATGAATAAAGTTGTGTTCGTGACGCCACCTGTGGTATGCGGCTATTAAGCCGCCGCTGCTGTGTGAGGCCTCCGGGATGGTGTTATGGCAGCAATGGTGGTACTGCTCCCCACAGGTGGAGCAATGCCCGGGGCACAGTTGGTGCTTGTGAATGTCTATGCAGCTGAAATAACAGAGACCACTTCAAGGGAGCAGTTCAAGTTCTTTACTCACAGTTCTGCAGGGACCCTCGGGCTGCTGGGACCACTGTCAGGGACCTCCGCCGTTTCTGGGTGATTCTGAGAGTGAATGCCGGTGCCCTTCTCTTAGTGTCTCTTTCTTCTGCTGTCTTCCTTAGCCTTGCCTTTGTTAGGGTGGACCTGGCTCGGCCTCCACTACAGCCTCCAGGCTGGGGGGTCACCTGTCGGCTGATTACCCCTTTTCTGAAGGTCTGCTATGGGTTCTGGCCCTGGGAGTTTACAACGTTCCCTGGGCCTCGGTTTTTACTGTTTGGAGATTGTCTTTGCACTCCTCCAGTCTCTAGGGACTGTCCCCTGTCGCAGCTTAATCACTCCACCGATGTTAATGTGGAACAGGCCACCGCAGCCTGCAACTACCCGTGGCGCCTCTAGGCCCTCTCTTCGGTACCTAACAAGGACTGCTCGTGGTACCTCCAGGACTACCCGTGGCCCTGCGACTCCTTCTGTCTCTGCGTGGTGTCACCTGGACCTCTGGGTCCCAGGTTCTTCACCAGGAAGCGTCTCCTTCTGGTTCTCTGCTCCTGTCTGACTCGGAGCTTTCTTTCCTTCTTTCTTGTCTTTCTTTCTTTCTCCTCCTTGCCTGCCTCCAGCAAGCCTCCTCCTCCCTCCTTTCTCTCGTCCTTCTTCTCCAACTACATGCTGGCTCCTCACTCTTTCACTCCCTGAGGTAAACCTGAAACTAACTTGACCTTCCTTTCTCTATCTGCTCTCTGGTGGCTCCTCCCACCTCCCCAGTTGCTAAGCTACCACCCTATGGGAGCAGGGATGGGTCTTACAGCCCCTCTCAGCATGCAGCATGGGAGGGTTGCCTGCCACTTTCCCTGGTCCCAGTATGTACCTAACAATGGGTGTAGTGTGGATTTACCAGGGGACCGGAGTTCACTCTCTTCCTCTCCCAGAATGGGGCATCACACCGCTGATGGGGTGCAATGACCTGTGGCGACGGAAGCCTCAGGGGCGCCACAAAGGTGTGTAGTACCACAGGTCGCAGAAGAACTTACATGCACAGCAGGAATGTCTTTCAGGGTTTTTACTCACTTCAGATGGCAGGGGTGAGTGAACCAGGGTGATGCTGTGATGCTCCAAGTGGGAACCAAGCTCCTTCATGCTAACTTAGGGGGTGGCTGCTGACTCGCCTTCCTAGCCCTCGTGTTTTTGTGGTGACCCAAACTTGTAGTCCTACGGGGTCACCCAGGGAAGTTGCTGCTGCCTGTTCTCCCCTTTTTCGGCCCATTTGCTTGCAGCCTGGACCAGGTCACTCCAGCTGCTTGCCTCTTGTGATCTATGGGCCCTCTCGTTGCTACGTGGCTGCGGACTCTGTGGTGTTTTGGTGGAGGGTATGAAGTATCCCCACCTGCAGGTTGAGCAGGCCAACTGAATGAGCCCCTGCTCTGGGGACCTGTAACCCGCGCGGGCCTGGTCCTTGCCTGGCAGTCCCCGTACTCAGCCACCTCTCTGCACTCCGGCCTTAGGTGGGTTTCGGGCGGCACTACCAGGTGACTGTTCTCCCCTGCCAGCAACCACTGCACCTGCGGTGTCTGGCTAGTTACAGCCTGCAGGGTCTCTCCTTGTGACTGCTCCCCCTGAGCTTCACTGACTGACTGGTTCACTACTCCCTCCCCTCTGTGCCTGCCTCCGCAACTTAGCAACCAGGCTCTCTACCACACCCCTTGAGTGGAGATGGAGGCCACGCCCCCTCCTAGATTCCCCAGGGGTCCCTTCAAAGGTCAATGTGGGAGACCTGGTTACTATGCGCCTGTGTAACCACATCCCGGTCAGCCTTCTGGATTACCTGTTTTGTACTGCCCCCAGCATGGGTGCAGTACTCAGTGGTGCCTGACCAGGTCAGGGGCGCCATACATGATGGATCTTGTAGTATTAGCACAGAGTAAGCCTGGGGAGGGTAAGAGATTGATGTAAACATTAAAGCTGCAGCTGGGAGACACCAAATAATGCTATCTGCGTATAAAAGGTTTATATTGCTTTAATAATAGTATGGATGTATTTTGTAGCACATAATAACGATTGATAAAAAAAAAATGAAATGAGATAGGATAGTGGACAACTTCTTTAAAGAGGATCTTTCACCAACTTTTTCATGTTGTAAGGATGTAATAGTGGAATAAAACAATTTTTGTTTGGTTGTTTTTTAATTTTGCCTCACATTGCAAATAGAATAACCCTAATGAGTTATTTTCATTAATTTCAAGGTGGTTTTATCAGAGTTTTCATTGGAGGTATATGCCTATTCTTCCTGTATGATGCTGTCAAATCATAAACAGGTAGTAACACTCAAAGGAAGGAAGATTATTCCCCCATCATAGCTTAGCGCAGGTTTCTCAGTGTGTGAAATGTAATGCTACAGCTCTGATGTCCTGGTCTAACCTCCTGCATGAGACAGTGTGGGGAAGATGCAGCGCAGCTGAGTTTAGCTGTGTCACATTACAAACGCTTCTACCTTTCCTCCTGTTTCTAGCATTGCCAGCTCTACTGTACTGCCCCTCCACCCACACTATTTGTGTGCAGCTGACAGCTCAAAGTGTCAGTTATCACTTACAAGTTTCTGTGAGCACAAATAGACATAAAGTCTGTGCCATGAGATAAAGGCTGTTATTATACAGTGCCTTGAAAATGAATTTGTATCCTGTGAATTTTCTAAATTTTTTCACATTACACCCACAAACCTAAATGTATTTTACTGGGATTTTATAGGGTATGCTAACACTAAGTATCAATTATTTGTAAAGTGTAAATGAATTATACATGGTTTTCTAAATATTTTAAAAAAATCTAAATCTGAAAATTGTGCCAAGCTTTTGTATTCAGCCCCCCGTAGTCTGATACCCCTAAATAAAATCCTGAATTACAAATTGCCTCCAAAAGTCGCATAATTAGTAAATTGATTCTACATGTTAGTAATTTATTGTCAGTATAACTACAGCTGTTCTGTGAAGGCCTCAGAGGTTTGTCTAAATATATTAGGGATCAAACAGCATCATGAAAACTAAGGAACACACCAGACAGGTCAAGGATAAGGTTGTGGGGAAGAGTAAAGCAAGGTTAGGTTATAAAAAATAGCCCAATCTCTGAACATCATGTTCAATCCATCTTCCAAAAATGGAAGAAGTATGGCACAACTGCAAGCCTACAGAGACATGGCCGTCCACCTAAATTAACATCCAAGGCAAGAAGATCACTAATTAGTGAAACAGACAAGAGGCTCATGGTCACTCTAGAGGAGCTTCAGAGACCCACAACTCAGGTGGGAGAATGTGTTCACAGTATAACAATTAGTTGTATACGCCACAAATCTGGTCTTTATGGAAGAGTAGCAAGAAGAAAGACATTTTTGAAAGCAAGTCTCACACAGAGAAGAGAGTGCTCTGGTCAGATGAGACCAAAATAGAACTTTTGGACTAAATACAAAACACTATGTGAAGCATTTAACTAACATGGCACATCACCCTGAAAATACCATCCCCACCGTCACACATGGTGGTGGCAGCATCATGCTGTGGGGAGGCTTTTCTTCAGCAAGGACAGGGAAGCTGGTTAGAGTTGATGAGAAGATGGACAAAGCTAAATATAGGGCAATCTTGGAGGAAAACTTGAGACTACGGTGTAGATTCACCTCCCAGCAAAACAACAACCCTAAATATCCTGTCAGAGCTACAATGGATGGTTTAGATTACAGCATATTCATGTGTGTGAGCGCCCCGTCACAGTCCAGACCTTAATCCCATTGATAATCTGTGACAAGATCTGAAAATTGCTCTAAGCCTGATGTTCTCCATCCAATCTTACTGAGCAAGAGATATTTTGCAATGGAAAATGGGCAAAAATGTTATAATCTAGATGTGCAAAGCTGGTAGAAACAGTCTCCAAACGATTTGCAGCAGTCATTGCAGTGAAAGGTGGTTCTTCAAAGTATTGACTCGGGGGCTGAATATAAATGCACATCACAATATTCAACTTTATATTTTTAAAATATTTAGGGAACATGTATAATTTCCTTTACACATCACAAATACTTGCTACTTACTGTTGGTATATCATCTAAAATGCCAATAAAATACATTTAAGTTTGTGGGTGTAATGTGAAAAAAATAGGGAAAAAGTTCACGGGAATTACGGTAATACTTTTTCAAGGCACTATATCTCACAAAAACAACCTAGAACAGGCAGGTTTATTCATGTGTGAGATGTAATGGCATCCCTGATCTTATCTCTCTGCAGAGTGATTACAAGTTGTCTGAGCACAGCAAACATAAGTGGAATACTGACACAGCTCGGTTCAGGTGGTGTGGAGGGAAGAACAGTACAGCAGAGGTGACAGTGCTGCAAGGGTTTGTAATGTGACACAGCTAAACAAGGCAGCGCTGTCCCTCCCCCTACATAGACTCATGCAGGAGGTCAGACCAGGAGGTCAGAGTTATATCATTACATTTCACACACTGAGAAACTTGCTCTATGTTATGCATATAGCGTGACATTACTGTCAAGAGTGTGTCATGGGTGACAGACAGTCATATGGTTTCTGGTCATAGAAGATCACAGCGTATCCCTGACTTTCCATTGTTCCTGCTGTCAGTATTCATTGTAGTTGGGAGCCGTCCTGTTGGATTTTCATGTCTCCCCCTTTTAAACCCAGCAGGATCTCGCCTTCCACCCAGCTATTGATCATCACTATTCTCTTGGTGCTGAAAGATACCTTCCTTCCTTGGACTGGGACTAGAGATTGTGTCACGCTAGGTACGGGGAAGTACCTACAAACGGCAAAATGGAAGGGGACCCCTACATCTAGGAAAGGAGGAGATGGTGACCCCTGACAGATCCTACCCCTGGGCCCTGGGGTTCTCACCACCCTAGATAGATTCCACACCTATGCACCGAGCCGGATACCTGACCCTAGATATCCCTAGTCCTGGGCCCTAAATAGGGAACGGATGGGATGAGCTTTTCATCAACCCCACTAAACGATATAGACAACACAATTAAGACACAGAGAGTAAAGTGCATGAACTACTTATCTACAGATGACTCAGGTAGAAGTTCAGCAGAGCTTTCAGCAACGATACCAAAGAGGAGTACAAGCCATCTGCTTGCAACCAGAGCTTTAATAAACTGAAAAATATCACCAGCACCAGTATAAAGAAGGAAGGGGTATATAAGCACTAAGGGAATACTGATGATCAGCAGCTGGGTGGAGGTGAGCTCCTGCTGGGTCCAAAAGGGGGAGAGATGAAAATCCAAAAGAAAAGCTACCATTACTAATGAACAATCACAGCAGGAACAATGGAAAGTCAGGGAGCATTTTGCTCAGCTAAACGCTATGACCAGAAATCACATGACTGTCTGTGACCTGTGACACACCGGTAACACATAGCCCTTCTATATATAGTGTGAGCCCCGATATAGCCCCCTATATACAGTATGAGCATCCACAGAGTGGGAAAGGTGAGTTAGGGTGGCTTTACATGCTGTGACATCGCTAGCCGATGCTAGTGATGGCGAGCATGATAGCACCCGCCCCTATTGTTGTGGCGATATGTGGCGATCGCTGCCGTAGTGAACATTATCGCTACGGCAGCGTCACACGTACTTACCTGCTCGGCGACGTCGCTGTGACCGGCGAACCGCCTCCTTTCTAAGGGGGCGGTTCGTTTAGCGTCACAGCGACGTCACGAAGCGGCTGCCCAATCAAAGCGGAGGGGCGGAGATGAGTGGGACGAACATCCCGCCCACCTCCTTCCTTCCTCATTTCTGGCGTGTGGCAGGTAAGGTGAGGTTCCTCGTTCCTGCAGCGTCACACGTAGCGATGTGTGCTGCCGCAGGGACGAGAAACAACTTCGCCCAAGCGACAGCAGCGATAATTGGGAGAGGACCCCCATGTCAACGAGGAGCGATTTTGGACGTTTTTGCAACGATCCAAAATCGCTCCTAGGAGTCACACACAACGAGATCGCTACAGCGGCCGGATGTGCGTCACAAAATCCGTGACCCCAACGAGATCGCTGGAGTGATCTCGTAGTGTGTAAAGCCCGCTTTAGTAAAGTCATACACTGAGGTAAGCCGGGAGAAAACCAGGTCCAGTGTATTCCCACCTTCATCTTCATGTGTAGGAGAGCAAACTTTGAAAGGTCAATAGAGAAGGTAGGAGACAGAAGATGAGTGGCAGATGGTGAGAGGGGATTATAAATGGGGATTTTAACCCCATCACCTCCGGGCGATTTTCCGTTTTTCATTTTTGTTTTTCCTCCCCTTCTTCCGAGAGCCATAGCTTTTTTTATTTTTCTGCCAGTATTGCCGTATGAGGGCTTATTTTTTGCTGGACAAGTTATACCTTTGAATTAAACTATTAGATTTACCATATAGTGTACTGAAAAACGGGGAAAAAATTCCAAGTGAGGTGAAATTGCAAAAAAAGTGCAATTGCACAATTGTTTTTTTGTTTTTTTATTTACTATGTTCACTATATGGTAAAACTGATGTATCTGTATGGTGCATCACATCGGCACGCGTTCGTAGATACCAAACATGATTAGTTGTACTTTTATCTAAGAGGTGTAAAAAAATCTGAATTTGTCCAAAAAAAGAATAGCGTTTTGTCGCCATTTTCCAAGACCCGTATCCTTCTCATTTTTCGGGATCAGGGGCTCAGTGATGGCTTAATTTTTGTATGTTGAGCTGACGTTTTTAATTATACTATTTTTGTGCAAATGTTACGTTTTGAACTCCTGTTATTGCATTTTAAAGAAATGTTGCAGGGACCAAAAAACGTAATTTTGTCGTTTGGAATTTTTTTCTCACCTCGCCCCACATACTGATCAGATTAATAGATTTTATATTTCAATAGATCGGGCATTTCTGAACTCGGCGATACCAAATATGTGTATTTTTTTCAATGTTTTATTTGTAATGGGACGGAAGGGGGATGATTTAAACCATATATTTTTTCATATTTTTTTATTTTTATTTATTTTACTAGTCCTCCTAAGGAACTTTAACACTGCACAGTCCGATTGCCTGTGCATTTCAGCTGATCAGAGCAGCATCGCTCTGATTAGCAGAAATGCTCTTCTCCAGTGAGCCCCAGCGCTCTGTTGGCTTTCATAGGAAGTGAGTCATGGCAGCTTCAAGGGTCATCAGCTGACCCCACACTACCATGACAACACATTGATTGCGGTAGTGCACGGCGAGATCCTTGCCGCGCCCCATTAAATCACTCTGTCAGTATTTGGCAGCGCGATCTGAGGGGTTAATGACTCGCCCACCCCAGGGCTATGGGACACCCGGTGCCGGGCCGGACAAGTCCGGGGAACGTCAGTGGTGGCAGGGCCCGACTCCGTGGCCCTGGTGGGTGTCAGTTGTAATAGGGCTGGTGACTTGGGAGCAATTAAAGTATATGTTTTGTGACGCCACCTGTGGTCTGCGGCTATTAAGCCGCCGCTGCTGTGTGAGGCCTCCGGGGTGATGATACGGCAGCAATGGTGGTACTGCTCCCCACAGGTGGAGCGGAGCCCCGGGGAACCAGGCACAAACAACAGTCTCTTTACCTTTTCCTCTTTTACTTTAGGAACAGTCCAGTCCTGGGAGACCGTCACAGGTGGTGATGGGGATCCGGTCGGCCTGGAAGTACTTGGGGTGATCTTTCTGGCCAGCTGAGTATGAGGCTTCTCCTGTGCTTTTCTTTGTTATGATAGGACCCTGCTTCTCTGAATCCAGCAATGGCCCTCTTTGCTACTGGGACCGATGGTACGTCCCTTTCCCTCTGTAGTAGGCTGCGCAGGCCCTCTCTGGTGCTTCTCTGCTGGAGTCCACACCGGGCCCTTATGCTGCAGCTGTACCTTCGGGCTGTTTATGGGCCAGGTGCTTGCAGCTCTCCTGCCCTTCGGATTCGGCTACCAGGGAGTATTTTAAGCCCTGGTGGCCACAGACTCCGATGTCCGAGTCACTTCGCTGCCTCTCTGCTACTCCTGCTTCCCTGGGCCAAGCTGCTCTAGCTCTAGGCCCCAGATCCACAGGACAGCACACTCTGCGTCTGCTCACTATCACTTCTCTCTACAGACTGACTCTACTTCCTCCCTCAGGTCAGACTTGAGGAAGGCTCCCTGGAATTCCAGGTTCAGAGCTCCCCCTGCTGGCCGGAGGGAGAACTGCGGTGGATGTTAAACTTGCTGGCCAATGGACCTCCCTATTACCTCCAGGCTCAGCATTAACCCTTTGGAAGGGCAATGCTGTTGTGGCGACCAGGTCCTGGGGCGCCACACTCCCCCTTAGTTAAATTCAGTACTCCCGGACTGTAGAAACAAAACAAAACATGTTACAACCTTAAACAACTATAGGAGTCCAGCGTGGCTCCCTGCCAGGTGTCCATTACACTGCTCCATGGGGGACCCGCCGCGATAAAACCCCCAACGTAGGCTCTGGACGTGCGTCAGAGCATTGATGACCCCACTCTATGCACGCCGGACGGGTTTTCCTTCAGGGGTGCTGAGCACACTGGTGCTAACTATGTACAGCTAGGTGTTGGCCACCCATAGTCCAGTGGCCCAATTGTCCATTTTCTCAATCAAAAAAGAAAAACATTTTATACACAACATTACAGACATTTCACATAACTATTTACATTCTAATAAGTACTCTTTCTTTTTACTCTCTATACCTTGGAGGGGTCTGTCCCCGAGTGCTGCGTTGAGACCTGCGTAGCTCTGGTGTTTGTCCCTGACTACTTGGTGTGTCTTCTACCTCTGCACTACAGGTAGGCCTAACCCTGATAGGTATGCGTGATGATTGCCTATGTGGTCTAAGAGTCGCCAAGGGTATGACAGGTTCACCACTGACAGGGGGTTGATTCTCCTGTTCCACTGCTGGCGTGTCATCTCGTGTTGGAGCGGACAGTTCTTTAGGTGGATCTGGAACCTCTTCTGTTTCTGGCTCGACCAACTGCGGGAACGTCAACACTGGTACCACTATGGCATTGTTTATTCGGGTCCAAGTTTTGGGGACTTTCTTGTACTTCTTCTACTTCTTTTTGGGTTCTGCACCGTTCGGGGCACGCTTTCAGGCGGTCTCGAGAAACTGCTTGATAGGTCTTGCCTTCATCTTTTCTTATGAGGCATACCTTACTATTGTCAAAGTTGGAGGGAATAATGGTGTAGGGTTCATTCTCCCACTGATCATCTAATTTATGCGCCCTCCGCTTTTTCTTGAGGACCTGTTCTCCAGGTGCTAAAGGAGTTGCTGGGGCTGTTTGATTGTAATGCTGCTCTTGTCTCGTTCTTGCTTGGGACAGGCTCCTTTCTACGCATTCCTGGACCTTGCGGTACTGCTGTTGTCGCTCTGTATCCCAATCTTCTATCTCCTGAACCGCTTCAGGTGACACAGTCCCCATCTCAAAGTCTACAGGTAACTTGCCAGGTCTTGCTCGCATCAGGTAAGCAGGGCTGCAGTTGGTCGAATTTACTGGGATATGGTTGTACAGGTCTACCAGATCTGGTAACTTCTCCGGCCATTGATTTCTTTCTTCCAGAGGTAGAGTCTTGAGCATATCAATGACCACATGGTTCATCTTCTCGCACAATCCATTGGTTTGGGGGTGGTACGGTGTTGTTCTGATTTTCTTACAACCATACATGTTACAGAACTCTTGGAACACTTCTGCCTCGAATGCAGGACCTTGATCAGTCAGTACCCTCTCAGGGTAACCGTGAGGTCGACAAAAGTAGGCCTGAAATGCTCTAGCTGCTGTTCTGGCTGTCTGGTCCTTCACAGGCACTACTACCAGGAAACGAGAGTAATGGTCCACAATGGTGAGGGCGTACACATAGCCTGACCGGCTTGGTGTTAACTTCACGTGGTCCAGGGCCACCAACTCCAGGGCCTGCTTCGTGACAATTGGCTGTAGGGGAGACCTCTGGCTGGCATCATCTTTCCGCCTCAGGTTACACGGACCACAGTCTCGGCACCACTTCTCGACTGTCTTTCTCATGTGCACCCAGTAGAACCGATCGCGGAGTAGGGTCTCCAACTTCTTCCACCCGAAGTGTCCTGCGTTATCATGGTAAGCTGCTAGGACCATTGGAGCATCCCTCTGTGGGACCACTATCTGCCAGACGAGTTCATTCGTTCGCCAGTTGACATATCTCTTGCAGAGCTTGCCTTGGTACGTGAACAGTCGTCCCCGCTCCTTCCACAGCTGCTGGGCTTCTTCTGGAGCATCTGGGCCAAGATGGGTCTCAGCTTGTGCTAGCTTTTCTTTGACCAATCGCACGGCCGGGTCACCGTTCTGTGTCTCTTCCCAATTATGGTGGAGTAATGGGTTGACCGAGACCTCGTGCTGGCTCGAGCGCTTCACTTCTACAGCATGCTCACACTGGGAAACACCTTGGTGATGGAAAGCCGGTAACTATCTCTTCGAGTTCATCCAGGTCTTCTCCAGACTCGGGTAAGTGAGGCATTCTGGACAGCGCATCAGCATTGTTATTCTTCTTGCCAGCCCGGTACTTGATGGTAAAGTCAAAGTTAGACAGCCGGGCCATCCATCGCTGTTCCAACGCACCTAACTTGGCTGTTGCCAGATGTGTTAACGGATTGTTGTCCGCGAAGATGGTGAACTTGGCCGATGCCAGATAGTGCTTGAAGCGTTCAGTCACTGCCCAAACAATAGCGAGGAACTCCAGCTTGAAGGAACTGTAGTTTTCTGGATTCCTTTCTGTGGGCCGAAGATTCCTACTGGCGTAAGCTATCACCTTCTCTCTGCCTCCCTGCACCTGGGACAGAACTGCTCCCAGTCCCACGTTGCTGGCATCTGTATACAGTACAAACGGCTGGCTGTAGTCAGGGTAGGCCAGAATTTCTTCTCCCGTGAGAGCCCCTTTCAGCCGGACAAAGGATGTTTCTATTTGGCTGCTCCATTCAAATGGAGGGCTCTGCTTCTTAGCCTGCTTTGGCTGGCCCACCAGGAGATCTTGAAGGGGCGCTGCTATCTTTGTGAAACCATCAATGAACCTTCGGAAGTAGCCCACCAGCCCAAGGAACTGCCGCACCTTCTTTACCGTGGTGGGTCTTGGCCAGTCCTTGATTATGGTGACTTTCTCCGGGTCAGGTGCCACACCTTCTGCACTGACCACATGACCCAGGTACTGTACCTTTGGCTTCAAGAGGTGACATTTGGACGGCTTTATCTTCAGGCCATATTTCGACAAGGACTCAAACACTTCTGCTAAGTGCCTCAGGTGGTCTTCATAAGTCTTGGAGTAGACTATGACGTCATCCAGGTACAACAGCACGGTTTCAAAGTTGTGGTGGCCCAAGCAGCACTCCATCAACCTTTGGAATGTCCCTGGGGCGTTGCAGAGCCCGAATGGCATACAGTTGAACTCGCAGAGGCCCATTGGTGTCGTGAATGCAGTCTTCTCCTTGTCCGCCTCTGCCACGGGAACCTTCAAATACCCACTGGTGAGATCCAAGGTGGAGAAATAGTTAGCTGACTTTAAGGCTGTTAGTGACTCCTCTATTCTGGGTAGTGGATAAGCATCTTTATGTGTAATGCGGTTAATTTGCCTGTAATCTATGCACATTCTCATTGTACCATATTTTTTCTTTACGAGCACTAGTGGAGCTGCCCAGGGGCTACAACTATCTCTGATAACCCCAGCCTCCTTCATTTCCCGTAGCATTTCTTTGGCACGCTGATACTGTGCGGGGGGTACAGGGCGGTATCTCTCTTTAATGGGATGATGATCACCCGTGGGGATTTGATGTTTAACCCCTTTTACCTGCCCAAAATCTAGGGGGTGTTTGCTGAAGACCCGCTTGTACTCCTGTACCACCCGGTAAACCCCATGCTTTTGGTGTGAGGGGGTGGAGTCGGTGCCCACATGTAATTTTTGGCACCAGTCTTCCAGCTGCCCCTTGGAGCCATTGTCTTCCGCCTGGTCGGACGGGATCAAGGGTTCCACTGCTTTGATGGTATTGTTGCTGACAGTGCACAGTTTTGCTACAGTGGCGTACCGGGGCAATTTGGCTTCCTCCTTCCCACAATTCAGGACACGGACGGGCACTCTCCCCTTGCAAACGTCTGCTACCCCTCTAGCTATCAGGACTCCAGGCCTACTGTCTGAATACACCGGTTCTACCAAGGCATGGTAATCCTGACCCTTGAGGCCTATTGCTGCCCGACACCATATCAACATTTCACTTCTTGGGGGTATTGCAATGGGGAGGGGGTCACTTACCCTCACACTGCCAATTTCTCCTCCGGCCAGCTCTACCTGCTGCCTCCTCATCAGGGCTCTGATCTCCCTCTGTAGGGCACGCTGCTGCCCGGAGCTGGCAGTTTCAGACGCCTGTTGCAACAAAATTATCACTTCGGCAATACAATTTTCTATCACATTTGTACCAATGGTTAGCAGTGGGTCAGATTCTTTGCGATCAATATCTACAATTATCATCCCTTGACATGGCAATTCTACCCGCCCCACTTTAATGGTTACTTCTTTATACCCAATTTGAGGTAAGGGCTGGCCATTACTGGCCACAATTGTTAAATCATCATCTGGGCCATGGTCAATGTCTGAATCAGCCCAATATCTTTTGTACAGTTTATAAGGGATGGTTGTTACCTGGGACCCCGTATCCAGGAGGGCATTCAACGGGATCCCATCCAGCACAATAGGAAGGACCGGGCGTCCTCCCACATACTTGCTGCGACTGGGGGTTGAGCCGGGCTTCCTTACACCTGGGGGTTGGCTCCTGGCCCCAGGCTCGGCCCATTTAAAGGACAGTGTCTTGCAATGTGGCCCGCCTGACTGCAGCGGCGGCAGATCGGTTGTCCCGTTGAATCATACCGGTCTGTATCTTTTCCTCGAGTCGGCGGAATCCTCTTCTGTCGCATCCATGGGACGTCATCTGGGCTGGAGGCCAACTTGATTCTTGCAGGCGATAGGGTCACTTGTAGAGACTGAACGGTCTTGGCAAGGGCAGCTACAGTCTTGGTCAGCTCCTGGACCTGCTGTCTGAGCTCGGCAGCGGGATCCTTAGCCAGGGACTGCGCCTCAGCCCCTGCAGCGGCTCGTGTTGCAGGCACCACCCCCGGGTACGTGATAGCAAGAGGCCGGAGGGGTACTGGGTCACTCGGTGTAGATTCTCTCAGTACCCGGATGGCCTGGTCCTTAAACTTTGCAAAGTCCAGAGCAGGGTTCTGCAGGACCATGATACGCAGCTGGGTCCTGTGGGCGTCTGACAGGAGCCCCTCTATGAACTGCTCAGTTAGGAGTTTGTCTTCTTCACGTACACTCTCTGGGTCCACCTGATTAACTGCTTTCAGGGCCTCCTGCAAGTTTAAGGCATAGTCCCTTATGCTGTCTGTGGCCCGTTGTTTGCAGCCAAAGAATCTCATCTTTATTTCTGCTGCGGTGCGGGTGTCAAAAGTACTTTTTAACTTGGCCAGTATCTGGGTTGCTGTCCCTTTATCTGTATCAGACCAGGACTTCACTTCACGCTGGGCCGCGCCGGCTAGCTGCCCCATTTATATGCCCACCTTCTGGCTCTCAGTCAGCGGATACACTATGAACAAGTCGTGCAGCCTTTCTCTGAAGTCGCTCAAGGTATGGGACTCCCCGGAGTACTGCGGCAGCCATTCTGCTCCCGGGATGTACGGCATTGTGATCGGCATTACCGGCGCGACCGCGGGGGCTGGGGCAGCGGCGACTGGGATTACATCGGCCGGCGCTGCTGCGTCTTGCACTACTACAGCCACCGGCTCTCCCTCGGTGTCGGACATCTTCCTCCCCCTTAGTGAACCTTACCAGGGTCCGCTTTCTTGTTACAATCTCTTCCGGGTAGCACGGGGTTAACGGCGCTCTGCTCTGATGGTGCGCTCCCTTCGCGCTCTTTGTCAGGCACGCCCCCCTTCTTCCTGCGCTCGGCGAGGCTAATGGCGGTGGCAGTTTGCAAACAGTAACACAGTCTTTTAAGCACACTTTCTGCAAGCACACAGTTCCCGGTGGGACCGGGCACGAAATCTTGTTCGTGACGCCAAATTTGACTCGCCCACCCCAGGGCTATGGGACACCTGGTGCCGGGCCGGACTAGTCCGGGGAACGTCAGTGGTGGCAGGGCCCGACTCCGTGGCCCTGGTGGGTGTCAGTTGTAATAGGGCTGGTGACTTGGGAGCAATTAAAGTATATGTTTCGTGACGCCACCTGTGGTCTGCGGCTATTAAGCCGCCGCTGCTGTGTGAGGCCTCCGGGGTGATGATACGGCAGCAATGGTGGTACTGCTCTCCACAGATGGAGCAGAGCCCCGGGGAACCAGGCACAAACAACAGTCTCTTTACCTTTTCCTCTTTTACTTTAGGAACAGTCCAGTCCTGGGAGACCGTCACAGGTGGTGATGGGGATCCGGTCGGCCTGGAAGTACTTGGGGTGATCTTTCTGGCCAGCTGAGTATGAGGCCTACTCCTGTGCTTTTCTTTGTTATGATAGGACCCTGCTTCTCTGAATCCAGCAATGGCCCTCTTTGCTGCTGGGACCGATGGTACGTCCCTTTCCCTCTGTAGTAGGCTGCGCAGGCCCTCTCTGGTGCTTCTCTGCTGGAGTCCACACCGGGCCCTGATGCTGCAGCTGTACCTTCGGGCTGTTTATGGGCCAGGTGCTTGCAGCTCTCCTGCCCTTCGGATTCGGTTACCAGGGAGTATGTTAAGCCCTGGTGGCCACAGATTCCGATGTCCGAGTCACTTCGCTGCCTCTCTGCTACTCCTGCTTCCCTGGGCCAAGCTGCTCTAGCTCTAGGCCCCAGATCCACAGGACAGCACACTCTGCGTCTGCTCACTATCACTTCTCTCTACAGACTGACTCTACTTCCTCCCTCAGGTCAGACTTGAGGAAGGATCCCTGGAATTCCAGGTTCAGAGCTCCCCCTGCTGGCCGGAGGGAGAACTGCGGTGGATGTTAAACTTGCTGGCCAATGGACCTCCCCATTACCTCCAGGCTCAGCATTAACCCTTTGGAAGGGCAATGCTGTTGTGGCGACCAGGTCCTGGGGCGCCACATTAACAGGCGCAGTTGGATCTCCGATGCTTCTGCACCTGTTAGCCACAGATCAGCAGACATGTGTGGGGAATACAGCGGGGGGTGGCGCTGGAGGCGACCAAGGATGTACTAGTACGTCTTTGGTCATAAAGGGGTTAAACAATTAAAGGACCCAACCACAGGTTTTTGCCCTATAAACTAAAGGCAGTTCCATAATGGTACTAGCATGCTGATTAAAATTATATCTTTATTTGAGAAATCCAAGGATTTATTGCAGATCAATCTTTGCCCAACATGATGCGAAGTGGTTTGAGCATTAGGCCAGGACTTTGTAGGTCGGGTCCTCTGTTACCATACCTCCTCCATAGAGATGAGCGGACTCGCAGATAACAGGGACTGGCAGGTCTCTGTTCTCTTTTTTTAAACATCCAGTTCGGGTCAGGAATCTGGTCCCCATATAAGTCACGATGATTCAGCTCTGCTACATCTGAGTCTCAGCGATAGAGCATGACTGCCTGCTGTAACTGCAGACAGAGACTGAGTCACAATCAGTGGTGACAATACTCAGGTGATCTGTGGTGACATCTGGACATTTCCACGGTCCCCCACCTGTGACCGCAGGTAACCTTACCTAAGAGGACCTCAGCTGATCTCATTAAACTAACGTGAACTCACCTGCATCTCCTTGCAGAAAACCATGTGTTTTTTGCTAAGAGATGCAGATTTTGTGGCTGAAATCTTCACACTACATTCAGGCACTTAATTTACACCTCCTGGCAAAAAAACAAAAAAAAAAACGCATCAAAACTGCATAAAAAAGCTTCAAAGAACCAAGGGTTTTTTTGCCAGGAGGTATAGATTGAATGCATAAATATTAATAATTAAAAACTAGCTTAAGGATCTGATCAATATAGTTCCCAACATTTTGACAAAGGCCCCCCACACCTGAGACAACAGATCTCCCCTTTAGGTGTGATAGGCCCTTGTGGACCTTAGGGAGGCAATAAAATTTGCTAGACCTGATGTTCAGGGAGGAGAATATCAAACTCGTTCTTATTACTGAGTTTATGCTCCAATCCTTCTCGGAGTATCTCCTTAAGGCCAAAAATACACAAAAAACGTACGTGTGACACGGTCCGTTTTTCGGGTCCGTGTTCCGGATTTTTTGTGCGTTTCTCCGGTACGCATGACATCCGTGTGATGGCGTATGCTATCCGTGTGTGCGTGTGGAATGTCCGTGTGTGCGTGTGGAGTATCGGTGTATGTGTACGTGAAATGTCCGTGTGAAATGTCAGTGTGTGTGGTAAAATGTCGTTTGATACATGTCGGCTGACAGCAGACGGAGCTGCACGATGAGAATGAACTTGGGTGAACTTCACCCGACTTCATTGTCATACCGCGGCTCTGTCTGTGTCGAGTACTGATTTGCGGTCACCCGTGAAGGACTCACCGGTGACCGCTAATCCCCTGAGTGACTGAAGTGAGCAGCGTGCTTATCGCTGCCGTCACTCAGGTTACCCGCGGCTAGCTGGATCCTCCACCCGAGACCGCAACTCACCTGTGACTTCATCGCTGTTACTCGGGCGATTTGCTGTCACAGTTGGAGGATCCAGCGGTAGCCGCAAGTAAACTCAGTGACAGCACAGCTGATCGCGCTACTCACCTCAGTTGCTGTGTGGAGCTGACAGGAGCGGCGGTGTTCTTCTGCAGCTCCTGTCACCTTCATGTAGCAGAGCTGGAAGCGACGCTGGACCTCCATGGATTACGCCGGACATGGATTGGTATTTGGGGGCTTAATAAATTGGTGAACGAGGGAATTTGTTATTGTTTTTTATTTCAAATAAAGGATTTTTTCATTGTGTGTTTTTATTTACTTTAACTTGCAGGTTAATCATTGGGGGTGTCTCATAGATGCCTGCAATGATTAATCTTGGACTTATTGGCAGCTATGGGCTGCCAATAACTCCTTATTACCCCGATTGCCAACGCACCAGGGCAAATCGGGAAGAGCCGGGTAGAGTCCCAGAACTGTCGCATCTATTGTAAGCGGCAATTCCGGGCGGCTGCTGGCTGATATTGTTAGGCTGGGGGTCTCCCCATAACGTGGGGCTCCCCATCCTGAGAATACCAGCCTTCAGCCGTATAGCTTTATTTTGGCTGGTATCAAAATTGGGGGGAACGCACGCCATTTTTTTAAATTAATTATTTATTTATTTCACTGCACAGTATAGACCCGCCCACCGGCTGCTGTGATTGGGTGCAGTGAGACAGCTGTCACTCAGCGTGGGGGCGTGTTTAACTGCAACCAATCATAGGCGCCTGTGGGCGGGGGAAGCAGGGAATACGAGATTGATTAATGAGCGGCCGGCATTTTCAAATGAATTGAAGCCGCGTATTTTGGTCAGAGCTGTTCCTCGCCGCACTGGTGATCGGGGATTGGTAAGTATGAGCCGGGGGAAGAAAAAAACGAGCGCCAATGTAAGTATGACTGAGAACAGCAGAAAAAAAAGTAAGTATACTGACTTTAATAAAAAAAAATAAAATAGATCGCTCGTTTAAAAACGCACACGGACGAAACGTGCTGAACACGGACATGCTCCGTGTGCCGTCCATGCAGGCACGGACCCATTGACTTTAGTGGGTCCGTGCCTGCGTGCTGACTGTCAAAAATGGACATGTTGTCCGTGCGGGAAAACGCACACATGTACTTATCACACCGACACACGTTCCGTGTGATTTTACGCGTGTGTGCCATCACCTATAGAATGACATGGGTCTCTGTGTCTCCGTGTCTCCGGTACGTGCAAAAATGTACCAAACACGTACCAGAGGCACGGATGTGTGTTGCGGGCCTAAGACATTATCATAGGTGGCCGGCTGTATCCTGCTAGTGGTTTTGCTGTTTGACCTGTTGGCTAATGGCTGTTTATGGTGAGGTTTTTTAACTTCTTTTCTATCTCTTTAAGAGTACGGTTCCACTTGCGTACAAATAATAACTTTGATGCTCATTCAGAAAAGTGGGACGAGTGTCATGCGTATGTCATGTGAGTGGGCGTTTTTTTTTATCGCCTAGCATCCGTATGACATACAAGTGCTGTGCGAGTGCTGTGCAAGTGCTGTGCGAGTGCTGTGCAAGTGCTATGCCAGTGTGTAGGTTTTTCTCACCTAGAATTTGTGTGAAATGCGTTTGCCATCCATATGACATGCGTGTGACATGCGTATGTAATGCCGTGCAATATTTTTTTTGCACCGCATGGTGCAATCTACGCAGCCATAAGCAGCACGCTGCGATTTAATCCTCAGCACGATTAAAGCTGAGAAAAAAAATGGCAGAAGGACAATGCCTGATTGATTAACACTGGTCCGAGTGCAATCCGATGTTTTATCAGATTGAACTCATCCGTGAAAATCGCAAGTGGAAATGTACCCTAAACTGGATTCTAACAGATGAAAGAGGATTAGTTTCCAACTTAGAATCATTTTTCTTTTCATTCTCGATATTATAACACATCCCCTTGCATGAATATGGTGTAAAATGTCAGCACCAAATTTGCATCTCTTGGCCCAAAAATGCAAAAAAAAGTTTTTTCTGCCAGGAGGTGCAAATTTGCTGCAGAAATCTGGTGCACACATTTAAGCACCACATTTGCACCTCATGGCAGAAAACTGCATCAAAACCGTGGCAAAAAAGCTTAAAAAAACAAGTTTTTTGCCAGGAGGTGTAGATTGGGTGCAGGAATATGGTGTAAAAATGTCATCACCAAATTTGCATTTCTAGTCCCAAAAATTCATCTCATTTTCTGCCAGGAGGTGCAAATTTGGTGCTGAAATGTCTGCACTAGATTTTAGCACCAAATTTGCACCTCCTGGTAGAAAATAAGCGATGACGTCATTCAGGTTATTTGTGGTTACAGGTGGGAACATCCATCTGTGACCGCAAATTCCATGATTGACATCACCACTAATCACGGCTCAGTCTCTGTAGTCCCAGCGGGCAGTCATACTCTATGGGACCTCGTGTGGATTACTTTGGACCTGGAGGGTTGTTTTGGGGGTTAATAAAGTGGTTAAAGAGGGTGGTTTTTTTGTATTTTATTCCAAATAAAGGCTTTTTCAGTGTTTGTGTTTATTTACTTTCACTAACAGATTCGTGATAGGGGTGTCTCATAGATGCCTGCCATCACTAATCTAGCGCTTAGTGGCAGCTGTGGGCTGCCATTAACTTCTTATTACCCCCATTGCCACCACACCAGTGGAATTGGGAGGAGCTGGGTAAAGCACCTGGACTGTCACATCTCATGGATGCAACAATTCCGGACGGTTGCTATTTTTTAGACTGGGGGCTGTCCAATAAGCATGGGTCTCCCCAGTCTGAGAATACTAGCACCTCAGCTGTCGGGTTTTATCTCGGCTGAGTATTAAAATTGGGGGGGACCGCACGTTGTTTTTTTTAATTATTTATTCCAATAAAAAAAAAAAGAAAAAATGCTGCATGCGGTTCCTCTTATGTTGATACACAGCCAAGATAAGAGTAGGGCTGGAGGCTGCAGATTGTAGCCGTAGGCTTTATTTGTGCTGGTTATCAGAATACGCTGTCACTTAGGCTGGGGGAGTGTCTGACTGTAACCATTAGGATGAGCCTAAAGCAGCCTGGGAAGAGAAGGAGAGGCCAAAGGAGCAATGTACAGCTGCGACGGCGCCTTGGTAAGTATGAAGCACTCGCTTAATCATATTTTCTTTATTTTTTTTAATCCAGATCAAAACACCCAGAATCCCGGACCCAGCACCCTGGTACCTTTGAAACCACGCGGATCCGGATTTTTACAGTCCGGGTCCACCCATCACTACCAGTCCTCCTCTGTTGCCTCTTTTTCTTTATTTACATTTGGAGTTACTGCCATTACTGCTGTTGGCGGCGCGTGTGCATTGCTATTGTGACGTTGTCTTCAATAAAATAGCATTGGAATCAGCGCATGCGCTTACCACGATCTCCGGCGTTAGTTTACTGATGACACTCTGGAGATGACTATGAGTGGCGGTGGCGCATCCACAGATGGAAACAAATTCAATCTGCACATGCGCTGCCATTGCTCATATTTGTCTGCACAGTGTCTTCAATAAAATGGCGCCGGAGATCTCAGTACACACATGCGCTGATTCCGCCACCATTTTATTAAAGACAAAGTCACAATAGCAAAGCCCATGCACAACCAACAGCGGTAATGGCGACGGCGCAAGATTTAAATGAAGAAAAAGAGGCAAGGCAGGAGGACGAATGATAACAGAGGACTCGACCCACAAAGTCTCGCCCCGATCCTCAAGCCTGTGCACAAATTATATCATTTTGGAAACCTTGGACAAAGATTGCTCTGCAATAAAGCCTCGGATTTCGCAACTAAGGGTATCATTTTAATCAGCGTACTAGCGCCATTATGACACTGCATCTAGTTTATAGGGAAAAATCCTGGTGGTTGGTTCCCTTTAATCAAGTAACTAGAGACCAGAGCTGGCAATACTATGCAAAGATAAACCAACACCCAAGGTGGACAGAAAAATCCATAAAGGTTCAAATAATTGGGATAAATTTGAACATTTAGAAACAGACACAAACATAATTAGCATGTACTAAACATGAAATCTTGTTATAACAACCAGAGATGTTCACACCTGAGAGATGTATATTCCTGTGTGAATTTTTCGTTTGTGAACCCGGCCCCACCACACCTATTGCCGGTCTACATTACACATATATACCCTGGGTCTCAGGTTCCCATACACTGTAGGTTTTTTTAACTGCAAGAGAGGACACACATTAGCTAGGGACCCCAATGTAAGAGAATACCATGATGAGGTATTGGGGCTCTGTTGCATTGATCAATTCAATAGCTAAATTTGTCTTTATTCTTAAAGTTCATAGCAGTTATGCAGATTCCATTTTCATACTTTAATTTCTACATATAGCTATTGTATTTTTCATGTCAGTAGTCATACAGCAGTTTCTGATTTACATTTATTCCCCTTGCACTGTCCCTGGTGTGCATACCTTCTCTCAATATAGTGAAGTTTTTTTTTAGGGTTTTGCACCTAGTTCAGACTTAGGGGTACTTTACACTCTGCGACATCGCTAGCATATGCTAGTGTCGCGGGCGGCGGGGCGCTGCTCGGCTAACGCTGACGCTCGGGTCCGGCCGCTGCTGCTGCTCGGTGGCTCGAGCGGTGGGCCGGATCCGGGGACTCGAGCTGCGATCCTCACCCGTGAGTGAAAGGGGTAGTTTGGGTTTGGGGATTGAGTCTGTGACGCCACCCACCTGTTGTGGTGAGGTTGGGGCACCACCGCTGCTGGTGACGGGGATCCCGGGAGCGATGGTAGGGAGCAGCTGGGATGTTGTTTTCCCCCTCCATGGGTAGGGGTTGGTGGTCCCGGGGCCCGGTGATGTGACGGGGGTTGGCAAGGTGCAGGGTCGCCTGGACTGCGCAGCGTGGTGCCGGATGGCACGGTTGTACTCACTCAGCCACAAATGTACGCAAAGTCTCTGGTAAACCAAACGGCTGGATGGACGGGTCCCGCAGCCGGCTGCTGTAGCTTCTCCCGGACGGTTGGTGGTGGCTGCCTTTCCCTGCACCTTTGTGTATGTTCGGTCCCGATGGATTCCCACCGGTAACGCGCTCCCCAGCATGTATATGTGCCGGAGGAGCCCTTTTGCCCGCAGGCTCTGGCCCTTGGAACTCTAGCTGTGGCGGTAGCTGTATTTCCTTCTATTGGTCGGACGGTTGCCTTCAATCGGGTCTTGGCTGTTAGGAAACCCCTGGGGTCCCGGTCACTAACGGATTTGACCTTTGACGGCGGCTCCAAGCCTGGTCGGGGTCCGCAGGCCCTGCCTGTGTGTGCTGGCTTCACTTTGCTCCCCGGTTCGGTACCGGCGGGCCACCGCCCGTCCCCGGACCTACGGTTCCGCGTTGATCTGCCTCTCCTGCAGACGGCCACCACCGTCTGCCAACCTTGCTCCTAGTACCCGGACCACAGACCCGGACACGGTCAGTTTACTCCTCTCTCCTTTACTTCCCTAACTGAACTCCTTCCTTTTCCCGCCTCCAGGACTGTGAACTCCTCAGTGGGCAGGGCCAACCGCCTGGCTCCACCCCACCAGGTGTGGACATCAGCCCCTGGAGGGAGGTAACAAGGATTTTGTGTCTGGCTGATGTGCCTGTCTCAGGGTAGGGGTGTATGTTGCAGTACCTGTAACGACCTGGCTAGTCCAGGGCGCCACACTAGCGATGTCGAGCGCGATAGCACCCGCCTTACACGCTTTGTGTTACACGCTGCGATGTCACTACCGGCGCCGGATGTGCGTCACTAACGACGTGACCCCAACGATATATCGGCAGCGATGTCACAGCGTGTAAAGTACCTTTTAGAATGGTGTTGCAGACGTTATTTCTTTATTCCTGTGTGAAGACATGATAGAAGTGTATTAAGGGGGCTTTACACGCAGTGACATCGCTAGCGATGTCGCTGGTGAATGCACCCGCCCCTGTCGGTTGTGCGTCACGGGCAAATCACTGTCCGTGGCGCACAACATGGTTAGGACCCGTCACACGGACTTACCTGCCTAGCGACGTCGCTGTGGCCGGCGAACCACCTCCTTTCTAAGCGGGCGGTTTATTCGGCGTCACAGCGGCGTCACTAAGCGGCCGCCCAATAGAAGCGGAGGGGCGGAGATGAGCGGGCCGAACATCCCGCCCACCTCCTTCCTCATTGCGGGCGGCCGCAGGTACGGTGATGTTCCTCGTTCCTGCGGTGTCACACATAGTGATGTGTGCTGCCTCAGGAACGACAAACAACCTGCGTCCTGCAACAGCAACGATAATCGGGAAAGGAATGACGCGTCAATAATCAACAATTAGATAAGTAATTTTGATCGTTAACGGTTGGTCCTGCGTTCAACACGCAACGACGTCGCTAACAAGGCCGGATGTGCGTCACGAATTCAGTGACCCCAACGACATCTCGTTAGCGATGTCGTTGCGTGTAAAGCCCGCTTTCTCATGCATAGAGACATTCTGGGGTGCGCACCCAATTTTCTGTTCTCAGTTGTTTGATGGGAACAGAAAAAAAGAACTGTTCCAGAATTAGTGGAGGTTCATTGGAGGAGGTTCTCAGTTTAAATTAAAAAAACAACTAGTGAAAAAAGTAAGACACAGAGAAGCAGCAGCAATGGCGGCATTATACAGCACTACTGAGCATTGTAGCTGTGAATTCAGCTCAGCATAATCTAATATACTTGCTAGAAAACTGCAGCACAATGTTTTTCTTTACTTGTGTCTGACTTTATTCTCCTTTTTCTCTCTCCATCAATTTGAATATGTTGCCACAACCTATGTGTCACACAGAGAGTTTCCCTAACTTCGCCGACTGTTCAGATTGCAGATTCTGACACTCCGCCTCAGAGATTCTCTGGTGTCTGGGAGCAATGCAGGCAGACTTGGACACTGACCTGCTGTGTGCTGATTCATAGGCAGGCAAGCAAGAGTTAATTTCTGTTAGTTTGCTTGTTTGCCAGATTGTCTGGGACACCACACCAACTAAGATAAACTATAGTTGGCATAGGAGGAAGGACCCAGCCAGGATATCTGCTCCCCGCCTATATATGCTGGCTGGGTCCTTCCTCCAATCCCAGCTATAGTTTATCTTAGTTAGTGTGGTGTCCCAGACAATCTGGTGCTTGTAGTTGTTGTTGCTTTGTGCAGTTGTGGAGTGTACCCCAATTGTCTTTTGCAGTTTCCTGCCTGCTCTTGTTTTCCTCCTGAATCTCGTAATATCCTATCCTGGGTGTGCAGTGTGTCAGAGTTTTGGTTTCCCTTGTCTATCTTCTTCTGTGTTTAACATCACACGCCTGCCCTGTCCTTCCCTGGTGGGAGGGGGAGGGGGAAATCAGATTAGGTCTGGTCAGGTGCAGGGCCAGGAATGGGGCTCAGGCATCTCCACCATTAGGAGTATCTCTAAGGTTAGGTCCCCCTAGCGTGAGGGACAACATAGGGGCACCTATACCTCCTTATCTCAGAAGTCACATTGTGACTTTATGTTCACACTTGTGTTTTCAAGTTCCGATTTTCTGTTTTATTTTTAGGAATATACAAATGCAATTACTATTTGAAATGTATCCGTTGAATAACTGATGCATATGAAAGAAGAGCAGTACACAGTTATTATGGTTGTGTGTCAGTTTTTAGAATAAAAGAAAAACTACTTCATGTTGCACTTCCTCAGTCTGAAAAAAACACACAAAACGAACCACATATTGATCAATTTTCTGCCAGTTTCCGCTTCCAACAGTTATGTAACAATTCTGTTTTGACTGTATTTCATTTGTCTGTTCCTAAAAACAAAACAGACAAATGGAATGTCGAAACACAAGTGTGAACGTGGCCTTATGTGACACTTCACTGTGATAGCACTCCTTGTCTTGAGACGGATTTGACTTCTTTATTTAAAGAGGATAGTGAGATCAAGAGGCAGGGAGAAGTGGCTCATAAGTGGAAAAAAAAGCATATTTCTCTGGTCACAGTATATATCAAAGTTGCTCACAGTATATTCACTCGTACTGTTGATCTATGCAAAGTTTGTTTAACATTTAGCGACATAATTATATCAGCATATTTTATCACATCATTTTAGTGTTAATAGGATCCTGCATTTTCAGACAAATTGATCCCTTCAAAAGTTATCGTGATAAAAAGAAAATCTGCAAATCACCATATTTAAAAATGTTGTTTCCCCCCTCCAGAAAGAAGTGCCAGAGAAGAGTTGTCTGACTTCTGCTTCATATGCTACATAACATATACAGCTGCACACTGAAATGCTAACAATGAATAAGGGAACTCTGGCACATGTAGGAATATTTGAAAAAAGAGAGATATTTAGCATATGTATTGGCCAATGCATGTGAGCCCGGTACCAGTGACAAGGTGATCTCTGTATGCCGAGAACCTAAGCTGTAATGCAACTATCTGGGTTGAAAACCTCCATGTCTGGGCAGCTAGATTAAAAACCTTACTTGAAATGCCACTATGTGGACTATAACCTTCATGTCAGTGTGCAGATGTATATGTACCGCCCCCGTGCCAGCAGCCAGGACTGCTCGGATCTGGATCCGCGGTGGCTCGAGGGGTCTCCGGACCCGGGAGGGGTCGTGCGGCCACTCGAAATCCAATGGGGTTTCCCCGCACAGGTTCGAATCCTGTTCGGTGACACCACCCACGGTGTATGGTAAGGTGGAGTACCACCACTGCCGTTGGGAGCACCCGGTGGCAATGGGATGGCAGTCAGGTGTTTAACCCCTCCGTGGGTAGGGGGAATGCCCCGAGGCTCGATGAGACCGACAAATGGATACCGTTGGGGAGGTAAGGGTCACTGCGTACTCACTCAGTCCAATGACGCTGACACCGACAACTTGTAAATGAAAGTTCTGCACACCGCTGTAGCAGGGAGGGAGCACGCCTGGATCCTGTGCCCGTTGGTGTTGCTTGTTAGCCTGTGACCTTTTTCTTGGCACCTATCTACTGATTGGCCCCTGTAGTGTAGAACTAGTCAGGTCCCGCTCACCAGTATGGCTAACGGAGTGAGCTTGCTCTCAGGGTTCACGCTTGGGATTTTCTGGACTGTGTATTGGGAAAGTCCTATCCCCCTCATTGCGCTAGTACCCCAATTTTGGAGCGGGTGGAGAATGAATCTTGAAGGCTCCGTCCTCGTCGGGTGAATTACCAGGACGCTTGAATCTACTTCCCGGCCTAGGGTCCACGTACCCCGTCATGCCCTGGCCCCTGCCCTAGCCGGGTCCCATAGCCACGCTTCCTTGCGACTACGTACCACCGACACCGGCACAAACCCTTTCTCAAACATCACATGCTTGGTCACCTCCAGGGCATACCAGCCCCGCTCTCCACAATGCCTGGTATAGGTGACCATTTCTTCGGGTTGAAGGTCATGCTCGGGGTGCCCCCAAGGGAGGTGCTGAGCTACGTCCCGCCGGGACACAAACACCCCTGCTGTGAGGCCTGCTTCTCGGATAAAACCCCACCCCTGCTCGGGGTCTAACCGATCCACAAGACCACGGCACCATGGCCCCTTAACCCGGGAAGCAGTGCTCCTCACTTGCTCTTTTTCTGCTCTGCTGCGGGTGGCAAGCACCCGTTGTCGCCGGTCTCGGGTTGCTATTTCTGCTTGCAGTTGCTGATTATGTCGTTTCCAGTAGGGAACGTCAGCGTCCTGCCTCGGCTCCCTAACTGGCTCTGGCTTTAGGTGGACTCTTGCGGACCCAAGAACCGTCGGGATGCCGCCCGGTAGTGGAACCGGTGGTTCTATAGGCCCGACTTCCACTTCTGTAGGTGAAAAGACCGACTGCTCTGCAGCCGGGGTTGCAGGGTCCGGGTGCTCTGCCTCTGACGACGGGCCCGGTGATGCGGCCGGGTCTGGTCTGGCCGGGGTCCGGATGACTGCTGTCATGACTGGGATGATAGTCGAGACCGGGGTTTCTGTAGCTGGAGCCTCATATACAAGCACTGCAGGTTTCGCTGCCGGGATTGGTGCGGGCAGCTCGGCGTCTGCCGAGGACGGGGTAGGTGACGGTAGAATGCTCGCAGCGAGCGGGGGCGGTCCGGATTCCTTAAGCCGCTGTGGCCGGATTAGGGTAATCAACAGGGACTGGTTAACCACTTACCCTCTCTTCTCGTGGGATTTCCATCTCACGGGTTCGCATCGCCATCGCAAGGCTCCTCATCTCTTCCCTCCAGTGGTTCAGTATAAACAAGAACTGCATCCACATTCTCCTGTACAGCTGCTCCGTCTCTTCTTCTATCCAAGACGCGGTCCCGGGAACAGCACGTTCCGGTGACCAGCTCCACTTCGCCATCTTGGCTCTGCGTCGTCCAGGGACGTTATGGCAGTGTCCTGGCGTCCCTTCTTCTCTTCCGCTGTTCTTACATTATGGCCCGCCCCCTCGGTTTTCACTCAGCACTCTTTCGCGCTGTGGCCCTCTGGGAACTTCCGGTTCCAGTCTCACACGCAAGATGAAGGGCGGGGCTTAGGCTTTGTGTGCTTTCACAGGGAAGACAGCGTTTTGGCACGAAAAGTTGGCGGAAAATGGCGGAATTGGCGGGAAGAGGAATTTTGACTCGCAGCTTTCGTCTCTAAGGCGCATGTCACCAAGTTAAGTGGGTCCTGTTTGTATCCTGTTCGTGACGCCAGATGTTTTGAGGTGTACCACCCCCATACCAGCAGCCAGGACTGCTCGGATCCGGATCCGCGGTGGCTCGAGGGGTCTCCGGACCCAGGGGTCGTGCGGCCACTCGAAATAAAAAGGGGGTATTTACAGGGGGTTGTGTGTTTAAAGTTCGTGATGCCACCCATGGTGTGTGGTAAGGTGGAGTACCACCACTGCTGTTGGGAGCACCCGGTGGCGATGGGATGGCAGTCAGGTGTTTAATCCTTCCGTGGGTAGGGGGAATGACTCGGGGCTCGGTGAGGCCGAAAAAGGGATACCATTGGGGAGGTAAGGTGGGCTTTGCACGTTGCGACATCGCAAGCCGATGCTGCGATGTCGCACGCGATAGTCCCCGCCCCCGTCGCAGGTATGATATCGTGTGATAGCTGGCGTAGCGAAAATTATCGCTATGCCAGCTTCACATGCACTCACCTGCCCTGCGACCGTCGCTCTGGCTGGCGACCCACCTCCTTCCTAAGGGGGCGGGTCGTGCGGCGTCATAGCGACGTCACACGGCAGGCGGCCAATAGCGGCGGAGGGGTGGAGATGAGCAGGATGTAAACATCCCGCCCACCTCCTTCCTTCCGCATATCCTACGGAAGTCGCGGTGACGCCGGTAGGAGATGTACCTCGCTCCTGCGACTTCACACACAGCGATGTGTGCTGCCGCAGGAACGAGGAACAACATCGGACCGTCGCGTCAGCGTAATTATGGATTACGCCGACGCTGCACCGATGATACGATTATGACGATTTTGCGCTCGTTAATCGTATCATCTAGGCTTTACACACTACTATGTCGCATGCGATGCCGGATGTGCGTCACTTTCAATTTGACCCCACCGACATCGCACCTGCGATGTCGTAGTGTGCAAAGCCCGCCTATGGGTCACTGCGTACTCACTCAGTCCAATCACGCTGACACCGACAACTTGTAAACCAAAGTTCTGTGCACCGCTGTAGCAGGGAGGGAAGCACGCCTGGATCCCGTGCCCGTTGGTGTTGCTTGTTAGCCTGTGGCCTTTTCCTTGGCACATTTCTACTGATTGGCCCCTGTAGTGTAGAACTAGTCGGGTCCCGCTCACCATTATGGCTAACGGAGTGAGCTTGCTCTCAGGGTTCACGCTTGGGATTTTCTGGACTGTGTATTGGGAAAGTCCTAGCCCCCTCGTTGCGCTAGTACCCCGATTTTGGAGCGGGTGGAGAACGAATCTTGAAGGCTCCGTCCTCGTCGGGTGAATTACCAGGACGCTTGAAGCTACTTCCCGGCCTAGGGTCCACGTACCCCGTCGTACCTTGGCCCCTGCCCGGAGATGGCACAAGGCCGCCGGCTGCCCTCCTCGGCAGTACCGTGCCCCTTGTCACGATCCCCTGCAACCAGGGTTCCAGCTCCTACCAGGCCCAGACCAACGCCTGCCACCTAGTATTCTCAAGGAGCCCTCCCAACCTCCTCCAACGCTATCTCTCTCTCAACTGTCTTGTGACCTCTCCTCATGAGAATCACCACACAACTGACTGCTCCTGACACTCCTGACCCTCCCAAACCAACCCCCCAAGTGGGTGGCCCTATTCCCTTCAGGCCACCCATTGGTGTGTCTGGTGGGTGTGGTGCAGAGTGTTTCTAGGATTTTGATTAGCTTGTTCTTAGCAACACCAAAGGCCAGGGATCCGTAACCAAGGAGGATGTGGATACTGTGCAGAAGGGCAGATTGCACAATACCCTTGTAATGAGGCGAGCAGCTCTGACTGTTTTGTGATTAAAATGGACATGGAGACTGACATTACACAGGATGGTGCTGCCACCTTGTGGACAAGTGCTGAAACTGCTCGAGAGGTGGACGCTGTAAAATCTGATCCCCTCCCTCAGGCACTTGTTGTACAGGAAGAAAAAGTGCGGGAAAAGGACACTGAGCTACTGGAGCTGGACCTGAGCAGACCTGCCTCGGACTGCCCTCATCGCTGAAGTGTGAGGGATTGCCAGAACTGCTGCAGACGGGATACTGGACTCAAGGGACCTCCGGACCGTCTCCTTCCTTCGTACCAAGAGACTGTAAGCTAGTCCTCTGTTGAGAGGGCTGAAGATCTTCCCACTTCTCTCCCTTGGAGTCGCCCCCGTTTACCCGGAGTCCAGGCCTGCTACGTGGGAGCCCTCCCTCCTTGTGTTTTGGACTGGTAATATAACCTATAGGGCAAGTCAGGGACAGAATTCTTGTTTATCATTGCTGGGTTTTTTTTGTGTTCTGCGCAGCGCGTCTGAAGTTGAAGACCCGGATAGCAAACCCTGGTTATGTGTGCTGCTAAGCCAGCGGCGTGTGTCATTGAGATGTTTACCAGTAAAGAAATGTACCCTTACATAAAATCCGAGTGTGGGGATTTTGTTGGCGCAGATTATGGGAACTCAGCCGCGGCCTTACCCGAGGTCACTTCATCCTGTGACGAGATGATAGGCCAGGATGTCACATATATATTCCTATAGCAGTAATGCAATACCAGAGTTCCCTTATTCATTGTTAGCATTTCAGTGTGCAGCTGTATATGTTTTGTAGTTAAAATGTGTTTTCAGCTAGCATCTGTTCACACCTGTTGGATGTACAAGTCAGTCTTTTTATATATTTATTCTGCTTAATATGCTGTCCGCTCCTTGTTGTCAAGTACGATATGTCTCTAGCAACAGAGTCACTGAGATGGAATATAGGAGGTGGGGAAGATTATGTCTGTTTGCTCCTGTTCTCCTGTCTGTGAAACTGCAAACATGCATAAAAGAGAGGTGGGCTTTCAGATTGCGGCAGGTAAGTCGTGGACTATAACAAACTACGGAATTGAGGAAAAGAAAGTTCCAGCACATATAGTGCCGGCAAAATGCTGATAAAATGGAATTGTCCGCTCAGAAAGAGAGCAAAGCAAGTTACAGAGAATAAAAATAAGGTCAGTTCCTGTGATCTACCATATTTTTTGGGTTATAAGACGCATTGGATTATAAGACGCACCCCAAATTTAGAGAAAAAAAAAAAGGGTCCGTCTTACAATCCTGTGGTCTCTTACTGAGGGTAGGGTGGGGGGGAAGCAGTGGTAGAGCAGGGTCACAAGAGGCAGGGACAGTGGTGGAGCAGATCAATGCTGCGGGCGGCAAGTGTCCCAGATGCTGTGAGGCAGGCAAGTTCCAGAAATTATTGGCTTTGCAGGCTTCAAAGAAATGGCGCCCGGAGTCGGTGCATGCGCAGATTGAGGTAACAGTTCAATGACAAGCTGAGATCTCATCTGCATACGCACCACCTCCGGGTGCCATTTTCTTTCGCTGCTGGGAGATTAATAGGCTAGAGGCGGCGCATGCGCAGATGAAATCTTGAGCCAAGAGCTCCATCTGCGCACGGGCCGCCTCTAGGTGCTATTATTTGAACCCTGCTCCATCGACAGTTTCAGGATGCCCCTGCCTCACCACCCACTGCACAGCCCGCTACACAGGCCCCAGCACGGCCCACCGCACAGGCTCCAACACAGCCCACCGCACAGGCCCAAGCATAGCCCCCTGCACAGGCCCAAGCACAGCCCGCCGCACAGGCCCAAGCACAGCCTGCCGCTTAGGTCTCAGCACAGCCCCTTGCACAGGCCCCTACCCAGCCCACTGCACAGGCCCCAGCACAACCTGCCGCACAGGCCTCAACACAGCCCCTTGTAAAGGCCACAACACAGCAGACCGCACAGGCCCCAACACAGCCCCAAGCACAGGCCCCAATATAGCCCGCCGCACAAGGCCCAGCACAGCCCCCTACACAGGCTCAACACAGCCTACTGCACAGGCCCCAGCACAGTCGCCGCACAGGCCCCAGTATAGCCCGCCGCATAGGCCCCAACACAGCCCGCTGCACAGATCCCAGCACAGCCCACAGCACAGGCCCCAACACAGCTGGCAGCACAGGGCCCAGTACAGCCCGCCACACAGGCCCCAGCCCAGCGCCTGCCTCCTGCGACCCCTTTCCACCACTTTCCAGTAAGGTGCATTTAGATTATAAGACGCACCCCTCATTTTCCTCCCAATTTTTTAGGAGGAAAAATGTGTTTTATAATCCAAAAAATACAGAAATTTAGTTTAATTTGGGGGATGAGACAAGCAAGATCATGCTTTTCTACAGGCAGTGAATGAAATGGTATATACAGTGCTGCTCACCATTATTCGCACCCCTTCATTTTTTTTTTTAGAGATTGTACAATATCTTTAATTAATATTAATACTTGGTTGCCCCCCTAAATAATACTTGGTTGCCCCCTAATTAATACTTGGTTACACACCCTTTGGCATTAATGGCAGCCTCCATCTTGTAGCCATTCTCCACTGGTATTTTCTCCCACTCTTCCTTTGCAGTTTCTTCACGCTCTTGAATGTTTGCAGGGTTCTTTTCCCCAATGGCAGATTTCAGCTCATCCCAAAGATTTTCAATGGGATTGAGGTCAGGACTCATTGCTGTCCATTTTAAAATAGTTAATATGATCTTTTTGAACTATTCCTGGGTACTTTTGGATGTGTGCTTTGGGTCATTGTCTTGCTGGAGGACCCATGATCTTTAACTCAAACAAAGTTTTCTTGCACTGGGTCTGACATTTTGCTCTAAAATCTCTAGACAAGTCTCTGATTTCATGATTTTTGTGATACAGGCAAGTCCTCCAGAACCATACGCAGCAAAACAACCCCACAGCATCATAGATCCTCCACCATGCTTAACTGTTGGTAGAGTGTTCTTTTCCTTATAAGATTCGTTATGCCGTCTGTAAACAAACTGTTGCTTTGCATTGCCAAAAAGGTCTATTTTTGTTTCATCTGTCCACAGAACATTTTCCCAGAAGAATTGTAGTTTGTCAAGGTACACCTTGGCAAAGATCAGTCATTCCTTTTAATATATTTTCTTCAGCAATGGTTTCTGCCTTTTTGCTCTGCTTGGTTTAGTGTGTGGTGTATTGTACTCCATTGAAACCATGACCACAGACTGTGCCAAGTTGGCCTACAGGTCTTTGGATGTTTGAAGTGATGTTTTTTACACTATTCCCTCCAACCTTCGAAGATATTTCTTGTCAATTTTCCTCATTACTCCACATCCAGGGAGGTCTTGATGGCTCTATACTTGGCAAAATTCTTAATAACATTGTGCACTATTGAAACTGGGATACCAAGGTCCTTGGAGATGGTCATATACCCTTTGGAAGTCTTGGGTTTGCTAATAATAGCGGTATTGATCTTCTCAGACAGCTCTTTTGTCTTCACCATTGTGATAAAGGAACATGGCCTACCATGTGGCTTTTTAAAACTCTGAAGTCATCATTCATTGGCTAATTCATGTCACATGGGCACAGTAGACAATTTATCACAGGTGATTCTCATTTGTGATTTACCACAAGCGAGTCACAATGTGTTGCCATACGTACCGTATTTTTCATTTTATAAGACGCACCCCAAATTTAGAGATAAAAAAGATAAAAAGAAAAGGGGGGGTTTGTCTTATACTCTGGTGGTGTGTTACTGGAGGGGAGTGGCAGCGGTGGTGGAGTAGGGCAATGCTGCATGTGCTGCAGTGGGGACTGTGCTGGCTGCAGTGGAGCATGGCGGTGTGGCAGATGTCACAGATGCTCTGTTGGCAATGCAGGCTTCAAAGAAATGGCGCCCGGATTCGGCACGTGCATAGATTGAGCTCTCGGCTCAAGGACAAGCCGAGATCTTATCAGCACACGCACCATCTCTGAGCGCCATTTTCCTGAAATCAGCTGCTGGGAGATTAATGGGCCAGAGGCGGCACGTGCGCAGATAAGATCTTTCGCCAAGAGCCCCATCTTTGCACGCAACAATTCCTGGCGCCATTATTTGAAGCCCGCACCGCCAACAGAGCATCTCACTCGTTGCGCCGTCCTGCTCTACACAGCCCCACCACAGCCAGCACAGCGCCCACCACAGCCAGAACATCCCCCACTGCAGCCAACACAGCACCCCGCAGCCAGCTCAGCACCCATTCTCCACCTCCTGGTAGGCTACATTTGCATTATAAGATGTACCCCTCATTTTCTTTCTAAATTTTTGGGAGGAAAAGTGCATCTTATGGATTATAAATACGGTATTTAATGTAAAGGGCCCAATACCGATGTCACAGCAAGATTTAGGTTTTTATATTTTTACCTCCCATTGTTTTTTGTTTAAAATGGTTGTTTATTATTTGCTCTTTTGTATTTAACACGAGTGCTCTGTTCAAAAAAGTTGCTTCACTTGATTATTTTTTTTCAGGAGATATTCCACATTATATGCTTAAACTTCGTGGATGCCAATAATGATGAGCAGGACTGTAGGCTTTAAATATTTTAATCTTAAGTGTTATGTAAATAGTTGATAAACATCCTTTCTGAAATAATAATAATACTCTTTCCTGTGTTCTTCTCTCTTATCTATGAAGCAGTTCTTACAACATATTTGCTTAGTTTAGTACTTCTTCTTTTTGGAGCACTCTGCGCCTTCTCTTTTTAAAAACAGCTTCTTTTGCAAATTCCAATGAAGGCTTTAACCCCTTCTTGACACATGTCGTACTGGTATGTCATATGCCAAGTCTCCTGAGCCCGCATCTTTCCCGACAGATGATGGCAGTTTCATTCAGTCATCATCTGCCTCTAAGGCTACGTTCCTTCAGTGAGTTTTTACAAATGCATCTCAATAAATTAGAATATCATCAAAAAGTTAATTTATTTCAGTAATTCAATACAAAAAGGAAACACATATTATATAGAGTCATTACACACAGAGGGATCTATTTCTATATATTATATAGAGTCATTACACACAGAGGGATCTATTCCTATATATTATATAGAGTCATTACACACAGAGGGATCTATTCCTATATATTATATAGAGTCATTACACACAGAGGAATCTATTCCTATATATTATATAGAGTCATTACACACAGAGGGATCTATTCCTATATATTATATAGAGTCATTACACACAGAGGGATCTATTTCTATATATTATATAGAGTCATTACACACAGAGGCATCTATTTCTATATATTATATAGAGTCATTACACACAGAGGGATCTATTTTTATATATTATATAGAGTCATTACACACAGAGGGATCTATTTTTATATATTATATAGTCATTACATACAGAGAGATCTATTCCTATGTATTATGTAGAGTCATTACACACAGAGAGATCTATTTTTAGATATTATATAGAGTCATTGCACCCAGAGGAATCTATTTCTATACATTATATAGCGTCATTACACACAGAGAGATCTATTCCTATATATTATATAGCTAGTGTCATTACACACTGAGGGATCTATTTCTATTTATTATGCAGTCATTACACACAGAGGGATCTATTCCTATATATTATATAGCTAGCGTCATTACACACTGAGGGATCTATTTCTATTTATTATGCAGTCATTACACACAGAGGGATCTATTCCTATATATTATATAGAGTCATTACACACAGAGGGATCTATTTCACTCATTTATTTCTGTTAATGTTGATGATTATGGCTTACAGTCAATGAAAACCCAAAAGTCATTATCTCAGAATATTAGAATATTATATAAGACCATCTGAAAAATTATTTTAAACTCAGAAATGTTGGTGCCTACTGAAAAGTCTGTACAGTAAATGTCTCAATACTTGGTCGGGATTCCTATTGCGTGAATTACTGCATCAATGCGGCGTGGCATGGAGGCGATCAGACTGTGGCACTGCTGAGACGTTATGGAAACCCAGGTTGCTTTGATAGCAGCCTTCAGCTCGTCTGCATTGTTGGTCTGGTGTCTTTCATAGATTCTCTATGGGATTTAGGTCAGGCGAGTTTGCTGGCCCATCATGCACAGTGATACTGTGGTTAGTAAACCAGGTATTGTTACTTTTGGCAGTATGGACAGGTGCCAAGTAGTGATGGGCAAATCCGAATTGTAAAGTTCAGGGTCCATACTGAGAAGATATCCAAGAGGGAAATGAAGAGGTGGAGTCTCTATGGGTGGAGATACAAGGAGGGAAAACTAATAAAATCCTCATAGGGGTTTGTTATAAGCCACCAAATATAACAGAAACCACTGAAAATCTATTATTGAAACAAATAGACAAAGCAGCAAATCACAATGAGGTGATTATTATGGGGGACTTCAATTACCCCGATATAGACTGGGAAACTGAAACCTGCGTATCTCAGAAAGGAAACCGGTTTCTGTCAGTAACTAAGGATAATTATCTGTCCCAACTTGTGCCGGGCCCAACTAGAGGGGCAGCCCTTCTGGACTTCATTTTAAGCAACAGGCCAGATAGAATAACAGACGTACGAGTGGATGGGCACCTAGGGAATAGTGACCACAATATAATACAATTCCACTTGTCCTTCAGTAAGGTGCCTTGGAGGGGGGTTACAAAAACGCTGAATTTCAGGAAAGCAAAGTTTGATCAGCTTAGAGAAGACCTTCACCAAATTGATTGGGACAATGTCCTCAAAAATGGGAGCACAGAAAATAAGTGGGAAATGTTTAAATCGGTATTAAACACCCACTGCGAGCTAGCCATACCATACAGAAATAAGAGGGCTAGGAACAGGAGAAAACCAATGTGGCTAAATAAGGATGTAAAAGGGGCAATAAATAATAAGAACAAGGCATTTAAAAAGCTAAAACAAGAAGGCAGCGAAGAAGCATTAAAAAGATATAGAGAAAAAAATAAAACGTGTAAAAAACAAATACATTTAGCAAAAGTAGAAACTGAGAGACTCATTGCTAAGGAAAGCAAAACAAATCCCAAACTATTCTTTAATTATATAAACAGAAAAAAGATTAAAATTGATGGTGTTGGCCCTTTAAAGAACAATGAGGGTAAAATCATAGAAAGCGATGTGGGAAAAGCAAATGTTTTAAATACTTTTTTCAACTGTATTCACACAGGAAAAGCATATGCCACGGGAAATGCAGAGTGATCATGTAAACGCTTCATTAAGTATGACCTGCCTAACCCAGGAAGAAGTGCAGAACCGACTTAGTAACATTAAAATTGACAAATCAGCAGGCCCTGATGGCATTCACCCTCAGGTATTAAGGGAGTTAAGTAATGTGATAGACAGGCCTCTATTCCTTATATTTAAAGACTATAGAAACTGGGTCTGTTCCACTGGATTGGCGGCTAGCAAATGTGGTACCAATATTTAAAAAAGGGTGTAAAAGGGAACCTGGAAACTATAGGCCGGTAAGCTTAACATCTGTTGTGGGTAAAATGTTTGAAGGGTTTTTAAGGGATACTATTATGGAATGTCTCAATGTTAATAATTGTTTAACTCCATATCAACATGGATTTATGAAGGATCGCTCCTGTCAAACTAACCTGATCAGCTTCTATGAGGATGTAAGCTCTCACATGGACCGAGGAGAATCATTGGATGTCATTTCTCCCGACTTCGGTAAAGCATTTGACACTGTCCCACATAAAAGACTGCTAAGTAAAATGAGAAAGCTTGGGCTCGGGGAAAATGTGTGTAGATGGGTAGGTAGCTGGCTTAGTGGTAGAAAACAAAGAGTGGTTATTAATGGTGCATACTCAGATTGGGCCAGGGTTACTAGTGGGGTACCACAGGGGTCTGTATTGGGCCCCCTACTATTTAATATATTTATTAATGATCTGGTGGATGGTTTACAGAGTAAAATATTAGTATTTGCAGATGATACAAAACAATGTAAGGTAGTTAACACAAAGGAGGACAGTTTGCAACTACAGATGGATTTGAGTAAATTGGAGAATTGGGCTGAAAAATTTCAAATGAGGTTTAACACAAATAAGTGTAAGGTTATGCACATGGGAAGGAGAAACAGATGCTACGATTACTTACTAAATGGGAAACTGCTGGGGAAATCAGACATGGAAAAAGACTTAGGCATATTAGTCAATAAGAAGCTAAATTGGAGTGCCCAGTGTCAGGCAGCAGCCACCAAAGCAAATAGGGTGATGGGATGCATTAGAAGAGGTCTGGGGGCACGAGATGAAAACATCATTCTCCCTCTGTACAAATCACTCGTCAGACCACACTTGACGTATTGTGTGCAATTTTGGGCGCCGGTGCTCAAGAAAGACATTACTTAACTTGAAAGGGTTCAGAGGCGGGCTACTAAAATAATAAATGGAGTGGGTGCATTACAATATACGGAAAGGTTATCAAAATTAGGTCTATTTACTCTAGAAAAGAGAAGACTTAGGGGAGACCTAATAAATATGTACAAATATATCAGAGGGCCATATAGAGATCTCTCCCATGATCTGTTTGTACTAAGGACTATGACAAGAACAAGGGGGCAGTCTCTTCGATTGGAGGAAAGAAAATTCCTACATCAGCATAGAAGAGGGTTCTTCACGGTAAGAGCAGTGAGGTTCTGGAACTCTCTTCCTGAGGAAGTGGTGATGGCCAACTCACTGAATGAATTTAAGAGAGGAATGGATGCTTTTCTTGATAGCAAAAGTATAGAAGGTTATAAATAGCATAATCTTACAGGTAGGTAGAAGAGCGACCAAGATTATTAGAGGAATGGGTGGGCTGCAATACCTAGACAGGTTATTAAACTTGGGGTTATTTAGTTTGGAAAAACAAAGGCTTAGGGGGGATCTAATCACAATGTATAAACATATGAGGGGACAGTACAGAGACCTTTCCAAAGATTTCTTTACACCTAGGCCTGCGACTGGAACACGGGAGCATCCGCTACGTCTTGAGGAAAGAAGGTTTAATCATAACCACAGACGAGGATTCTTTACTGTACGAGCAGTGAGACTATGGAGCTCTCTGCCGCATGATGTTGTAATGAGTGATTCACTACTAACATTTACTGTATAGAGCTGTGGACAAAAGAAGCGCAAATAGGGTATTACCCCAATAATATGGGGTGAGGAGGGGGGAGTGAATACTCACCAGATGGAGTTGTGCAAGTCACAACCCCTTTAACAGCATGTAAAATATTGATCCAGGCAGCAGCCACCCGATGGCAGACAACAGAGAATAGTAGAGATAGGTGATAATGCCGCGCCACAGATCACTCCAGGAACCGTAAGATTAACGTATCTTTATTGGCATAGGTCTACGCGTTTCAGGAGCACCGCTCCCTTCCTCAGGACCGTGAAGAACCAAGAGACATCAAATCTAAAATGGTGTCCACTAACATACATTAAATAACCCCATTGACGTCATAAGGACCAACCCTCATGAAAAAAAAACGAGCGGGAAGAACACGTTGCATTAAAAAACATGACACCATATACACATTTGCATATACAAATTAATGAACACTGTGTGCAAAAACATTAGAAACCTGAACCGTATCTACAGATAAAAAAAGTGAGAAAAATAATTATAAGAACCTCTATCTAACCTTCGCAGATACAGAGTATATGTACAAAAAAATGTGTTAAAAGATATATATCCAGAAATAGAACCAATAAAGGTATGATGTACAAAAAATAAAAATAAATGTGTGATAAAATTAGTGTAATGATGGTATACACCACCCATAGAACTAGGGGCTAGAACCCCCTCACTTAGGCAAAAAGCAGAACAGAACATGAAAGTAACCACCGAGATCCATTGTAGCCACCGCGGCATGTGTGAAAAGTATATTAAACACCAAATGCTATCAGTGGGTAAGAAGAAATGGACGGGGGTAGAATAACCCTTGAAGTGCTGTGAAAAACCGGTGTATACATACTGTGATAGCAGCCGAGGGAGTGATAAGTGAAAACACTGCAGGCATTCCCCTATTGACTGCAGTTCACGGGAGTTCAATAGCGTGGGAAAAAAAGCCACTGCGCCTGCGCCCGAGAGCTGGCAGGTCAAAGAAGTTCAAAACCGTGGGAAAAAAGACCAGAGCGCATGCGTCCCTTCCAAATCAAGAACCCAGTGTTAGTGCTATTGTAGGGAAGCCTCCGTATGACTAAAAAAGGGAAATAAGATGAAAAGCAAAGGGTATATTGAAAAGCAGAAATTTTTTTTTATATATATCTTACAACCAATGATGTCCTACATTAAGCCCGTATTGGTGGGCAAGAACCGATAGGCAAAAAAATATATATGTGTGTGCGGTTACTATGCTGGACCCGACCACGGACAAAACCGCTGGTCCAAGGGGCCAGAACTTAAAATAGACATACAAATCCCGTCCGTAGGACAAAATATATATATACATAAAAAAGGGGTATTCAAAGACACAGATCATAAAATATAAATAAACAAATAAATATAACCAATATAAATATATATGAGAATTAAAAATAGCCTATGCAATGTCAATTATAATTGATAAAAACCCGATAGGGAATAAATAAAGGAATATAAAAAAGGACAATATAAATACCTAAATATACCATAAAAAATACATATAAAAACCTAATGCATCCTCATTAATGAAACAAATCTGTAATCTCGTTGAGCCCCCGTGGTTTGAGAGTATTAAGTCTATATATCCAGAATGTCTCTTTCTTATTCAGTATCCTCAATCTGTCAGGAACATGTGGAGGTATTTGTTCAATGGGAGTAACTTTGAGACTTATTTTCTTCCCATGTATTAGGGTAGTGTGCCGTGACAGACCATGGAGCATAAAGCCCACCTTAATGTTGTGTCTGTGGGAGTTTATACGATTGTGTAATGATTGTGTCGTCCTCCCTATATAACGTTTTCCACAGTCACATTCGATTAAATAAATAACAAAGTCAGACTGGCAGGTGAGGCGCCCCTTTATCGTACAATCAGTGTCATTCGGGGTAGAGCCAAAAAACACCCTTCCATGCTGAATATTGCTGCAACACATACAATTCTTAACACCACATCTAAAAGCTCCTATATTCTTACTGTTAATAGCTGGAAAAAAACGGTTTTTAAGTCTACTGGGGGCCAATTGATTCCTCAGATTGGAAGCTCTGCGGAACGTAATCCCCGGGTGTAAAGGCAATACTTCCTTAAGATAGGGATCATTAAGTAATATAGGCCAGTGTTTCCTTAGGATCCTCCTAACCAACTCCCCATCACAACTAAAAGTAGTAAGAAAATTTGCATTAAATCTGTCATTGTATTGATCATCCCTTTTCTGCAAGGAACCTATCCTCCCAATCAGTTCAGTCTGTCTGAGATCCTTATTAGCCCGATAAGCTCTCTTGATTGTGGCCAGGGGATATTTCTTTTCCAGAAATCTCTCTCTCAATATAGAAGCTTGGCTATTAAAATCCTTATCCAAAGTGCAATTTCTTCTAATCCTTTGGTACTGATTGTAGGGTATATTCCGTAGCCATTTATCATAATGATTGCTAGCAAAATTAATATAACCATTGCTATCAACTTTTTTAAAAAAGGTCTTGGTGAAGATGGCATCATTATTATGCATAATAGACAGGTCAAGAAAATCAATAGAAACACGGTCTACCGTGGGTGAAAAACTCAAGCCCCAGGAATTATTTCCTATATCCTCCAAAAACAGTGAATAATTGTTATCCACGTCATCCCAAATGATGAATAGATCATCTATGTATCTTTTGTAGATAGTATGTCGTTTATTTTAGAAAACAACTTTTTTACTTTTCAAGATCTCATATACCGCCAGTGTTGTGGAGTAGCGATGGGCTCTAAAGCTGCACCCACCTTTGCCAATCTGGTGATGGGGCTTTTTGAGTTGCATTATATATATTCTTCAAAATTCTATAAGCATGTGATCATCTACAAAAGATACATAGATGATCTATTCATCATTTGGGATGACGTGGATAACAATTATTCACTGTTTTTGGAGGATATAGGAAATAATACCTGGGGCTTGAGTTTTTCACCCACGGTAGACCGTGTTTCTATTGATTTTCTTGACCTGTCTATTATGCATAATAATGATGCCATCTTCACCAAGACCTTTTTTAAAAAAGTTGATAGCAATGGTTATATTAATTTTGCTAGCAATCATTATGATAAATGGCTACGGAATATACCCTACAATCAGTACCAAAGGATTAGAAGAAATTGCACTTTGGATAAGGATTTTAATAGCCAAGCTTCTATATTGAGAGAGAGATTTCTGGAAAAGAAATATCCCCTGGCCACAATCAAGAGAGTTTATCGGGCTAATAAGGATCTCAGACAGACTGAACTGATTGGGAGGATAGGTTCCTTGCAGAAAAGGGATGATCAATACAATGACAGATTTAATGCAAATTTTCTTACTACTTTTAGTTGTGATGGGGAGTTGGTTAGGAGGATCCTAAGGAAACACTGGCCTATATTACTTAATGATCCCTATCTTAAGGAAGTATTGCCTTTACACCCGGGGATTACGTTCCGCAGAGCTTCCAATCTGAGGAATCAATTGGCCCCCAGTAGACTTAAAAACCGTTTTTTTCCAGCTATTAACAGTAAGAATATAGGAGCTTTTAGATGTGGTGTTAAGAATTGTATGTGTTGCAGCAATATTCAGCATGGAAGGGTGTTTTTTGGCTCTACCCCGAATGACACTGATTGTACGATAAAGGGGCGCCTCACCTGCCAGTCTGACTTTGTTATTTATTTAATCGAATGTGACTGTGGAAAACGTTATATAGGGAGGACGACACAACCATTACACAATCGTATAAACTCCCACAGACACAACATTAAGGTGGGCTTTATGCTCCATGGCCTGTCACGACACACTACCCTAATACATGGGAAGAAAATAAGTCTCAAAGTTACTCCCATTGAACAAATACCTCCACATGTTCCTGACAGATTGAGGGTACTGAATAAGAAAGAGACATTCTGGATATATAGACTTAATACTCTCAAACCACGGGGGCTCAACGAGATTACAGATTTGTTTCATTAATGAGGATGCATTAGGTTTTTATATGTATTTTTTATGGTATATTTAGGTATTTATATTGTCCTTTTTTATATTCCTTTATTTATTCCCTATCGGGTTTTTATCAATTATAATTGACATTGCATAGGCTATTTTTAATTCTCATATATATTTATATTGGTTATATTTATTTGTTTATTTATATTTTATGATCTGTGTCTTTGAATACCCCTTTTTTATGTATATATATATTTTGTCCTACGGACGGGATTTGTATGTCTATTTTAAGTTCTGGCCCCTTGGACCAGCGGTTTTGTCCGTGGTCGGGTCCAGCATAGTAACCGCGCACACATATATATATTTTTTTGCCTATCGGTTCTTGCCCACCAATACGGGCTTAATGTAGGACATCATTGGTTGTAAGATATATATAAAAAAAAATTTCTGCTTTTCAATATACCCTTTGCTTTTCATCTTATTTCACTTTTTTAGTCATACGGAGGCTTCCCTACAATAGCACTAACACTGGGTTCTTGATTTGGAAGGGACGCATGCGCTCTGGTCTTTTTTCCCACGGTTTTGAACTTCTTTGACCTGCCAGCTCTCGGGCGCAGGCGCAGTGGCTTTTTTTCCCACGCTATTGAACTCCCATGAACTGCAGTCAATAGAGGAATGCCTGCAGTGTTTTCACTTATCACTCCCTCGGCTGCTATCACAGTATGTATACACCGGTTTTTCACAGCACTTCAAGGGTTATTCTACCCCCGTCCATTTCTTCTTACCCACTGATAGCATTTGGTGTTTAATATACTTTTCACACATGCCGCGGTGGCTACAATGGATCTCGGTGGTTACTTTCATGTTCTGTTCTGCTTTTTGCCTAAGTGAGGGGGTTCTAGCCCCTAGTTCTATGGGTGGTGTATACCATCATTACACTAATTTTATCACACATTTATTTTTATTTTTTGTACATCATACCTTTATTGGTTCTATTTCTGGATATATATCTTTTAACACATTTTTTTGTACATATACTCTGTATCTGCGAAGGTTAGATAGAGGTTCTTATAATTATTTTTCTCACTTTTTTTTATCTGTAGATACGGTTCAGGTTTCTAATGTTTTTGCACACAGTGTTCATTAATTTGTATATGCAAATGTGTATATGGTGTCATGTTTTTTAATGCAACGTGTTCTTCCCGCTCGGTTTTTTTTCATGAGGGTTGGTCCTTATGACGTCAATGGGGTTATTTAATGTATGTTAGTGGACACCATTTTAGATTTGATGTCTCTTGGTTCTTCACGGTCCTGAGGAAGGGAGCGGTGCTCCTGAAACGCGTAGACCTATGCCAATAAAGATACGTTAATCTTATGGTTCCTGGAGTGATCTGTGGCGCGGCATTATCACCTATCTCTACTATTCTCTGTTGACTACTAACATTTAAGCAGAGCCTGGATGCCTTTCTTAAAAAATGTAATATTACCAGTTATGTATATTAGATTTTATGACAGGGTATTGATCCAGGGAACTAGTCTGATTGCCATATCTGGAGTCAGGAAGGAATTTTTTCCCCATTGGAGCTTGTTTGACACAGTGGTTTTTTTTGCCTTCCTCTGGATCAACATGTTAGGCTACGGGTTGAACTAGATGGACTTAGAGCGGCTTTGCACATTGCAACATCGCACGTGCGATGTCGGTGGGGTCAAATCGAAAGTGATGCACATCCGGCGTCACTTTCAACATCGTTGTGTGTAAATCCTAGATGATACGATTAACAAGCGCAAAAACGTCGTTATCGTATCATCGGTGCAGGCTCCGACTTTTTCATAATTACGCTGCCGCGACAGGTACAATGCTGTTCCTCGTTCCTGCGGCAGCACACATCGCTGTGTATGAAGCCGCAGGAGCGAGGAACATCTCCTTACCTGCCGCCGGGGGCTATACGGAAAAAAGGAGGTGGGATGTTTACATCCTGCTCATCTCCGCCGCTATTGGCCACCTGCCGTGTGACGTCGCTATGACGCCGCACGACCTGTCCCCTTAGGAAGGAGGCGGGTCGCCGGCTAGAGCGACGGTCGCAGGCAGGTGAGTGCATGTGAAGCTGGCGTAGCGATAATTTTCGCTACGCCAGCTATCACAAGATATTGTACCTGCGACAGGGGCGGGGACTATCGCGTGCGACATCGCAGCATCGGCTTGCGATGTCGCAATGTGCAAAGCCCGCCTTAGAGTCTTCCTTCAACCTTAAAAACTATGAAACTATGAAACATACTGAACACATAGTGTTCATGTACATGATCCCGAACACGAGCTTTCCTGAGAAGCTCGTGTTACAGTTTGGGTCCAGGGGCTGTAAAAACAAGCACATTATTAAAAAAAACATTATGATTATACTTATAGGTCCCTTGATGCGCCCTGCAGACTCGCTCAGCCACTGTCTCTCGGCCGCTTCTGCTTCCGGGTTCGATCATTAACTTCCACGGGTATTCACTACACTGCTGTAACTCGACAGTCTTCGGCTGTTTTCGGCCGTGTTCGAGGTGATATCAGGGTTCACCTGAGTCCATGGCTCATGGATTCGATTGAACTTTGACTGTCACTGTGCGAGTCTCATATCAATATCACCTGGCACGGCGTACAAACTTCTGACAGGAGCGGGTCAGCTGCATGTATGTCCATGCAGCTGAGGTGCTCCTGTCAGGAGAATGTGCACCGTGCGGGGCGATGCAATGCGAGACTAGCCAGGTCATCACAGGTAACACACAAACACCCCCACCCCCATTAGTCAGTACCATTAGCCAAACACAAAACCCTCGTTGCCTCCCTCCAGGGTCTGATGTCCACACCAGGTGGGGCGGAGCCAAGCGGTTGGCCCAACCCACTGAGGAGTTCGCAGGCCTGGAGGCGGGAAAAGTGACAGTTCAGTTTTAGGAGTGGAGGAGTTGAGTCCAGGAGGTGGAAGTGAGGAGTTGGAGTTTGAAGTGTGAGGAGTAAACACTTGAGTGTCTGGGTTTGGGGCCCAGGCACTGACAACAAGGATGGCAGATGGTGGTGGCCGTCTGCAGGAGTGGTGAAGCAATGCAGAACCGTAGGACCGGGGTCGGGCGTTGGCCCGACGGTACCGACCGGGGAGCGAAGTGAAGCCAGCACACACAGGCAGGGCCATCGGACCCCGACCAGGCTTGGGGCCGCCGACAATAGTCAAATCCGAGTGTGACCGGAACCCCAGGGGTTTCCTAACAGCCAAAGACCCGATAGAAGGCAACTGCCCACACCGTGAGGGTATACAGCTACCACCTAAGGCTAGAGACGCAAGGGCCAGCGCCTGCGGGGAAACGGGCTCCTCCGGCATCCATATACCGGGGAGCGGACTACCGTTGGGGATCCATCATAGTCAAACAAGTACACAAAGGTGCAGGGAAAGACAGCCGCCATCACCTGTCCGGGAAGAGACACTGCGTTTGGCTGCGGGACCCGTCCATCCAGCCGTTTGGTTTACCGAGGACTTTGTGCATCTCTTACTGAGTGAGTACACCCATGCCATCCGGCACCGCGCCGCGCTGTCCCTGTAACCCTGCACCTTACCAACCCTGCCTCCCCGTCACACCACCGGGCCCCGGGACCACCGATCCCTACCCACGGAGGGGGAAAACAACATCCCAGCTGCTCCCTACCATCGCTCCCAGGATCCCTGTCACAAGCAGCGGTGGTGCCCATCTTCCCCACAACCCGTGGGTGGCGTCACGGACTAAATCCCCCAAACCAACCACCCCTTTCACTCACGGGCGAGGAGCGCCGCTCGAGTCCCCGGATCCGGCCCACCGCTCGAGCCACCGAGCAGCAGCAGCCGCAGCAGCGCCGGACCCGAGCGTTAGCGAGCGTGCGCGGCGGCGTCCTCCCCGCCCATGACACATACGAAAGTGGAATCATACCCTCACTATCAGCCTGTTTTTTGCTCTGTAGAGACATTTGTCTGTACAGAGTGATGAAGCAAAGTTGGCATTGCTCACCCAAGAAGGCGACAAACAAGGGAGAATTCTCAACATATGGACTGACCAATCCAGCAGAGACTATGGAAATTCCTATACGTCCTGAGTCCAGCCTGCGATACTTGATTGGACTATATTTTGTCTACACCCATTACTCCACTAGAACTATAAAGGGTTTTGGAAAAATAAACTGGCAGAATTCTTTTGACGTCTGTCACGGAAGAAAGCTCATAACCGATCCAGAATCTGTTATTCTTTCTCGTGTGCACACATGACATTATAATCTGAACATGGCAGTCAGACCTTAAGAGACCCTTTGTAGTCTCACCTCAACAGCTGGCACCTTTTTAACGTGAGGCATCGAAAGGGTGAGCCGACACCTCAATTCTGGACGCAGGGGGCTGCTCCCGAAGTAACTGAGGGTCGCCCGACAAAGAGGCCTGATCACCCTCTGCTTCATATACATTGTATGTGCTGTCTTGCCTGTGGCTTGGGCGATTTTTCAGTGAAAGGGGGGCAGTCGCTAGTCCAGAGAGGGGGTAGAGCACCAGAGACCTAACTGTGTGGCTATCACCCACCGGTGACCTCAAGAAGGGAAGGACCCTGACCCCTGGGTGATGGATGTAGGTCATTAGGATCTGACTGCTTGTGTGTTACAGGGCTGCTAGAAAGAAGGAGGAAGACAGAAGGGGTAACTGCCCGCAGCTGCAGCCGCAGCGATGTGTGTAAATGACAGCTGTGAGTAATTATGAACAGAGAGTAGAAGGTAACCAGCGCTGCCCCTGTGTTTATGTAACACAATCCACTGCCGTGTTTGCAGCATGAGAAAAAGGGACATGCAAAGAAGATAATATCCGTTTGTCGGACGCCGGAGGAGTGTCCTCTTTACACGAGCGAGGAGGGGAGGTGTTCAGGTGACAGGTGAACATGTTAGAATCAGCCTATTCCCCTGTGTATTAACACATGCCACTGCTGCCGTAAGGATTGGAATGCGTAGAGAAAGAGATAAAGTATCCGTGCGTTGGATGCCGAAAAGAGAGCATCCTCCCATACGCAGCGAGGTGGGAAAGGATTCAGATTGAAGCTGGCCAGTCCAATTAGAGCACTATATATACTCTGTTAAAGAAGAAATTGTTTTTTCCTGCAGGATCTGAAGGATTTAAAACCTCAGACTTTTTCTACTTTTAATAAAAAATTATTTTATTGAATATCAAAATTTACATACATACATATAACCAACACTAAAAACAATAGTAGGAGAGGAAAGGGATAGAGGGGCCACAGCCCTGACCTTTCCCTTCCTAGAGTACGGGGGTGCTGATTTGTAGTGATGCCCCCGTTCCGCGTGACTGGACCCTAGGCAATCCCTCCCTAGTTCTAGGATAAGTGCACTGACGATAAGGAGCGTGGATCCCTGGCCTGGCAGTAACTGTTACTGCCAGGCCCAAGGATCCACGCTCCTTATCGATATTGACCTGAACAAGATATACCTAAGTTGCTGTGAACAAGCGGATTGTGTCCTATACATTGCTCCATTGTTAGAGACAGCAACTGGGATTTTCTATGGGACAGTGTTACCTATAGCACTGCTGAGCCTGCATTTTTTTGACTGCTGAAGGGGAACCCTACAGAGAATTCAAAGTCAAATCACTGACAATACACTATATGTCAGCAAGGTCATGGACAATATCTGTATGATTAAACTGAATCCAGTCCTCTCAGACATACTGCGACAGGTGAAGGTAATGAGCCTGTGGAGAATACTATTATAGACCCATTGAGGCCTGATCTATGGATAACCAGTGATGAAGGATGTCTACTATGCCGTTATGAACTGAGGCAATACTATTCTTTGTGAGGGGGTTTTTCCTGACCAATTAAGATATTGAACATACTGGACCCATTCTTGTCATTTTAAGTGTGGACTCATCCAGTTTCTGATTGCAGTTAATGAATAAACTTTTCAAGGATCTAGTTAAGAGGCCCCTGATGATCCCTGAGACCACCATTATCAGAAAGGGCGAAACGCGTTGGGAGATTCTTGCATAGTATAATCTTGCATTTACCTTCTATTCAGTTATTACCTGCTACTGAGCACACAGACTGTTTGATATACGCGACCAACCTTAGGCCCCCTATCCCTGTCAGCTCCGGGTGATGATACAGACAAATTAGTTACCCTGGACTGTGCACTTTTTTCTCTCTGTGGTTTTACTGCTTTGGGTTAATACACTCCTTTGAGTCAGTGCACTTATCCTAGAACTAGGGAGGGATTGCCTAGGGTCCAGTCACCGTGGAACGGGGGCGTCACTACAAATCAGGACGCCGACCCCCGTACTCTAGGAAGGGAAAGGTCAGGGCTGTGGCCCCTCTATCCCTTTCCTCTCCTACTATTGTTTTTAGTGTTGGTTATATGTATGTATGTAAATTGATATTCAATAAAATTATTTTTTATTAAAAGTAGAAAAGGTCTGAGGTTTTGAAGCAATATATCTACTTTAGATATCCCTTATTGGTATTCTAAGGATCTGAAGGATTGCAAGAGGTTGTACAAAGTTGTGGGGCTACCTCCAGGAGGAAAGTTGCAGCCCAGTATTATGGACATGGATAGTGTAAAGAATCTATGATGAGATTGTGGAGTGATCACTCCTTAGTTTAGTTTTTAAAATGCTCGTAACAGGGATCATTCTAACAAAGAAAAGCTGGAACAGAGACAGGCATCACTGCCCCCACATCTGGAAAGGTGGGGGCTAGGCAGCTCATGAGGAGTTGCAGAAGAAAAAAAAAAACACCTTTGACCGAGTGTTGAATGTACATGTAATTGTGTTGGGTTTACTACCTTAAAACACTTTCTTTTAGCCTGGTGAGAATAAAGAGTTTACAAGTACAAAATTTGTTACTTTGAATCCCTGAAGTGTGGACCGCTTATTTTGTCTTGCGTAGGAAACATGCATAAATGTAGGCATTTATAGAATAGTGGCCAATAGCAAAGTACATAAATGCATAATAATGTAGACACTCCCAGTATACACCCAGCTTAGCCAGGCCTCTCTCAATGGTTCTTTGTTCCAAAGTTTAAACCCCATGCCCTTTTAAACTTTTAAACTTTTTTTTCTTTTTGGGGGGGAAGAGGTGTCTTCTGTCTGTACAGAGTGATGAAGCAGAGCTTCAGACACCATAAGACAATAAAATAAAAGTTAACTTTTTTTGGATCCCATATTAAAATCCATAGACAGTTAAATTAAAATTATAGGAAACCTGACATGTTTCGGATTTGATTCTTACTTATAACTCACACCTATGAGTAAGGATCAAATTTGTTAGATCCGAAACATGTCAGGTTTCTTAGAATTTTAATAAAGCTGTCTATGGATTTTAATATGGGATCCAATAAAAGTTACATTTTATTTTATGATGAAGCCTTTTTTCCCTGGTGCTCGATTGTTGTCTTATGGTGTCTGAAGCTACTTACCTCTGGGAGTTCAAGCCCTGGTTGTTTCTGTGCATGAGGAAAAGAGGAGTACTGTGGATATGATGGTAGGCTGAAATTTAAAATTCTTTTTTGTTTATGAAGCAGAGCTGACATTGCTCTCTCTGCTTCTCACTCTGTATAGACACTTGTCTGTACAGAGTGATGAAGCAGAGCTGACATTGCTCTCTCTGCTTCTTGCTCTGTATAGACGCTTGTCTGTACAAAGCAATGAAGCAGAGCTGACATTGCTCTACCTGTGGACTATGTCGGACTAAGAATTTTTTTTATAATAAGGGTGGAGTTTCTATTTTTTTCTTTTATTTCTATTAAATAAAAATTTCTATGTGTTGTGGTTTTTTTACTATTTACTAGAAATTCATGGTGGCCATGTCTAATTTGGCATGACACTATGAATTTCGGGTTTAGTACCAGCTGAGAATACAAAGCTGGTATTAACGCCTTGATTACCCAGCGTGCCACCGCCATCAGGACCACTGGATGAGCACCTGGAAATGGCGACAAAAAACAATGAGCCATTACCAGGGGCGGCTGTGGGCTACGATTTTTAGTGTGGAGGCCCAGAACGCTTGTGCCTTACCACAGTGAGAATCCCAGCCCCCATCTGCCTGGTTTGACCTGACTGGCAATCTAATACGGCGGGAGCTCATGTATTTTTTTTATTTTTTTTTAACTAATTAAAAAAAATTAATGGACTTCCTGTATTTTGATTGCCAGACAAGGTAAAGTTAGGCAGATGGGGGTGGCAGCCCACAGCCATCCGCTTTATCTGTGCTGGGAATCAAAAATACTGTGGAGCGCTATGTAATTTTTTAAAATTTATTTATTTTTACACTACTATATGTGTGAGGGACCCAATATTCAATCACAGACACTGTCACGCAGAATGGGCGTCTGTGATTAGCTGTTGGAGTAACCTTGAATCTGCCCATAAGTTCTAGATGCTAGAATGTATTGGCTGGTTTCAGGTTACTCCAGCATCCAATCATAGACGCCTGCTCTGTGACAACATCTGTGATTGTCTGTTATTTCAACAGTAAAATATAACAACAAGGGAGAGCGAGCATCTTCAGCTCTGCTCACACAGACTCAGCTGAGAGCTGTCAGATTCTTCACCCGAGTGCACAGCTGAGGCTGGTCAGCTGTGCCCCTGGGTAACCTCCACTGACTACAGGACCTTCCATGATGTCATACCCATGTGACCAGTCTGTAACCCACGAGGTAATACAACACCAGACTGGTCACATGGCTATGATGTAATGGAAGGTCCTGTAGTCAATGATGGTTACCTGGGAGCACAGGAATAATCGGACCCGGAAGCAGAAGCAGCCGGGAGACAGAAACGGAAACGCGGACATATACTCGTGAGATATAAGATTTATGTTTCCTATGATACATAGTCAGTAAAAATAAGTAAGGTTGCCCCTTATGTGGTTTCATCTATGGTACTTCACGTTTTTCCTGTAAATGTCTGCTTGACACTTTTTCTTGTTTCACTTCCTAGTCATTATCATCGATGACCACCTGTCCCCCCCCTTTAACATCGTTATACATGTTATGAGACCTATATTTAAAGGTACACCTATATTACGCAAGCAAGTTTGGGACCTTTTATCCCCTTCCTTAGTTCTTTCTACTTGTCAGTGTCCTTTTTTTGACCGGTATATCTCATTCTTTTTTCATTTCCACAGTTTCAGGCCATCTTCTATGGATCATACACATTGGTATTAGCTTTAATTGCTTTCCTTGTGCCCTTCATTAGTTTCTACTGGTGAGTTCTAGTCAGTATATGACATTGTCTGAGCTGCGAAACCCATAGATGCCTTCCCTACTCACTTATGTCACACTTAATATATTCCATTTTTTGAGAATTTCATCCACAATGTGTCCTATACTCTTGAGTCTAGAGTTGATGACTATCATCTTTTTACTATTCCATTGACTTGCTCATGTCATTATTATGTCCGTTTTATTTTCAAATGAATATGATGCTTTTGTATTAGTACAATTAGTTTAGTACATGTTTAAGGTATATATGTACATTTTTGTATGTCTAAGTTTTTTCTGTTTCTCTATTATTTAGACAGTCCTTTGAGAAAGGCATATCTTGCCGAAAACGTTCTGATACTGTCTGTTAAACACCAATTTTCACTATGGACTATACTACAATAAAAAGATATTTGTTTGAACACAATTCTTTGGAGTGTGCCGGAGTTATTTTCTATTATATTAGTCTGCAGGACGTGTCGCGGGACCTGTAAGTATAATGACAATGTTTATTATTAATTATATTCTTTATTTTACAGCCCCTGCCCCATCACATAACTGTAAAGTCCAAGTTCTGGGTTCGGACACAAGTTTGCGTTATCTCCGACACCGAACACAAACTTTACAGCCTGGTGCAGGGCTACAATTTTGATTCTGGTGTCCTTCAACAGCTCTGTGGTCTTCACCATAGTGGGTTTGGAGTGTGATTGAGGTTGTGGACAGGTGTCTTTTATACTGATAACAAGTTCTCACAGGTGCCATTACTACAGGTAATGAGTGGAGGACAGATGAGCCTTTTAAAGAAAAACTTACAGGTCTGTGAGAGACAGAAATCTTGCATGTTTTTAAATGATTAAATACTTATTTTGCACCATAATTTGCAAAAAAAATCTTACCAAATCAGATAAGATGATTTTTTGGATTTTTTTCTCATTTTGTCTCTCATAGTTGTGTGACGCCCTGGGCAAGCCAGGGGTCACAGGTCATAACACCACCACACCCTACACCCCGGTTAGGTACACCAAAGCTACACAAAAATCCTTGTTGCCTTCCTCCAGGGGCTGATGTCCACACCAGCGGGTGGGCCAGGCGGTTGGCTCCGCCCACCGAGGGGTTCACAGCCCTGGAGGCGGGAAAACCAGGCAGATCAGCTAGGGAAGTGAAGGAGTAAACAGTGAGTGAAGTTGAAGTGAAGTGGTGGAGGAGCAAGAGAGGAAGGAGAAGGAGGACAGTGAGAGTAGTGACAGAGAAAGTGACAGTTGAGAAAGCCTGAAGTTGGTCCGGGTGTGTGCCCCGGACTGAGAACAGCAAGGTCAGCAGACGGCGGTGACCGTCTGCAGGAGAGGCTGCTTGGAGGTTGCCGAAAGGACCGTGGACGGGTGGTGGCCGGTATACGAAGAGAAGCCAGCACCATTGGCAGGGGCCTTTCGGATCCCGGCAAGGCTAGGAGTCGCCGTGAATTTGCCAAATCCGTCAGTGAAGGGGAGCTCTGGGTCTCCCAACAACCAAGTCCCGATTGAAGGCAACAGTCCGACCGTTAGAGAGAGACACCGCCACCGCCAAGTCACCAGTTTCTCAGGGCCAGCGCCTGCGGGCAAAGAGGGGCTCCTCCGGCACATATCCAAGCCGGGGAGCGGGTTACCGGTGGGAACCCATCGCTACCAACATAGACTTAGGTGCAGGAAAAGGGCCCGTCACCGTCAACTACCAGGGAAAAGCAACAGAAGCCGTCCATGGGAACCGTCTTTCCAGCCGTGTGTTTTACCGAGAACTGTGTCACCGTCTCAGGCTGAGTGAGTACCACAGTGCCGTGAGGCACAGCGCTGCCCCCGCGTCCCTGCACCCCACCAAGCCCTGCACCGGCCCCGCCATCCCTCATCCTCCAACTCATCACTGGGCCCCGGGACAACCACCCCCTACCCATGGAGGGGAGAACTAACAACTTTGCTGCTCCCTGTCACCGCTCCCGGGATTCCCATACAGAGCAGTGGTGGTGTTCCTACAATCACCACAACCGTGGGTGGCGTCACGGACAATAAACTATCCCAAAAACCAAACCCCTTTCACTCACGGGCGAGGAGCGCCGCTCGAGTCCCCAGGATCCGGCCCATCGCTCGAGCCACCGAGCAGCAGCAGGCCGCAGCAGCAGCGGCAGCCGGACCCGAGCAGTGGGAGAGCGCAGCGTCCTCTCCTCCGCCTGCGAAAACTTGGCGTCACGAACAGGATCTTACCGCTCTGCCATTGGGTAGAGGTGCGCCTTGTGACCGCCGGAGGTGTCCGGCCGTAAAATTTCAGAAGTCGCCATCTTTGGCGCGAAGAGTTCCCGCTCGAGCGTCTTCTCGAGTAGCGGAGGCGTGAAGGCCAAAACCCCGCCCTGATAGAGGAGGGGCCGGAAAGAGGCTAAGAAGGATGGAAACAAGATGTCTGCGCCCGACGGAGCCGCTGGAGGAGCAGTGGTCGCAGCCGCAGTGGCACCCGTGGATGGGAATGGGCCTGCCCAGGTCCCGGTCGTGCTGGCAGGAGGTGCCGCGGCCCCCGCTCTCGCTCAGGTGATGCCGTTCTCCTTGCCCTATGTGCCCGGAGCTACCTGGCTACCGCAGTATGACGGGAAACCTGATGCTTTACAGGTCTTCCAGAAAAAGCTTAATCCGCTTTTGGAATTGTACCCCCTGACTGATAAGCAACGTGCAGCGGTAGTGCTGGGCCAGCTAACCGGCGCGGCTGAGCAGGAAGCGGAGACCTGGGCCGAGGGGGACTGGTTCTCTGTAGCCACCATCTTTGAGAAGCTACAGACTGCCTTTGAGATCCGTACCGAAGATGAGCTGAGGATGCAGTTTTACCAGTGCCGGCAACGGTCTGTGGATAGCATTCGGGACTACGCTTTACGTCTGCAAACCGCCCTTCGCACCCTAAAGCGGGTAGACACTATCAATGAGGCGGACAGCAACAAGATGTTAGTAGAGCAATTTGTGCAGGGGATGAGGTCCTCTGAGGATCGCAAACAGCTCCGGCTGTGGGCCCTGGAACACCCTGATGTGGACTTTGCTGTGTTAAAGGAACGGGCCATTAAAGCACTGCAACCCCCAGCTTCAGAAATCTCGGAGCCAGCCCCGTGGCCAATTGAGACAGCCCCCGTCGTGGTGGCCCCTGCCCCACCAGCCTCTCCAATGCCTACAGCTCCCAGCAGCACAATGCAAGAACTGGCAGCCCAGGTCCGCCGCATGGACGGAGACCTCGCCAAGATTCTCGCTGCACTCCAACCTTTGACCGGCTCCCAGCCTCCAACCAGGATACAGCTCGCCGACAGTCCTGAGGATGTTCCCTGGATGCAGCGAAGTGCTAACAACCCACGGAACAGACCTCCAACCTGCTACAAGTGCAACAAGCCTGGCCATTACTTCCAACAGTGCCCGTTAAACGAGCAACCCCTGGGGCCACGGGCCAATCCTCAGGAGTAGAACCCCGTGGCCCCCCAGACTGGCGGGACCGGTATATCGGGGCCCGGCCCATCATCCCCGTGGCTGTGGACGGCATACCGGTGATGGCTCTCTTGGACACTGGATCACAGGTAACCACCATACCATACACATTATACCAGCGGTATTGGGGGACAGACGAGCTGGCACCCCCAGATACTAGTATAACACTGATTGCTGCTGATGGACTCCCATTGACCCAAGTGGGGTATAAACAAGTGGCTATGACCGTGGGGCGAGCTGAACTGCAACACCAGGGTATGATTGTGATCATGAATGAACCCAGTGACCATAACCCGAAGCTAGTGCTAGGAACCAATGTGATGGAGCACTGTATGGGTGATGTGTTGGCCCTACTGCAGTAGCTGGCCGCCAAGGCGGCGGGGAGCCGACAGAGAGCTGTGCAGCGTGAGATCCGAGCCTTGATGTACCGCCAGCATGTAAACTCAACAGGAGGAGAGATTGGTGGAGTGAGAGTGATGGATGCTGCTCCGTTGATTGTACCCCCTAGGAGTGAGATGATGATTTGGTGTAGAGCGGCAGTAGGGCCTCAGGGGCGTGACTACCCTGCCATGATAGAGCCCATGCCCTCCGAACACTGGCCCACCGTAATGGCCGCCCGAGGGGTGGTAAATGTAAAGAAGGGGAGAGTGCCCGTGAGGGTGCTGAACTGTGGGGAGGAAGAAGTCAGGCTTCCCCGGTATGCCACCCTTGCCAAGCTGCTCACCCTGGATCCCCACACTATCCACGAGGCAGCTCCCCCAGTCTCCCCACCTACTACCAACACTCACCCGCCCCAAGGGGAGTTAAATGAGTGGCACCAACAGCTACACGTGGGCACTGACGATACCCCTACACATCACAAAGAAGGGGTGTACAGGGTGGTGCGGAAGTATGAGCAAGTTTTCAGCAAACATCCATTAGACTTTGGGCAGATTAAAGGGGTCCAACACCACATCCCCACCAGTGAGCACCCCCCTATCAAAGAGAGGTACAGGCCTATTCCCCCTGCGCATTACCAATGCTCCAAAGATATGTTGAGGAACATGAAAGAGGCAGGGGTTATTCGGGACAGCTGTAGTCCCTGGGCCGCTCCATTGGTGCTGGTCAAAAAGAAGGATGGCACCATGCGGATGTGTGTGGACTACCGGAAAATTAACCAGATAACGCATAAAGATGCTCATCCACTGCCCCGTATCGAAGAGTCTTTGGCCGCACTGAGAACTGCAAATTACTTCTCTACCCTTGACCTCACCAGTGGATACTGGCAAGTGGCAGTGGCACCGGAGGACCGGGAGAAAACCGCCTTCACCACCCCAATGGGGCTCTGTGAATTCAATAGTATGCCGTTCGGGCTGTGCAACGCCCCTGGAACCTTCCAACGGCTGATGGAGTGCTGTCTGGGACATCTAAACTTCGAGACCGTCCTGTTATACTTGGATGATGTGATTGTGTACTCCCAGACGTATGAAGCCCATCTGGAGCACCTGGCCGAGGTGTTCGCGTCCCTTGCCAAATACGGGATGAAGCTGAAGCCCTCTAAGTGTCACCTGCTGAAACCCAGAGTGCAGTACCTGGGGCATGTAGTGAGTGCAGAAGGTGTCGCCCCTGACCCTGAGAAGATCACTGCCATCCAAGGCTGGCCAAGACCAACCACAGTGAGGGAAGTAAGGCAGTTTCTGGGTCTGGTGGGGTACTACCGACGCTTTATCAAGGGGTACACGAAGATGGCTGCCCCCATGCAAGATCTCCTCGTGGGGAAGACCAAAGGTGGCAGACCCATCGGAGCCCCACTGGTGTGGGAAGAAAGGCATGAGGAATCCTTCCGCTAGCTGAAAGCGGCCTTGGCCGGAGAAGAGGTCCTAGCGTACCCTGACTACGGCTGCCCATTCATCCTCTACACAGACGCCAGCAATGTGGGATTGGGGGCAGTCCTGTCCCAGGTCCAGGACGGGAAGGAAAAAGTGATTGCTTATGTTAGCCGAAAGCTCCGGCCAACTGAAAGGAACCCTGAGAACTACAGCTCCTTCAAGCTCGAGCTCCTGGCACTGGTATGGGCTATCACCGAGCGGTTCCGCCACTACTTGGCCGCAGCAAAATTCACCGCTTTCACGGATAACAATCCGTTGACTCACCTGGACACGGCCAAGTTGGGCGCGTTGGAGCAGCGGTGGGTGGCCAGGCTAGCCAACTATGACTTCACAATCAAATACAGGGCTGGTCGTGTCAACATTAATGCTGATGCACTCTCTTGGATGCCCCACTTGTCAGAAGATGGGTGCGAGGATGACGACCTCGAAGAGATCGAGTTGCCTGCATTTCACCAGCCACCAACTGAGAAGGTACATGTCCACCAACAACGGGTGAACCTGGATCCATGGCCCAGTCAGGAGTGGCAGGAAGCTCAAAACCAGGCGCCTGCTGTCCGCCTAGTCAAGACCCTGGTGGAACGAGGCGCTGTTGGGATGGACCCTGCCGCCCCAGCTGAAGCCCAACGTTTGTGGAAGGAACGGAACCGGCTGTATCTACATCAAGGGAAGCTGTACCGTGAGCTGATCAACCCGAAGACTCATGAGAAAATCCGCCAGTTGGTTATTCCCGAAGCTGATGTGCCCACTGTTTTGCAGGCATACCATGATGGTGCCGGACACTTCGGATGCAAGAAGCTGGAGATGCTGTTGAGAGAGCGGTTCTATTGGAGTGGAATGCGGGAGTCTGTAGAGGCCTGGTGCCGAGAGTGCGGTCCTTGCATGCTGAGGAGGAAGGACGAGGCCAGCCAGAAGGCGCCCCTACACCCGATCATTACACATCAGCCGCTGGAGCTGGTCGCCCTGGACCATGTCGAGCTCACCCCCAGCCGAAGTGGGTACGCCTACGCGTTGACCATAGTAGACCACTATTCGAGGTTCATGGTGGTTGTCCCAGTCAAGGACCTAACTGGTCGTACTGCCGCTAGAGCGTTCCAGGCTTATTTCTGCCGACCACATGGGTACCCAGAGAAAGTGCTTACTGACCAAGGCCCGGCTTTTGAAGCAGAGGTGTTCCATGAGTTCTGCCAGTTGTACGGCTGCAAGAAGATCCGGACCACCCCTTACCATGCCCAGACCAACGGCATGTGTGAGAGAATGAACCACTTGGTCCTGGGACTCCTCAAGACGTTACCGCTGGAAGAGCGGAACCTGTGGCCAGAGAAGCCACCCGACTTGGTCGATATGTACAACAACATCCCATCCAGCTCAACGAAGTGCACCCCAGCATATCTGATGAGGGCTCGCCCCGGCCGACTGCCGGTGGACCTGGAAATGGGATTGGAGGCCCCAGAAGCACTCCCTTCGACAGCTGAATGGGAAACTCGGCGGAGGGTACAATACCGGCAGATTCAAGAATATGTTGAGAAGAACTTGAGTCAGAGTCGGGAAGTGCAGGAGCAGCGCTTCAATCAAAAGGCGTCTGCTGGCCCTTTTCAGCCCAGAGATGTCGTACTGAAGCGGAAGAGGAGAACCCACAAGCTGGATGATCAATGGGAACAAACCCCGTATGTCATACAGCCCACAGGATGGGAAGATGGGAAGGCCTACCAAATCAGTCGTGACCAAGGGGGCACTTTGGCCACGGTTTCCCGGGACCATCTGAAAAGGTGCCCACCAGCCTTAAGAGCGGCGGCTGAAGTACCGGTTCCCCCACCAGCAGAGAAGGCAAAAGAGGTGATCCACACTGCGATGGGAGACTTCCCAGCAGACTGGCCTACACAGAACGGCGCGGTGATTCTTCCAGTGATACTGTTCCCACAACCCGTGGATGAAGAAGTGACGGAGGCGGTCAACCGTGAGTCAGCGCCAGCGCCATTTTTTTATAATAAAGATGGAGTCTCTAAATGTTTTTTTTTGTTTTATTTCTAATAAAAAAAAATTCTCTGTGTTGTGTTTTTTTTACTGTTCCCTAGAAATTCATGGTGGCCATGTCTAATTTGGTGTGACACCATGAATTTTGGGCTTAGTATCATCTGAGAATATACAGTTGGTATTACCCAGCATGCCACCGCCACCAGGGCCACTGGTCGAGCCGGGTAAAGCGCCTGGAAATGGCGCTAAGAAACCATTTCCAGGAGCGGCTGCGGGCTGCCGAGAATCCCAGCCCCCAGCTACCTGGCTTTACTTGACTGGCGGTAAAAATACAGCGAGACCTCACACTTTTTTTTATTATTTTTTTAAATAAAAAAAATTAATGGGCTTCCCTATATTTTGCTCGCCAGCCAAGGTAAGTCAGGCAGCGGGGGGTGGCAGCTCCTAGCCATTTGCTTTATCTGCACTGAGAATCAAACATACCGTGGAGCACTATGTCATTTTTTTTAATGATTTATTTATTTTTACAGTACTGTGTTGTCAGGCAATCACAGACCCGACACAGAGAATGCATGGGCTCCCGCTGCATTTTCTATTGCTAGCTAAGGGTAATCCAAGCAGCTACTGGCTGCTAACCCCCACTGCTTGCTGTTACCTTCACTGCCAAAGAAAAATCCATGGAAGCCCTTCTTTTTTTTTAAGTTTTTTGCCAAAAAACTAAAAAAAAAATAAAAAAAATTACGTGGGCTTCGCCATATTTTTGTATGCTAGCCAGGTACAGCAGGCAGGTACGGGCTGCCCCCAAACCCCAGCTGCCCATTTGTACCTGGCTGGGAACCAAAAATATAGGAAAGCCCCTTTTTTAATTATTTCATGAGATAAAAAAAAACGATGTGGCTTCGCCCAATTTTTGTGTCTAGCCAAGTACAATTAGGCAGCTGGGGTTTGGAATCCACAACGCAGGTTGACCCAAGCTTTCTGCCCCCCCCCCGGCTGCGAATTGCAGTCCGCAGCCGCCCAAAAAAATGGCGCATTCATAGAGGCGCCCTCTTCTGGCGCTGTATCCAACTCTTCCAGTGGCCCTGGTGCCGTGTGGTACGCCGGGTACTAAGGGGTTAATGCCAGCTTTGTTTTACCAGCTAGTATTAAGCCCGAGATTCTTAATGTCAGGCCAAGTTTGACACGGCCATTAAGAATCTCCAATAAAGGGTTAAAATAAAGACACCACACAGAGAAAAAAAAGTTTATTAGAAATAAATACACAGACACACTTAGGGACTTCACTTTTATTACTCCCTCTCACCCCTCCACGATCCTGGTCTTCTGTCTTCTTAACCTAATGCAGCTCTGCTATATCAGAATTTACGGGGGGGGGGACAAAGAATGCTGCTGCTCCCTGTGCATCTAATCACTCAATTAGTGAGCAGTGAGCAGAGGCTGCGGGTCGGTAAGTGGTGATGTCACTGCTGCCATAGTAACCTAACGAGCGGATTACTATAGCAACGGTGATCTCCAATCACCTGATTCCCGGCGCACGCGAGTGTGGCAGCCAATCCCTGCATGTGGGCTGACTCTGTATAGAGTGCCGACATGCAGGGATGGGGAGCCGAGCATGTGAACAAGCATCTCGCCGGTACACGGCGCTCGCCGAGTATAGATTATACGATGTTCGGGTGAGCACCGAGACACTGACACTGCAGGACCTTGCAGACGTCATAGTCATGTGAACAGTCTGTAGCCAATAAGATAATATAACATTCACACGTGACTGGTCACATGGCTATGACATCACGGAAAGGTCCTATCGTCAGCGGGGGTTACCGGGAGGGCACAGCGATGATCGGACTCAGCAGCAGAAGCGGCGGGAGACAAAGTCTGCAGCATGCGTCGCGGGACCTGTAAGTATAATGAAAATGTTTATTATTAACTATATTCATTATTTTACAGCCCCCCCCGGCCCATCCCATAAGTGTAAAATCCAAGTTCAGTGTTCAGATGCAAGATCGTGTTATCTCAGAACCCGAACTAGAACTTTAGAAAATGTTCGGGCAAGGCCCCAAACACTGAATATCGGGGGTTCGCCCATCACTAGTGGCTGACTAAATACTTTTTTTCCCCACTATATATATATATATATATATATATATATATATATATATATATACATTTTTAAACATACACATTCTTTTTGCCTAAAATACAAAGGAAATGTGTCATCTTTATCTTTCTGCCTTTAGTGATCATTTCTTCTTCAATAATTTGCTTAACTATTCACAATAAGAGTAATTTTGACTAAGGGTGCACAAACGTTTGCATGCCACAGTATGTCAGAAGATAATAACAATAGAATCCTTATGCATTGACCACCAATGACTTTCAGAATAAAGATGCTAAAGCTCCTCAATTTATTCAGCGCCACTCAGAATTTTCATATACTGGAAATATCTAATGTAACGTTCTAAGAAAAAGGACTCGAATTAATGGTAGTTGTCTTGGTACATTGTGTAAAAGGCTTTCATCGATGAAAATCCTTGAGTGTTGCCAAAAGACAATTGGATTCTTTATAGTTAAATTAGCCTTTCCAATTACAGACTCTATGATGTAATCTACTAACAAGTCTATATTATATATGAAGTTTGGGGAGCCTTTACAAGAGAAAAAATACTCTGAAATACTATATCTGATGGATCTTTATATGGCAACAACATGGAGTCAACAAAATAGTCCATGAGAAGGTCTACGAATATATGAACATGTAACTTTAGGTTGCAATGGAGTTAGACGATATCACAAGATCACCGAGCGGTCTTCTCCTCTATAACTTTATTTTTTGTAACTATGAACTGATATGCTCAATTCATGAATGTATGGTTTGTATATACAGTCATATGAAAAAGTTTGGGCACCCCTATTAATGTTAACCTTTTTTCTTTATAACAATTTGGGTTTTTGCAGCAGCTATTTCAGTTTCATATATCTAATAACTGATGGACTGACTAATATTTCTGGATTGAAATGAGGTTTATTGTACTAACAGAAAATGTGCAATCCGCATTTAAACAAATGACCGGTGCAAAAGTATGGGCACCTCAACATAAAAGTGACATTAATATTTTGTAGATCCTCCATTAGCAAAAATAACAGTCTCTAGTCGCTTCCTGTAGCTTTTAATGAGTTCCTGGATCCTGGATGAAGGTATATTTGACCATTCCTGTTTACAAAACAATTCCAGTTCAGTTAAGTTTGATGGTCGCCGAGCATGGACAGCACGCTTCACATCATCCCACAGATTTTCAATGATATTCAGGTATGGGGATTGGGATGGCCATTCTAGAACATTGTAATTGTTCCTCTGCATGAATGCCTGAGTAGATTTGGAACAGTGTTTTAGATCATTGTCTTGCTGAAATATCCATCCCCTGCGTAACTTCAACTTCGTCACTGATTCTTGCACATTATTGTGAAGAATCTGCTGATACTGAGTTGAATCCATGTGACCCTCAACCCTCAACTTTAACAAGATTCCCGGTGCCGGCATTGGCCACACAGCCCCAAAGCATGATGGAACCTCCACCAAATTTTACTGTGGGTAGCAAGTGTTTTTCTTGGAATGCCGTGTTTTTTTGCCTCCATGCATAACGCCTTTTTGTATGACCAAACAACTTAATCTTTGTTTTATCAGTCCACAGGACCTTCGTCCAAAATGTAACTGGCTTGTCCAAATGTGCTTTTGCATACCTCAGGCGACTCTGTTTGTGGCGTGCTTGCAGAAACGGCTCCTTTCGCATCACTCTCCCATACAGCTTCTCCATGTGCAACGTGCAATGTATTGTTGACCGATGCACATTGACACCATCTGCAGCAAGATGAAGCTGCAGGTCTTTGGAGGTGGTCTGTGGATTGTCCTTGACTGTTCTCACCATTCTTCTTCTCTGCCTTTCTGATATTTTTCTTGGCCTGCCACTTCTGGGCTTAACAAGAACTTTACCTGTGTTCTTCCATTTCCTTACTATGTTCCTCACAGTGAAAACTGACAGTTTAAATCTCTGAGACAACTTTTTGTATCCTTCCCCTGAACAACTATGATGAATAATCTGTGTTTTCAGATCATTTGAGAGTTGTTTTGAGGAGCCCATGATGCCACTCTTCATAGGAAATTCAAATAGGAGAACAACTTGCAAGTGGCCACCTTAAATACCTTTTCTCATGATTGGATACACCTACCTATGAAGTTCAAAGCTCAAGGAGGTTACAAAACCAAATTTAGTGCTTTAGTAAGTCAGTAAAAAGTAGTTAGGAGTGTTAAAATCAAGAAATTGATAAGGGTGCCCATACTTTTCCACCGTTCAAATTTTGTTTAAATGCGGATTGCACATTTTCTGTTAGTACAATAAACCTCATTTCAATCCAGAAATATTACTCAGTCCATCAGTTATTAGATATATGAAACTGAAATAGCTGTTGCAAAAACCCAAATTGTTATAAAGAAAAAAGGTTAACATTAATAGGGGTGCCCAAACTTTTTCATATGACTGTATTTAAAGAGAACCATTTGAACAAAGAATCAAATCTACCGTAAGATAAAATTTGTAGGAAATTATTCACTATAACTTGTATTTTCTTCTTTCAGCTCTCTGCCTATTCTAGTTTTAGGAGTCATATGATAACAAAAAAAAAGACAGTTGCACTCTGAAATGCTAAAGCATGCAAACAATGAATATAACAATTAGCAGATTTCCTTTAGTATTACTGCTAAAGGAAATCTGGGAAAAATTGAGATATTTAGCATGCAAAAATGGCCATTTCAATACCTGCCCAGTAGCCATTGTCAAGGCATGTCTCGTTACTGGGAACCTACACTAAACTGAAGTCTCTCTTTGGGTTAAAACCTTCAGATTTTAGTCTCTATAGCAGGTTCCTATGTGCCTATACACAGGAGGTTTTTAACTCATAGAGAGGCGTCAGTTTAGTGTAGGTTCCCAGTATACGAGATATGCCTTGACGTGGCTGCTGGGCAGATATTGAAATGGCCATTTTTGTATGCTGAATATCTCAATTTTTCCTGGATTTCCTTAAGAAGTAATGCATATCTATATTCCTGCATTCATTGTTTGTATGCTTTAGTATTTCAGAGTACAACTGTCTTTTTTTGTTATTATATGTCATGTTTAGTTTTGCACCTGTTCAGACTGCATTTTGGGAGTGTAGTCAGTCTTTTTATCTAGCTTTAGGAGTCAAAAGGTCAGTTCTAATCAGAGAAGGCAGTTCATTCTTTGAGACCGCCCACTTGACTCCTAAGCCCAGAATGAGGTTGGATTTTAATACATTGCACAAAGCTAAATATCAGTGTGCTCGGCTCCTCCTGCTTTATAACATAATGCTGGTATATTGGATTTTGGTTTCACTGTGACTTGTTTCTTTTAAATACACAGTCAATTGAAGAAAATATTTTGATTTCTGACTCAGCATTAGTTTCTAAAATTGACACGATATGCTATAGTGCCTTGGCCTAAGTTTGTAGTGATAAAAACCATGTTTGATCGCATTTAATTAAACCATTCTGAAGACATTTATCACTGGTTTGAAGATTGGTGACTCAAACGATCTTGATCTTTATGGTCAGCGTCACTGTGCCTGACCTTGTGTGGCCATCATGCATGGAGCATACTTGAAATCATTTCAAGGGTTTGGTCATCACATCAACAGACATATTCGAAGGTCTTGTAATTCGTCCTAAAAGGCTTATGTCTTGGTTTCACCAAGCCGCGTAATTACATCAAGATAAAAACAAAATTGAGAAAGACAGACTGCTTGATAGATATTCTAAAAGTAATTAGTTTTGATCAAATTCCTCACATACAAGTGCATATCTCTGATTATTGAACAATAAAAGCCATTTTAATATAGAAATATCTAAGACTGACAGAAATTCTAAAAGTAATTAGTTTTGATCAAGTGCCTCATATACAGGAGCATAGCCCTTATTACTGAACAATAAAATGCACTCGAATACACAATGAACTGAAATTAAGCTCAATTTATCATTTTAATGTTCAGTTACAATTTAGCATTATACAGTAGGACATTGCCGGCTTAAAACAGAAGGTATTTCCATGTCGTCGTCAAAAATACCAAAAACAAAGGGTTTAGTCCATATTTTTAGTTACATAGTTACATAGTTTGAAAAAAGACCTAGGTCCATCTCATTGAACCTTCCTCTACTATTTATACATTTTAGCACTAAATCATTTATAACCGTATATATATATATATATATATACAGGGGTTGGACAAAATAATGGAAACACCTGGAAACATCAACAAAAGTTAGTTTAATATGGTGTAGGTCCACCTTTTGCGGCGATTACAGCCTCACTTCTCCGAGGTATGGATTCATACAAGGTGTGAAATGTTTCCAAAAGAATTTTAGCCCATTCTGCAGTTAAAACACTCTCCAGTTCTTTGAGCGACGATGGTGGCTGAAATCGACGTCTAACTTGAATCTCTAAAATTGACCATAAATACTCAATAGTGTTGAGGTCTGGGGATTGTGAGGGCCAAATGAGATGCTCAACTTCATTAGAATGTTCCTCGTGCCATGCTTTAAAGATTCTAGCTGTATGAGTTGGTGCATTATCATCCTGAAAGATGGCGTTCCCCTCCGGGAACAGTACTTGAACTGTGGCGCCCTGGACAAGCCAGGACATCACAGGTGCTGCAACAACACACCCCACACCCCGGCTAGGCACATCAAAGTCAGACAAAAACCCTTGTTGCCTCTCTCCAGGGGCTGATGTCCACACCAGGGGGTGGAGCCAGGCAGTTGGCCCCACCCACCGAAGAGTTCACAGTCCTGGAGGCAGGAACAGTAGACAGATCAGTTAGGGAAGTGGAAGAGAGAGGAGTGAAGTGGTAAAGGAGCAGACTGACCGTGTCCGGGTGCGTGGCCCGGGCACATACAGCAAGGTTGGCAGACGGTATCGGATCGGAGAGCGAAGAGAAGCCAACACCATTCGGCAGGGCCTATGGACCCCGACCAGGCTTGGAGTCGCCGTAAAACCGGTCAAATCCGTTAGCGAAGGGAACCTCCGGGGTTTCCCAGCAGTCAAGACCCGATTGAAGGCAACCGCTCAAACCGTGAGGGGAAATACAGTCACCGCCAAGGCTACAATTCCCAGGGCCAGAGCCTGCGGGCAAAAGGGGCTCCCTCAGCATCCATTCCATCCAAGCTGGGGAGCGGGTTACCGGTGGGAAGCCACCAGAACCGAGAACATAACACAGGTGCAGGGAAAGGCAGTCACCGCCAACCTACCGGGAGAAGAACCACCGCAGCTGTCTGTGGGACCCGTCCATCCAGCCGTTTGTTTTACCGAAGACTTTGCATTCATCATTGGCTGAGTGAGTACCACTGTGCCGTGCGGCACCGCGCTGCCCCCGCGACCCTGCACCTCACCAGACCCAGTAACCCACCTGCCATCCCTCCCTCACCGGGCCCCGGGACAACCAACCCCCCTACCCACGGAGGGGAAGAACAACATCTAACCTGCTCCCTGTCATCGCTCCCGGGATCCCCGTCCAGAGCAGCGGTGGTGTTAAAACCTCACCACAACCGTGGGTGGCGTCACGGACAATATCCCTAAACCGCACCACCCCTTTTCACTCACGGGCGAGGAGCGCCGCTCGAGTCTCCGGGATCCGGCCCATCGCTCGAGCCACCGACCAAGCGAGCAGCAGCAGCAGCCGGACCCGAGCAGTGGGTGAGCGCAGCGTCCCCTCCCCGCCCGCGACAGAACCATGGGATGTACTTGGTCACCCAAAATGCCAAAATAATCTCGGCTGTTAATTCTTACATGAAGGGATATCACATGTTTCCACTGCTCGAGGGACCAATTCTGGTGGTTTCTTCACCACTCAAAACGCTTGGACACATTTGTCATTGAGAGCAGCGGTTTTCTAATTGCAGCTCTTCCGTGGAATCCAGATTTGTGCAGCTCCCGACGAACAGTTTTCATGAAAACTGGGTTCTGTAGGTGTTCATTGAGCTCAGCAGTGATTTTCGGAGCCGTGGTCTTGCGATGCTCTCTCACAATTCACTTTAGAGTCCGACGGTCTCTCTCAGTCAACTTCGACTTTCGGCTGGACCTGTGCTTTGCTGATGACGTTTTTCCTTCTCTTTCAAACGCAGTCATTACTTTGGAGACAGTACCTCTTGATACGCCAAGCATTTGGGCACTTTCTGTTACACTAGCGACTGCCATACGAGCACCAACAATTTGGCCTCTTTATAAAAATCCGAGAGGTCTACCAATGTTATCAGGCTCTAATCAATGTTCTTACAATTCTGCAAAACAAACAGTTAATTTACATACACATATCACATAACACAAATAATCAACTACAAAACATTAACATATGTCATGGTTTGCATGTTTATAACATTTTCGAAGATTATGATGCCAAAACGTTAGGTGTTTCCATTATTTTGTCCAACCCCTGTATATACTGTATATATACAGTATAAAGAGAAAAATCAGAAAAATTGACAATTTTGAAGTGCTCTCTTAATTTTTGCTATATATATATATATATATATATATATATATATATATATATATATACAGTGCCTACAAGTAGTATTCAACCCCCTGCAGATTTATCAGGTTTGATAAGATGCAAATAAGTTAGAGCCTGCAAACTTCAAACAAGAGCAGGATTTATTAACAGATGCATAAATCTTACAAACCAACAAGTTATGTTGCTCAGTTAAATTTTAATACATTTTCAACATAAAAGTGTGGGTCAATTATTATTCAACCCCTAGGTTTAATATTTTGTGGAATAACCCTTGTTTGCAATTACAGCTAATAATCGTCTTTTATAAGACCTGATCAGGCCGGCACAGGTCTCTGGAGTTATCTTGGCCCACTCCTCCATGCAGATCTTCTCCAAGTTATCTAGGTTCTTTGGGTGTCTCATGTGGACTTTAATCTTGAGCTCCTTCCACAAGGTTTCAATTAGGTTGTCAGGAGACTGACTAGGCCACTGCAACACCTTGATTTTTTCCCTCTTGAACCAGGCATTGGTTTTCTTGGCTGTGTGCTTTGGGTCGTTGTCTTGTTGGAAGATGAAACGACGACCCATCTTAAGATCCTTGATGGAGGAGCGGAGGTTCTTGGCCAAAATCTCCAGGTAGGCCGTGCTATCCATCTTCCCATGGATGCGGACCAGATGGCCAGGCCCCTTGGCTGAGAAACAGCCCCACAGCATGATGGTGCCACCACCATGCTTGACTGTAGGGATGGTATTCTTGGGGTCGTATGCAGTGCCATCTAGTCTCCAAACGTCACGTGTGTGGTTAGCACCAAAGATCTCGATCTTGGTCTCATCAGACCAGAGAACCTTGAACCAGTCTGTCTCAGAGTCCTCCAAGTGATCATGAGCAAACTGTAGACGAGCCTTGACATGACGCTTTGAAAGTAAAGGTATCTTACGGGCTCGTCTGGAACGGAAACCATTGCGGTGGAGTACGTTACTTATGGTATTGACTGAAACCAATGTCCCCACTGCCATGAGATCTTCCCGGAGCTCCTTCCTTGTTGTCCTTGGGTTAGCCTTGACTCTTCGGACAAGCCTGGCCTTGGCACGGGTGGAAACTTTCAAAGGCTGTCCAGGCCGTGGAAGGCTAACAGTAGTTCCATAAGCCTTCCACTTCCGGATGATGCTCCCAACAGTGGAGATAGGTAGGCCCAACTCCTTGGAAAGGGTTTTGTACCCCTTGCCAGCCTTGTGACCCTCCACGATCTTGTCTCTGATGGCCTTGGCCTTTGTTTTTCCCATGTTGACCAAGTATGAGTGCTGTTCACAAGTTTGTGGAGGGTCTTAATTAGTCAGAAAAGGCTGGAAAAAGAGATAATTAATCCAAACATGTGAAGCTCATTGTTCTTTGTGCCTGAAATACTTCTTAATACTTTAGGGGAACCAAACAGAATTCTGGTGGTTTGAGGGGTTGAATAATAAATGACCCTCTGAATAAACTTTTCACAATTTAAAAAAAAAAAAAAAGAAATAACATTCTTTTTTGCTGCAGTGCATTTCACACTTCCAGGCTGATCTACAGTCCAAATGTCACAATGCCAAGTTAATTCCGAATGTGTAAACCTGCTAAATCTGCAGGGGGTTGAATACTACTTGTAGGCACTGTATATATATATATATATATATATATATATATATACACACATAATATATACTGTATTCATACATAGTTTGGTGTCATCAGCAAAGACTGACACTATACTATCAATCCCCTACACAAGGTAATTACCGTATTTTTCGGACTATAAGACGCACCGGACTATAAGACGCACCCTGGTTTTAGAGGAGGAAAATAGGAAAATAAAACTTTAAGCAAAAAAATGTGGTCATGACACACTGTTATGGGGTGAGGATCTGCTGCTGACACTGTTATGGGGGTAATGTCCCCAAATTCTCTACTAAGGTACCCCATCCTGGTAATGATCCTCCTGCCTTGTATATGATCCTGCTATAAACCCCCATCCTGCTCATATACCTCCATCCTGCTCATATACCCCTATCCTGCTCATATACCAGCATCCTGCTCATATTCCCCCATCCTGCTCATGTACTCCCATCCTGCTCATATACCCCCATCCTATTGATATACCCCATCCATCCTGCTCATATTCCCCCATCCATCCTGCTCATATACTCCCATCCTGTTCATATACCCCATCCTGTGCATATACCCCCATCCTGTGCATATCCCCTTATACTGTTCATATACCCCCATCCTGTTCATATACCCCCCATTCATCCTGCTCATATACTCCCATCCTGCTATATGCCCCCATCATGCTCATATACCATCCTGGTATATGCCCTGTATCCTATAGCACAGAGAAAAAAAAATAAACGTTTATACTCACCTTTTCCTCACTCCCTGCACACCGATCATCTTCCTCTCTGCGCCGCTGACCTGTGTGTGTGGAGCCTTTCCCCGGCAGCATCGCGATGTCTTCCTGTCTGTGCCGATCAGCTGATCAGCACATATCAGCTGACCGTCACAGACAGGAAGACATCGCGTGCTGCAGGGGGACGGCTCCACACACGGGGACGGGTGAGTACACTGATTCACTGCACCCCGCGCTGATGATGACGTGCGGGGAGCAGTGAATACAGCCGCACATGATCACTCCAGGCTGTAGTTGCCAGGGGTGATCATGCGTCCCCGCTCGTCCTCCCACCCACCTGTCAGCGCCGGCTTCTGCATTGAGAAATGGGCGGGAGGATGGGCGTGCATATGTAATGAGCGGGCCCACATGGTCACAGCAGGCTGCTACAGCCTGGTCGTACCCCCGATGACCCGCTCCACCGCAGCACCCTCATTCCTGGCCGCAGCCCTATAGTCAGACCATAAGACGCACCCCCAACTTTCCCCCAACATTTGGGGGAAAAAAAGTGCGTCTTATGGTCCGAAAAATACGGTAATAATGAGATTAAAAAGAATCGGTCGTAGCACGGATCCCTGCGGCACCCCACTGCTGACTAGCCCATTTGGAAAATGTACCATTTATGACTACTCTTTGTTTCCTATCTTTTAGCCGATTCCTTACTCAGTAGCATATAGTTACCTCTAGTCCTTGCTTCTGGAGCTTTACTATAAGGCTGTTATGTGGCACATTATCAAATGTATTTGCAGAGTCCAAATAAATCGATTTTGCCTCTACTAGAGTTCCTATCGTCTTCCTCTGTGAAGAGTTTATATGTTGGTGTAGGAACAGAATATTACATTTTGAACATGATTAGCTAAGCAAAAGATCACAACTTGGTTGGTATATAAAAATGAAGCAGACATTGCTGTTCCACTTGTCTACATGAACTCTTTGACGCGCCACATGACTTAAAGGGGCCATGTATGATATTACCTATATCTAATTCTTTATCTTGATGAAGTAATGCACCTAGGACGGAGTGAGGCTCTGTGCCCACATAGCGTATTTTCATGCAGTTACGCTGCGATCTGCACCGCAGTGTAACTGCATGCGTCCTGCGTCCCCAGCACAATCTATGAAGATTGTGCCTAACCCATGCCCACGTGGCATATTAGAACGCAGCGCTTCGGCTACTGCCGGATCGCTGCGTTCTAAGAAGTGACATGTCACTTCTTTCGTGCGCTCTGCATGCAGCCCCCGCTCTGTCTATGGGAGGGGCTGCATCCAGAGCGCATGAAATCGGCTTTTCAGTACGCACTGTTTCTACACGTGTGCTGTTCAAATCGCTGCAGAAATTTCTGCAGGGACAGAACGCGACGTGGGCACATAGCCTAATACTGTAGCTGCATATACACCATGTTCCAAATTATTATGCAAATTGGATTTAAGTGTCATAGCGATTAATTTTTATTTTTTTCAATGAAACTCATTGATGGTATTGTGTCTCAGGGTTCTTTGGATCACTGAACTCAATCTCAGACACCTGCAATAATTAGTTTGCCAGGTGACCCCAATAAAAGCAAAACTGGATGTTCCACAATATTAAGCAGGCCACAGTTTTCAAGTAACATGGGAAAAAAAGTATCTCTCTGCTGCCGAAAAGCATCAAATAGTGTAATGCCTTGGAGAAGGGATGAAAACATTAGATATTTCACAAAAACGTAATCGTGATCATCGTACTGTGGAGAGATTTGGGGCTGCTGATTCACAGCACATACATGTTTGTGCTGATAAAGGCAAATGAGGAAGGTTTCTGCCAGGCAAGTCATTCGGATTAAGAGAGCAGCTGTTAAAAAGACATTATAAACCAGCAAACAGATATTTGAAGCTGCTGGTGCTTCTGGACACCCTCGAACCTCAAGGTGTAGGATCCTTCAAAGGCTTGCTGGGGTGCATAAACCTACTATTCGGCCACCCCTAAGCAGTGCTCACAAGCAGAAACGGTTGCAGTGGGCCCAGACATACATGAAGACTAATTTTCAAACAAACAGTCTTGTTTACTGATGAGTGTCGAGTAACCCTGGATGGTCCAGATGGATGGAGTAATGGATGGTTGGTGGATGACCACCATGTCCCAACAAGGCTGCGACGTCAGCAAGGAGGTGGAAGAGTCATGTTTTGGGCCGGAATCATGGGGAGACATCTGGTAGGACCCTTTAGGGTTCCTGAAGGTGTGAAAATGACATCTGCAATGTATATAGAGTTTCTGACTGACAACTTTCTTCCACGGTACAATAAGCAGAAACGTGCCTTCAGAAGCAAAGTCATCTTCATGCATGACAATGCACCATCTCATGCTGCAAAGAATACGTCATGAATGTGTCATTGGCAGCTATGGGCATAAAAGGAGATAAACTCATGGTGTGGCAACCATCTTCCCCTAACCTCAACCCTATAGAGAACCTTTGGAGTATCATCAAGCAAAAGATCTATGAGGGTGGGAGGCAGTTAACATCAAAACAGCAGCTCTGGGAGGTTATTCTGACATCATGCAAAGAAATTCGAGCAGAAATTCTCCAAAACTCACAAGTTCAATGGATGCAAGAATAGTGAAGGTGATATCAAAGAAGGGTTCCTATATTAATATGTAACTTGGCCTGTTAGGATGCTTTGGATTCAAAGAGCTTTTTATTTCAGTGAATGTAACCTCCTAATGCTGCAAATTCCACAAATGAGCATTTTCAGATCTTTAAAACATATAAAATGTTTAGAAACTCTACTGTGCCTAATAATTTGGAACAGTGCATTTTGAGGTTTTTTTTAATGTTGAAGATTATACTGTTATCATTGGGAGGTTTCTTCAATAAAATTCAATGTATACTCTAACGGGTGATGACTTTTATTAGACTGACTGTCATTTGCACCGACCATTTTGGAAAATCAGAGAAAAATATCAATTGCATAATAGTTTGGAACATGGTGTACATTAAATGGAAGTAAACTAGGGACTACAGACCAGGAAAAGGACTTGGGTATTCTGGTTACAAATAAGCTGAGCAGCAGCACTCAATGTCAGGCAGCAGCTGCAAAAGCAAACAAGATTTTAGTGTGTATAAAGAGAGATTAGATCCCGTGATCCCAACGTATTGTTACTCCTCCATAAATTATTTGTAAGGCCACCTCTAGAATATGGGATCCAATTTTGGGCTCCACGTTTTAAAAATGATATTGGGAACATAGAGTCAATTCAAAGGAGGCAACTAGACTACTACATGGAATGGAAGGCCTCCCATATGATGACAGGTTGAAAACGTTGGGCTAAAAAAAGACGTCTCAGAGGAGATCTCATTTATATAAATACATGTGTGGTCAATATAAAGGACTGGCACATGACTTATTCCTTCCAAAGACAATACTAATTACCAGGGGGCATTGCCTGCGAGTGGAAGAAAGGCGATTCTGGCAGCTAAATAGGAAAGGGTTCTTTACAGTTAGAGCAGTCAGATTGTGGAAAACCCTACCTCAAGAGGTAGTAATGGCAGATACTGTAACAGCTTTTAAAAAAGGGCTGGATGATTTCCTCAGTACACACAACATTGTGGGTTAGATAATTTAGTGACAAAAAAAATGTATAATTGGTGGCGAAAGGTTGAACTAGATGAACCTAGGTCTTTTTTTAACCTATGTAACTATGAATTTCCTGGCTTGTTTGTCTATTTTTCTGGCTGTACTTCTCTTACTTTACTCCGTTTGGTGGATGGGAAAAGCAAAGCCGCTTTTATAACTTCCTCTTAAATTTACACAATCAGACGAGAAAAAAAAAGTTAAAAAAAGATCACACAGATATGACAGCGAGTGACCACGTATCACGTATACAGAGTAGTCCATTGTTAATGAGAGGGGAATGAACCACAACTCCTGGAAGAAGCCTAAAAATATTAATAAGAAGAGTCTCATTCCGGACAACTAGTCTCGAGGACGGATAACTTGTGTGAAGAACTCCGAGAAAAGTATTCTGAAGATATTGTACTGAGAGGTTGTGTTGCGGTTAGGACAGATCTTAGTCAACACCTTTCGAAATGGAAAATTGATATTTGATGGACAGTGAGAGCTAGTCTACATGACCTAGTGTGGTGGTAGACATTTGGGAAAACCCCTAAATCAAGGAATTTATAGAACTTCTCCTGAATGTGAAAGAAGGCAGAATGGATCAGAGGTTCTCCAGAGTTTTCCTCCTGCTTCTGATACTTGGTAATATTCTATGTGTCTTATTTTGTCTAATTCTTCTAGAAGTGTCACTTTCCATGGATTACGATAGAGGCTACAGAATAATATTCTGTGATTTTAGAGGTAATCTCATGATTTGTTACTCTAAATTCTGTAAAAATAGGATAATGTGGATTATTATGACCTTCCAAGGACAAATTTAGTGCATCCCAGCCTTTTAATACTTGATTGAAGAAAATATTGGCTCATCTGCAAAACCTCATAAAACGTGGAGAGGAAAGCAGTATTTTTTTTAAACCCAATCAGCCCTTTAAAGGGAATGTCCCACTAACAGGGTACATTGTAATCAATAGATCTTGGAATAATAATTCAACTCAATCCACAAAAACACAAGTCCCCATTCAGGTCCATCATCTGTTAATAGAAATATAGGGGGGCTTACATGTTACTGGCAGCACAAAGGCTCTGGAAAAGCGCAATGGCTGCCCACTTAAATAAGAAAACCAGCAAAACAGCACTCCCAAATCCAAATTGGCCCCCATTCTTAGAATCACAATGTGCCTAAACCACAGTTAACATCCCCATGTTTGGCATTGTTGTAGTGAGTTTAATTTTCGGGGTGTGTGGCTCCAGAAGCACGAGCTGGGCACAAAATACGGGCACTACAATGTACTGGGCACAACAAAGATTTATTTGCAATTTTTAATACTGCAACATTAACTGCGTTTGACTTCATGGGTGTTTTCCGGAGATTAAATAGTCACTACACCCATAGATGAATTCCCAGAGGGGTATAATTTCTAAAAACATTTCACTTGAGGGGTTTCTCCTGTTTTGGCACTTAGGGGCTCTGCAAATGGAGTCTGCAAACTACTCTCAGAAAATCTGTGCTCCAAAAGTCAAATGTTGCTCCTTTTCTTCCGAGGCCTGCGGTGCGGCCAGACAGTACTGAACAGTCACATGTGGGTTATTGCCATATTCATGAAAAATTATGTAACATATTATGGGGCCTTTTTTTTACTTATTCCCCTTGTAAAAATTGGAAATCTGGGTTTAAAACAACATTTTGGTTTTTAAAATGTAATTATATTTTCTTCACTGCTCAATACTATAAAATGTTGTGACAAACCAGTAGTGTCAATATTCTCACTGCACCCATGGATGAATTCATCAAAGGTTACAGTTTGTAATATGGGGTCACTTATGGGGGATTTCTTCTGTTCTGACACCTCAGGGGCTTTGGCAAATTCAGGAAAAATTGCATAACAAAATTCTATTGTCCATTAGCTCCTGTTACCTTAGTAAAGATGAAAAAATGAAATGCGGTCAAAGCAACATTTTCATGTTAAAAATGTATTTTTATTTTCACTAGAGGTCTAGTTTCCAAAATGTAGTTCTGGTTATCTGTGAGTCTGCCACTATCAATCACTATTTATCCACAGTTCCAGATATTCCCTTAGAGCAAAGAAAAGCTTCCTCCTGGAGGGTTTAAATTTCATATTTAAACATATTTTTTTTTTCTTTTGAAGGAAATATGTATTTACAACAGCTGGGTACAGCGATGGGGACTCAAGTCACCCCAAGTTTCGCAAATCTGTTCATAATGTGGTTCAAGTTCTCACCGCCTATGTCATATGCCATTAGAGCAAAGACTTCCTCCTTGAGGGTTTAAATTTCATATTAAAACATATTTCTTTTTCCCTTTGAAGGAAAAATGTATTTACATTGGATTGACACAGCAATGGGGGTTCAAGTCGCCCCAAGTATTACAAATCTGTTCATGGGGTGGTTCAAGTCCTCATCTTCTATGTCATCCCTCAGTACAGAGCCAACATCATTTATTATGATCATCGTTATATAGACGATTTGATTACCATATGGGATGGTACATTCTTTGAAGCTGTGACCTTGTCCAATCCCTAAACACAAATGATTGGGGCATGGCCTTCACTGCACATATCGATCCAAAAGAAACAGTATTTCTTGATTTGGTTATATTTAGTGATGAGCGAGTGTAATCGTTACTATTCGCTACTCGCACAAATAGTACAGTATTCAGGGTATTCATTATATTGCGAGTTAAATCTGTATTCACCTCGCTATATTCAGATGTCCCACCCAGGCGTTTTGGCGCCTAATTTGCAGCCATTAAACATGCTTGGCTTCGTAACCAGCCATCTTGGTTGTGGGATTACTGTGATTGGCTGGCTGAACAGTGTTATAGGGTCTATATAAGCCTTCCACCGCCATTTTTCGTACATTGCGTCAGGAGTCAGCGTTGTATGAGTATAGGGATAAAGAAAGCAGTTGTTAGGGAGAGTGTAGGCCTATTAATAACACAAAAAGCCCTTTTCAGGGTTACCTGCAGTATATAGGTCAGTGTAGTGTACGTAGGGACAGATTTTGAACCAGGGACAGAGTTTAAAGCAGCATGTGACTACCTCCATAGTACCGTCCAGAATACAATAATTCTTTTAAGAGCTGAAACCACTAAACAAGGTCACATCAGGGAGGGGGAGATTGTGCATTAGGTTGAGAATAAGGACCTGCTTCCACAATATTCAGCAGTTCACAGCCTGGCTTGTGGCATCCACCTCAGCCACATTAATGCGTTGCTAGTGACCTTTGCAAATAGCTACAAAGCAGTACTCTTGCATTTACTGCTGCCTGATGCTAAACACAACATTCCTGTTTCTACAATATTTAGGGGTTCATAGCATGACCTGTGCCGTCCACCCACTGCAGCCACATTAATACATTGCTAGGGGCATTTGCAAATAGTTACAAAGCAGTACTCTAGTATGTACTGCTGCCTGATACAAAACACACCGTTCCTGTTTCCGCAATATTTAGGGGTTCACAGCCTGACATGCTGTCCGTCCACATCAGCCACATTAATATGTTGCTAGTGGCCTTTGCAAATAGCTACAAAGCAGTACCCTAGCATTTACTGCTGCCTGATACTAAATGCACTATTCCTGTTTCTACAATATTTAGGTGTTCACAGCCTGACTTCTACCGTCCATTCACAGCAGCCACATTAATTTGTTGCTAGTGGCCTTTGCAAATCAGTATTTTAGCATTTACAGCTGCTTGATACTAAATGCATCATTCCTGTTTCCACAATATTTAGGGGTTTGAAGCCTGACGTGCCATTCATCCACATCAGCCACATTAATACGTTGCTAGTGGCCTTTGCAATTACAAAGCAGAACTCTACCTTTTTGTGCTGTCTAGTACAAAGTACTCACTTCTACTTTTTCCACAATATTTTTGGGGTCAAAGTTTGCTTGGCTTGGGCCATCAACATCTGCAATTTTTTACCAAATCCCAAAATGATAAAAAATCCAGTTGTTAAGAGACGTGGACATGGGCGTGGTAATGTCATTGGTGGGCGACAAGGCAATGAGTCTATATCAAGTCAGAGGAAGCTTGATGCATCCACTATGTTCCTTGCCAAATTTACCGGTCTGGAATGTAAACGTGTGTGGAAGTAAGAAGAGGGAGAGCAGATTCTGTCTTGGGTGGTAGACAAGCCCTTTTCGCATTTGTCAAGCAGCAATAAATCTTAAATGACAACACAGTCTACTATGGATACACAGAAGGCCGTCCCATCCAATATTCAACCTGGTTCTCCTTCCTCACTCCATCATCAGTCACAGGACACATATGACCCCAAGCTTGGCCACTCTGAGGATCTGTTTTGTATGTATCATTTGGTTGGGTCTGACCTCCCACCATGCAGCATTGAAGAGGGACGTGAAAAGGTGGAGAGTGTTGATGCACAACTATTTGAAGACCTACGGCCAGAAGAAAGCCACTCTGAGGAACCTGATTTACTGTCTCCAGAGGTGGAAGCTGATGATGATGAGACACAGTTGCCATCAGGTCAGCCTACAATCTCAAGTGGGAAAGAGGATGAGATGGAAGATGAGGTGGTCGATGATGAATCCACTGATCCGACCTGGACCATTGACATGCATAGCCAGAACAGCAACACAAAGGAAGATGGATATGTAGCATCAACGCAGGCACCAAGGGGTATCGGTTTGCCCATAATTAGAACTGGGTTAACTGTTCCGAAGAGCACCCCCACTGTGGCCCAAGTTAGGGCAAGGGGGCATTCAACCGTTGTCTGGAAGTTTTTTCCTGAAAGTCCTTCAGAGAAAAACATTGTAATCTGTAGCATCTGCCATATCAAGTTGAGTAGAGGCCAGGGCAAAGGTAATGTGAGTACCACTAGTATGCGGAACCACATTGCAGCCAAGCGCCCCAGTCGGTGGACAGAACACCAGGGTGCAACTTTGTGTGTGCGAGTCAAACCACTGCAATGCTGCCTGTGCTACATCCTTCACAATCTGCTGTCCAGGAAGCAGGCGCTCATACATCCTGCCCACAAGGTGCGATTGCACAGACACAGAAAACATCAACCACATTCACATCCTTGTCCCGCGAAGAGTCTAGTTGTCCATGCCTGAGATCTTGGAACAGAAGCGTAATTACCCAGCCATGCACCCACAGGCACAAAACCTAACCTCGCACATTGCCAAATTGCTAGTTGTGAAGATGTTGCCATTTCGGCTTGTGGGAACACAGTGTTTCCGTGATGTCTTGGCTGTGGCTGCCCCATGATACAGTGTTCCCAGCAAGCACTGTATTGCCCGTTGTGCTATCCCGCATTACACAACCACATGTTAAACAATCTCAAACGTGCTCTGACCAACGCGTAATCAGGAAGATCCACCTAACAACCGACACATTGACAAGTTGTTGTGGACAGGGACTATACATATCTGTCACGGAACACTGGATGAACGTGCTGAATACAGGGACAAAGTTGCAAATTGTGACATCACATATCCTACCCACGCCAAGAATTTCAGGGCCAACTTCTACCAGCGTTTTCACCTCATCATATGCCACGTCCTGTCTCCCCTCTATCTCCTCCTCTTGCGCCTCATCCTCTGCGGAATTACCCTCCCCATCACTGCCAAGTTGGGAGCTGTGCAGCAGCACATCGGCAAAGAGGCAACATGCTCTGCTGAAGCTGTTCTGTTTAAGTTACAAACCACACACTGCAGTAGAGCTGTAACAAAGTATAAGTCTGAGTGAGGTCCCTGCTGAATGAGCGGCTTACTAATTCTCTACGCTAGACCCGCAAACCGGGCCTGTGATTGGTTGCAGTCAGATGCTGGGGGCGCGTCTGGCTGGAACCAATCACAGATGAAAGCAGTGAATATGTAATAAGCGGGGAAGAGGAGGAGCCGCGGGAGTGTACAGCCACCGGTGATTCGGTAAATATAGCGCGCCTGATCCAATCCCCCTATCCCCACCACCATCTAAGTGCCAGCCAGATACCCTGGATCAATTCCGGTCCTAACCGGGTTTTTTATTAACCCGGTTAGACCGGCCGATCCAGGGTATCTGCGAGTCCACCTGTCACTATGGTGAAAAACTGCAGCAAAAGTGCTCAAAAGTATTGACATGTTAATGCAGCAAAAACAGAGGTGGTTCACAAGACAGTCAGGAACAAATCCTGATGTATTTGTGTGTGTATGCATGAGATTCAGAAATCTCATAGACTTTGCTGGGACTGTAAAAAGCATTTTCTTAGCATGGATTTGCATAAAACCAAGGCAAAGCCGTAGCTAAATAACGCTGCAAAAATGCCCAGTATGAACATAGCCTTATTCTCCAAGCTCTCCCCATTCACTTTCATCACTTTCCCACCCATTTCAGCCTTTTCCTCAGGCCTCCAGACTTCTTTGTTTGGTCCAGCACTAAATTACTTTCATTTCTCATTGACTTGCATTGTACTCGCTATTCGGAACAAATACGCGAGTATTACAAAGTACTCATTACGAGTATAGCGATTATGAATATTAGAGTACTCACTCATCTCTAGTTATCAAATCATATGTCCACTATTACTACCAAAACTCATTTTAAGCCCCCTTTCACACGTCAGTGATTCTGGGACGTTTGTGCTTTTTTTAAAACGTACCAGAATCACTGACATACGCAGACCCATTATAATGAATGGGTCTGCTCACACATCAGTGATTTTTCACTGCACGTGTCTCCGTGCGGCGTACTCGCGTGTGCGTGATTGCCGCACGGAGACATGTCCATTTTTTTCTGGCATCACTGATGTTCCACGGACCACGCAGTGGTGTGGTCCGTGAAACACGTGCCAGAAAAAAACGTGCTTTTAAAATAAAAAAACATTTTAACTCACCCGGCGTCCAGCGATGTCCTCTGCAGCCCGTTCTCCCTGCTGCTTCTGAGCCGGCTCATTATTGTCGCGCATATTCATTATGCGCGACACAGCCGACCCGGAAGCAGCTGCTGCGAGGGTCACTGCCGGCCGGATGCTGCACCGCGGGAGCGATCAGCACCATGGACAGCGGGAGCGCGCACAGGTGAGTTGTTTTCTAAGTGCAATCACGGGCCACGGAGAACGGAGCCCGGATTGCACTTAGACAACCCACGTGTGCCGTGAATCACGGCACACGCAGGGACATGTGCGTGTTTTACACGCCAGTGAAAAACGTCACTGTTTTTCACTGACGTGTGAAACGGGCCTTAGTTTTGATACAAATGGATTGTTAGATTATCATAGAAGAATAACATCCCATCAAGTCAATTTTTTCGAATCAGAAAAAATTGTTCCTCTAAAGAGGATTATGAACAACAAACCAATATTTAAAAAACTAGATTTATCGAGAAGGGATATCCTCTGGGTATCATTAAAGCAGACTATGAGAATAAATTAAGAAAAACACAAGATGATTGTCTCACTAAAATAAGATCTAGTAATATCATTACCTCTTACAATAGGGGTAATGAGGTAATACAAACCATACTGAAAAAAAAATATTGGTATATTTTGAAAAAAGATCGAATTCTTAGCGAACGTTTAGCACCTGACCCGGGATCATCTTTCTTAGGGAAAAAACAATAAAAAATTATTTTTGCTCCTAGTAAATTAAGAAGTGACCAAGACAGAGCAAAAATTAATATCAAAATTTTACACACTGAAAACACCTCAAAAGGGGTTACAAGATGCGAAACTAAGAAGTGCTGTAGGATTTTCAATCATGGTACGAATACCATAAGATCAAATAGCACAGGAGAGGTTATCCCGATTAAACAGAAACTCACATGTAGTAGTGACTATGCTATCTACACTCCCTGACAGAAGTTCTGTCCCTTATCCGTGTTATGTAAATAAAAGCTTATAACCTGAATTCATCCATTGGTTTTAAAAATTACTCTTTTGAAATCTGAAACCCTCCCAAATTTGGTTTAGGTTATGAAAATAAAGATGCTGCAAAGATGAAATATTGATCATTTAATGAACACAGAAAGGTCAGATTTTGACAAGACAAAAGTTTTGTCGCCCACAGAAAGTAATGTGAAATTCAAACAAATAATTAACTTCTAATAGAAAGATAAGTTGCATAACATTGGTGAATGAAGTTGTGGTGCTATTGAAGCCATATTTAATATTTTGGTTAACTTCCATGAGCTTGAAGGACTGCATCCATGCAGTTCAACAATGATTTATACAATTTATTAATGAAGTCATCAGGAATAACAAAGAATGCAGTCTTACATGCCTCCCAGAGTTCATCTAGATTCTTTGGTTTTGTCTTCCAAGCTTCCTCTTTCATCCTACCCCAAACAGGCTCAATCATGTCAATGTCTGGTGACTGGGCTGGCCAGTCCTTGAGCACCTTGATCTTCTTTGCCAGGAGGAACTTTGTTGTAGAGATGGATGTATGAGATGGAGCACCATCCTGCTGCAGAATTTGACCTCTTTTATGATTGGGAATGTAAGAGGTAGCTAATACTTTTTCATATTTTAGGCTATTGATAATGCCTTCCACCTTCCAAATATTTCGCACACCCCATACTGAATGTAACCCCAGGCTATGATCTTTACACCACCAAACTTAACTGTTTTCTGGATCCATACGGGCTCCAGTAGGGCTCCTGCAGTATTTGCGGTGGCTGTGGTGTCATTCAATTGAAGATTCATCAGAGAAATCCACCTTCTGCCACTTTTCCAGTGTCCATCTGTTTAGCAGGCTGTGGGACTTGGCAAATGCCACATGTTTTTTTTTAATTGCCTTTTGTTTAGTGGTGGCTTCTGGGCACTGATTCGAACATGGAGGCCATTTTGAGACAGAATCCTACAAACTGTTCTAGTTGACACAGGGACTTGAGGTGACCAGGCCTTTTGGAGCTCTGCTGCAGTGGAAGTGGCTTTGGATTTTCTAACCAACAAAGTTCCTCCTGAGCAGTTGTCTTGCGGGGTCTGCCGGACCTGGGCTTGTCAAAAACATCTCCAGTCTCTTCAAATCTTTTTCTAATTCTTTGTACTTGATGCTGAGACACATTAAAGGTGCCAGCCACCTCTGCAGTGTATCTGGTCTTGATCCTCTTGATAATCAAGGCTTTGGTTGCAGGGTGGATTTTTGGCATGTTGTCAGAGGTCAAGTTGCAGTTCAAGTGAAGGTCTGGGGTGTTGAGTTTCTTTTTATACACACCCACTAATTAACCGATCATTTAGTAAGCACAGGTGAGGATGTAAACTAGGATTTGGGTGCATTATATGAGAAGACGACAAAACTTTTGTCTTGCCAAAATCTGACCTTTCTGTGTTCATTAAATGATCAATATTTCAGCTTTGCGGCAACTTTATTTTCATAACCTAAACCAAATTTGGGAGGGTTTCAGCTTTCAAAAGAGTAATTTATGAAACCAATGGATGAATTTAAAGTCAGGTTTTAAGCTTTTATTTACATAACATGGATAAGCGACAGAACTTCTGCCAGGGACGATATGCTATCATCTGATATTGTGGCTTGCAGGTCGTACTATGCAAACCCTTAGCTTTAGAATGAATGGACACCGCCATAACGCGATAAACAGTTTTATTAAACACAGTTTATCAAGGCACCTTACTATCAAGCAGAATAAAGATTTTTGCATACTTGACACACCAGTTGAACAAATCCCATTTGATACACAAAATCGTATTAGCACATTAAACCTAAAAGAGCCATTCTGGATTTATAGACTGCAGTGCCTGTATCTGGATGGCTTGAATGATGTGGCTGAACAAGTCTGATATGTAATGCATATATTTTACATATATGTATATATATAGAGTACAGACCAAAAGTTTGGACACACCTTCTCATCTCTAGAACAACTGTTAAGAGGAGACTTTGTGCAGCAGGCCTTCATGGTAAAATAGCTGCTAGGAAACCACTGCTAAGGACAGGGAACAAGCAGAAGAGACTTGTGCCTGAAGAAATATTCAGGACACTTTCTTGGATTATTAACTCCTGTATGTGATGTTACGTCTTAGCACCAATGTGCCTGAAGAAATATTCAGGAAACCTGAAAGTTAAGTTTGACCTGGCGTGATTCATCAATGTCCGTTTTGTGTACCTTAATTTATCTACTGTCTAAATTGTATCAATTTGTCAAAATATTATGTATGTAAACCCTGTTCTTGATATTTAAGACCAGGGGTGACCTGTATATTGGTCTATTTTGCAGACAAATTGATGGTGTGTTTTTTCATTATACACTAAATGGTGTGGTATCATAAACTGCTTTATCTACCGTATATACTGGCGTATAAGACGACTTTTTACCCCCTTAAAATAATGGCTACAGTGGGGGGTCGTCTTATACGCCGGATATACGGGGGGGGGTGTGTGTGTGTATATATATATATGTACACTGCAGCGTCCAGGGGAGGTGGGGGCAGCAGCTCTGGAGCACAGGGGAACGCTGTGGGCTGCAGCCTTTGATCTCCTGCACCCGCTCATATAATATGCACAGCCGCTGTCCATCTCCAATGGTGCTGAAATCGCACGCAGTGATGGGCTGGGGAGCGGTGCATATTATATGAGCCTGCGTCCCAGTGTGATCGCACATGCCCACCCTGTGTTAGATTTGGCCCCCAGGCTGCTGCTCATTCTAAAATAAAAAAGCTTTACTTACCCCTGCAGCGTTTCTCCCCGTGTCCCTGCTTCCACTGTGATCAGGCAGAGATCTCAGTCTGCTGTGCCGATCACATGACCGCACTGAGAACCAGGAAGTGGAAGAACAGAAGCACGGAGCCAGACAGGAGGGAGCTCAGCGCTGGAGGAGGTAAGGAAAGAGGGTTTTATTTTACTATGGGCAGCAGCCTAGGGGCCATATCTGACACAGGGGGACTTGTGCGATCTATAGGGGCCATGGGCAGCACTATGGGGGCGATATCTGACACAGGGGGACTTGTGCGATCTATATAGGGGCCATGGGCAGCACTATGGGGGCGATATCTGACACAGGGGGACTTGTGCGATCTATATAGGGGCCATGGGCAGCACTATGGGGGCGATATCTAACACAGGGGGACTTGTGCCCATTATGGGCCCCGGTGAGCTGCTTCTAACCCCCCAGATGTATGCCCTGCCAATCCCCCCCTCCCGCCGATGCCGCGGGTGCTGTACCCGCCGAGCCGCGGGTGCAGGCCCCACAGAGCAGCAGAGTTGTGTGTATTTGTCTGTATGTAGCAGAGTTGTATGTGTTTGTCTGTATGTAGCAGAGTTGTATGTGTTTGTCTGTATGTAGCAGAGTTGTATGTGTTTGTCTGTATGTAGCAGAGTTGTATGTGTTTGTCTGTATGTAGCAGAGTTGTATGTGTTTGTCTGTATGTAGCAGAGTTGTACGTGTTTGTATGTAGCAGGGTTGTATGTGTTTGTCTGTATGTAGCAGAGTTGTATGTGTTTGTCTGTATGTAGCAGTGTTGTATGTGTTTGTCTGTATGTAGCAGAGTTGTATGTGTTTGTCTGTATGTAGCAGAGTTGTATGTGTTTGTCTGTATGTAGCAGAGTTGTGTGTGTTTGTCTGCATGTAGCAGAGTTGTATGTGTTTGTCTGTATGTAGCAGAGTTGTATGTGTTTGTCTGTATGTAGCAGAGTTGTATGTGTTTGTCTGTATGTAGCAGAGTTGTATGTGTTTGTCTGTATGTAGCAGAGTTGTATGTGTTTGTCTGTATGTAGCAGAGTTGTATGTGTTTGTCTGTATGTAGCAGAGTTGTGTGTGTGTGTTTGTCTGTATGTAGCAGAGTTGTGTGTGTTTGTCTGTATGTAGCAGAGTTGTGTGTGTTTGTCTGTTTGTAGCAGAGTTGTGTGTGTTTGTCTGTTTGTAGCAGAGTTGTGTGTGTTTGTCTGCATGTAGCAGAGTTGTGTGTGTTTGTCTGTTTGTAGCAGAGTTGTGTGTGTTTGTCTGTTTATAGCAGAGTTGTGTGTGTTTGTCTGTTTGTAGCAGAGTTGTGTGTGTCTGTTTGTAGCAGAGTGTAGTACCATTGTTTCAGTCCAGTTGTGGCTTTATACAGCAGGGAGGAGCATTCCTTGCTGTACTAAGTGAACATTGGAGCAATTGATCTGTCAATGGCCCTTTAAAAACATATTGTACGGCTCTCGCGGAATTAAAATTAACATGTTGCAATCAAAGCAGACTTTTTTTCATTTGGGAGCGGGGTAGTCTTATACAGTGAGTATATCCCAAATTCTATATTTTTAGGGCAGAAGTTGGGGGTCGTCTTATACGCCCAGTCGTCTTATACGCCGGCATATACGGTACTTTAATAAAATTGAATATACTTTGGGGAATATTTTGGTTGTATTATACATATATTATTCCCTAGGCCTAGAGCCATTTTTGAGATTAATTGTTTGGGCTAAAGAACACAAGGAATGGAAATTAGACCAGTGGAAATCTGTGCTTTGGTCTGATGAGTAGAGATGAGCGAACCGGTCGCGGTTCGGCTCGAGGTCGGTTCGCCGAACGGAGGTCCCGTTCGAGTTCGGTTCGTCGAACGTTCGACGAACCGAACTCAAACTGCATAGGAAACTATGGCAGGCAATCACAAACACATAAAAACACCTAGAAAACACCCTCAAAGGTGTCCAAAAGGTGAGAAACAACTCACAACACAACACAAACACATGGGAAAGTGACAAGGACATATACTCATGCGAAAACAAAACAGCTGGACAAGGAAAAAGAGGAGGAGACCCAGATATATGAGTATATGCAAGGAAACATCGATGCCATTACTGTGCAACTTGAGCCCTGCTCATTTTAGGCTTCCAATCTGGATAAATTGCCTGAGCTTGCCACGTACGCCTTGGGGATCTTGTCGTGTCCTGCAGCCAGCATTCTCTCGGAACCTGTCTTCAGTCCTGCTGGGGGTCTGCTGGCAGATAAGCACACGTGTCTGTCCACTGACAATGTGGACATGGCCCTCAGAGGACTTTTCTTCCCCTGGGTCAGCCAGGGGAGGCAAAAGGCACGCGTATTTTTGAGAGTGCTTCATGCAAAGCATCTTTTTCATTTTGAAAAGGGGGATCAAGTGATGCCAGTCAAGTGGGGTGTGTGTGGCCCAATTAGTGGAAACGAGGGAGACTGTGGTTGGAGTCCCCTCGCTTTTGAAAAAAGAACCAAGATCAACAAGTCATGGCTCTCAGAGGACTTTTCTTCCCCTGGGTCATCCAGGGGACGGGAAAGGCACGCGTATTTTTGAGAGTGCTTCATGCAAAGCATCTTTTTCATTTTGAAAAGGGGGATCAAGTGATGCCAGTCAAGTGGCGTGTGTGTGGCCCAATTAGTGGAAACGAGGGAGACTGTGGTTGGAGTCCCCTCGCTTTTGAAAAAAGAACCAAGATGAACAAGTCATGGCTCTCAGAGGACTTTTCTTCCCCTGGGTCATCCAGGGGACGGGAAAGGCACGCGTATTTTTGAGAGTGCTTCATGTAAAGCATCTTTTTCATTTTGAAAAGGGGGATCAAGTGATGCCAGTCAAGTGGGGTGTGTGTGTGGCCCAATTAGTGGAAACGAGGGAGACTGTGGTTGGAGTCCCCTTGCTGTTGAAAAAAGAACCAAGATGAACAAGTCATGGCTCTCAGAGGACTTTTCTTCCCCTGGGTCATCCAGGGGACGGGAAAGGCACGCGTATTTTTGAGAGTGCTTCATGCAAAGCATCTTTTTCATTTTGAAAAGGGGGATCAAGTGATGCCAGTCAAGTGGGGTGTGTGTGGCCCAATTAGTGGAAACGAGGGAGACTGTGGTTGGAGTCCCCTCGCTTTTCAAAAAAGAACCAAGATGAACAAGTCATGGCTCTCAGAGGACTTTTCTTCCCCTGGGTCATCCAGGGGACAGGAAAGGCACGCGTATTTTTGAGAGTGCTTCATGCAAAGCATCTTTTTCATTTTGAAAAGGGGGATCAAGTGATGCCAGTCAAGTGGGGTGTGTGTGGCCCAATTAGTGGAAACGAGGGAGACTGTGGTTGGAGTCCCCTCGCGTTTGAAAAAAGAACCAAGATGAACAAGTCATGGCTCTCAGAGGACTTTTCTTCCCCTGGGTCATCCAGGGGACGGGAAAGGCATGCGTATTTTTGAGAGTGCTTCATTCAAAGCATCTTTATCTTTTTCAAAAGGGGGGTCAACTGATGCCAGTCAAGTGGGGTGTGTGTGGCCCAATTAGTGGCAACGAGGGAGACTGTGTTTGGAGTTCCCTCGCTGTGTTTTACATGATTTTCGAAGGGCATGACATGCCTAAGAGGTTGAGTTTCATCATCTGCAACTTGTTGGCAACAGAAAGGCTGCCTTTACACCCTTTTGAGACCGAGGATTTTCGAGACCTTATGCCCATTGCAGTGCCCCAAGAGCCGATGGCCAGTCGTCACTCCTTCTCCAAGAAAGGCGTGCCCGCGCTACCACAGCAGGTCGCACACAACCTCACCGATTCCTTGAGAAACTCTGTGTGTGACAGGGTGCATTTCACCACAGATACTTGGACCAGTAAGCATGGACAGGAGAGTTACATGTTGCTGACTGGGCACTGGGTAACTATGGTGAGAGATGGAGAAGGGTTTGCTGTACAAGTCTTGCCGTCCACACGACTTGTGTGTCAATCCTTCATCTGTATGTACAAGTTCCTCCACTGCTTCTGCCTCCTCAACCTCGTGTGGGTCCTCCACCTCGGCCCAAACCCTGTGTGGTCAGGCCACCCGCGTTGTAACTGCGCCCAAGGAATCCCACACACCTCCTTACTATGCTGGCAGCAGAGCTCAAGGCCATCAGGTGGTCAAATGTTTACTTTGAAATGTAGGGGAAATGTGAGACACCGCTTTGGAATTGTGGACGGTTAGCTCTGGAGAGTGAGACCGAGTTTCATCAATGATTGTCTCCACTCAACCAGCAGCCAGGGAAGGTCGGGTGCGACAATGATGCAAACCAGTCTGCGACCCTTCTTCAGGGCAATGTGGCACACGTGCCTTGTATGGCTCACGTGTTGAACCTGGTTGTCCAGCAATTTTTAAAACACTATCCCGGCCTACATGGCCTTCTGCAGAGGGCACGGTGTAATGCCTGCCTGGATCGACACACTCAGATGGGCTGTAAGGGATAGGCTAGAGGCAAGCCACTCACCAAGCTGGACACCCAGAACCCTGAAACCCTTTAACACCTATACAGTGATTTGGAATTACACAGGGCCCAAGTTGATCAATACCTGTGGAAGGCTGCAGTTCCAGAGAATAGTAGTCATGCAGGGTCAAAAACATTAATTGAGGAAGAGGAACAGAATGGGATGGCCAGGACTTAATCACAAAACAAGCAGAGGTGAAATGCGGATCGGCCAACGAGGTACATAAACAGCAAGCAGGAAAAGTAGTCAGGTAACAAGCACACAAACTCATAAAACTGAACTGGGGGTAACAGTAACAAGAGGTTCATAGCTTTGTCTGGCAGTCGTCTGCAGACAGGAGGGGCCTAAAAAAGGGTGTGGTGTCTTCCCATTGGTTGTAGCTGAATGATGGTACTTCATCTGTGAGATACCCACCACCTACATTCAGCCTGTGGTTCTGTATCTGTCAAGGTAACGCAACCCAGTGGGTGACCATAACCTGCGTCCACCTGCGCCGCAGGCATCGACTCCTTTCCCATCATCAGCACTATGCACGAAAGGAACACGTTGTCACCTGGCGACCGGAGTACAAATTGATTGAGTGGACTACGTTGGTGACTTAACAGCCGTGTGCGGCAATGATGCAAACCTGTCTGCGGCCCTTCGTCAGGGCAATGTGACACACGTGCCTTGTATGGCTCACGTGTTGAATCTGATTCTCCAGCAATTTTTAAAATACCATCCCGGCCTACATGGCCTTGTGCAGCGGGCACGCTGCTATGTGCTCACTTTCATCCTTCGCACCCAGCAGCTCAACAACTTTCATCGCTCCTGAAGTCTTAGGGTCTGGCGGTTAAACGCCTGAAATGCGATGTTCCGACACGCAGGAATTTGAATCTGCACATGTTGCAGCGTCTGTGGCAGCACCGCAGAGCCCTGCTGAAATACGGTATGACGTATACCCTGGGCTAACTTGATCCAGAGGTGGTGCAGATCACGCTGCTGGAGTGGTGTCAGATCAAGGACCTATGCACCCTTCTACACAGTTTACAAATATCGACGAAGATCTTTAGCACTGGCGATGCCATTCTCAGCGTGACAATTCTGGTCATCTACAAGATGGAGCACACTGTATGCATTATTCGGAGTCAGGTGTTGGTCCAAGAGGAAGGGGAGGAAGTACAGGAGGAGTCATATGCAGAAGGGATAATAAGATCTACAAGGTCCAGACGGTGACCGGCACCTAGGCGGAAGTCAAGGGACGGTGGGGGAGAGGGATTAACAAGGGCGCATAGTATCAGCAAAAATTGTTGAGGAAGGTGCAGGAGCCCATGAAGAAATGGAGGACGAACTGGCGATGGGCATGGAAGACTCAGCTGATGAGTGAGAGCTTGCTCACATTTAGGTTGTGCGAGGTTGTGGGGAGAGGGCAGAGGAAGGAGGCACGATTCTCACCTCTCTGCCACCAACACACCAAGGACTTGGTCCTCCTGGATGCACAAGACACATGAGCGCCTTCTTGCTGCACTACCTACAACATGACCCTCGGATTGTACGAATTCGAAGTAATGCTAACTACTGGGTTGCCACACTGTTAGATCCCCGGTACAAGACAAAATTTGCCGAAATAATTCCTGCCATAGAAAGGGACGCACGTATACAGGAGTATCTGCAGAAGGTGGTACGGATTCTTAGATCTGCTTTTCCAGTAAACACCACTGCTGCACAGAGTGAATCTCAACGCTTTGTCATGGATAGGAGGAAATGGTCTTTTACTTGTCCACATCTGAGAGACCGAGGGCTGGCTGCTGTGCTGAGATGGCATTGAGTACGGTGTCCCTGCAGAGTTGCACTTTTGGTCATATACCAAATGAGTTGAAAAAGGACAGATGCTGGTGGAAAGGGGAACAGGTGTGTTGGAAAGGGGAAAAAAGTTTTTGTCCGTGGGTTTGGTGGGTAAGCAAAAGTAACATTTGATGAAGAAACACCATCTGTTACGGTGGGACTGGCAGATTTGGATAAAGTGGTATATACTATGTTACCGCTATATAACGAAAATTAATAAGAAAAGAAAGAGAAAGGTATATATCCCCATCAGCAGTCAGTGTCCACCGTGCTCCCAGATGGAAAAGGAGAGGTTGGCAACTGGAAGGTTAGGTGGAGGATACAGATCTGTGTGGCTATGAAACTAATAGTTGCCTGAACCGAGTTAGATGCCACTCGGATCTGGAGACTGGGAGCCCTGTTAGCGTCACAGGGTCCACACGCCCACCCAGCCCAGGAACTCCCTGGTAACAACACAGGGGCCATTGAGTACGCTGACCGTGTGCATTGGGGCCACACCTGTGGACAGCAGGCGCATCAGCAGCAGCAGGCCTGTTAATGCCACTGGGCTGCACAAGCAGGACTTGTAGGACAGGAGCTGGTCTTAACCGTTCTGCGTTACCAACTGTGGTGGCGGCCTGCATCGACGCCCTATCCCTGCCTACCTCTGGCCTAAAGCCGCAATGGGTTCAACACATGGAGGTGTGCTCTTTCGGAGCATAATAGAAGACTGCGCACCTCCTTGTTGGCTCCAGCCTGTTTTATAACCTTGGTCCACCCCAAACCAGGGTGGACCACAATGCACCTCCTGGAGACAAAAGCAGAGTGACACATCATGAGTGGCATAAATAGCGTCCTATTTGGAACCGAAACTTCAATAATGACCTCATGGCTGCCACGACACAAACACCTCACCAGTCATCGTCTGACCATCAATAATGAGGTGACAAGTCATAGGGGCGGGCCTCTGCAAGCCATTTGGGAGTGGCCTAGCCACATCGTCAGGACACCTGATGCCCTGTGGTCTATATGGGCACCCCACATCAGGGGCAGGGCCAAAGAGTTCATTACCGGACCTAGTCTCTGATGCAGTAAGTGCCTGAGCATGCTCAGTTGCATGAAATACAGTCTCTGAAAAAAGACTATCAGCTTTAGCATGGTGTCTAGGCACAAAACAGGACTTAGACCCGGCACGGAATGCAAGTACCTGTGCAAAGAGGCTTTTCGCACTAAGTGTGGGAGCATGCGCTGTATCCCGAAATGAAGACTTAGCCTCAGGAATGGCACAGTCAGGCTGAGCATACTCACTAGGCGAAACACTGTAGTTAGGCTGCGGATGGGGTAAATCGGCATGCGCACTAGCTGCCTCTCCACACTTAGACGTGGAGGAGAAATTGCTCTTCGGGTGTGGACTTGGAGATGCGGTCTATGAACAGAAGGAAAAGCTAAAGAAAGCCTCACTTTCTATCCCTCCGAATTATCAAATGCAGCAAGGAATTCCCTGAGTTTGCTATAACATTAGCATAGCAAAATGTGCATGAGGGTGTCCTGCAGAGGTGCTACAAATAGCTTGGCACCAGTGGGACACTAATGGAAGTCCAACAGGCAGTTCTATGATGCCACTAAATGGCAGTATTTTTTGCTATCATTATAGCTTATTAAAAACAGAGCAGGAGGGTGTCATGCAGAGGTGCTGCACATAGATTTGCACCAGTGGGGCACTAATGGAGTACAACAGCCACTTCTTGTATGCCACTAAGTTTACTCAATTTTTGGTATTCTAATGTCTTAGTAAGTAACAATGAGTTTGAGTGTGAAATGCAGGCAGAGGTGCTGCAAATATCTTTGCACTAGTGGGACAATACAGAAGTCCAACAGCCACGTTTAGGATGCCACTAGGTTCACTCAGTGTTTGCTAGTATAATGGCTTAGTAACAATGAGTTTGAGTGTGCAATGCAGGCAGACGTGCTGCAAATATCTTTGCCCTAGTGGGACAATACAGAAGTCCAACAGCCACGTTTAGGATGCCACTAAGTTCACTCAGTGTTTGCTAGTATAATGGCTTAGTTATAATGAGTTGGAGTGTGCAATGCAAGCAGACGTGCTGCAAATATCTTTGCACTAGTGGGACTATACAGAGGTCCAATAGCCACGTTTAGGATGCCACTAGGTTCACTCAGTGTTTGCTAGTATAATGGCTTTGTAACAATGAGCTTGAGTGTGCAATGCAGGCAGACGTGCTGCAAATATCTTGGCACTAGTGGGACTATACAGAAGTCCAATAGCCACGTTTAGGATGCCACTAAGTTTACTCAGTGTTTGCTAGTATAATGGCTTAGTAACAATGAGTTGGAGTGTGCAAAGGGCAGGAGGGTACAGTGGCAGGGTTGTGGGTCTCTGGGTAGAGGAATGGAAACCTGCCTTTTTATCCCTCCTAATGGGGAAATGCAGCGAGGAAATCCCTGACCTTAGCTACACAGACGCTGTCATCTTGTATAGCTGTTAAACTCTGTTTTCACGGACCTGTCACCTATGGCTCTGACCCTGCCGGGATTAGCCCTTAAAAGGACTGATAGAAAGTGCTATCCCTAAGCTGTCCAGCGCTGTGTATGGAGCGTATACAGCAGTATCGGCGATAAGAGCTGCGCCAGTGATGTCTGACACCAAGGACGCAGAAGGCAGATAATGGCGTGCTGGAGGAAAATGTCCGGTTTTATAATGCAGGGATATGTGACATGGACATCCTATCACACATGCCGTTGCTTCTCTGGCTAAAAGTCCACTTAGCTGTGTGTGTGTCTGGGATTGGCTGACATGCTGGCCCGCCCCACAAGACGCGCGCGCTTAGGGAAGGAAGACAAGGAAAAAAAAAAAAATGGCGATCGCCATTATACATACAGCAGTGATCTGAATGCGCTGTTCCCGCACACTATACACTGAAATGTCATAATAGTGTGAGTCACAGAGTGACTTACACTATTACAGCGGAGAGCCAGCTAGGAATTAGCTGTTTTTTTTGCTGCTAGAACCATTCTCGAACGTAACTAGAACTATCGAGCTTTTAGCAAAAAGCTCGAGTTCTAGTTCGATCCAGAACAGCCCCCAAAATCACTCGAACCGCGAACTGGAGAACCACGAACCGCGCTCAACTCTACTGATGAGTCCAAATTTGAGATTTTTGGATCCAACCACCGTGTCTTTGTAGAAAAGGTGAACGGATAGACTCTACATGGCTGGTTCCCACCGTGAAGCATGGAGGAGGAGGTATGATGGTGTGGGGGTGCTTTGCTGGTGACACTGTTGGGGACTTATTCAAAATTGAAGGCATACAGAACCAGCATGGCTACCACAGCATCTTGCAGCGGCATGCTATTCCATCCGGTTTGCGTTTAGTTAGACCATCATTTATTTTTCAACAGGACAATGACCCCAAACACACCTCCAGGCTGTGTAAGGGCAATTTGACCAAGAAGGAGAGTGATGGGGTGCTACGCCAGATGACCTGGCCTCCACAGTCACCAGACCTGAACCCAATCGAGATGGTTTGGGGGTGAGCTGGACCGCAGAGTGAAGGCAAAAGGGCCAACAAGTGCTAAGCATCTCTGGGAACTCCTTCAAGACTGTTGGAAAACCATTTCCGGAGACCACCTCTTGAAGCTCATCAAGAGAATGCCAAGAGTGTGCAAAGTAGTAATGAAAGCAAAAGGTGGCTACTTTGAAGAACCTAGAATATAAGACATATTTTCAGTTGTTTCACACTTTTAAGTATTTCATTCCACATGTTTTAAATTATAGTTTAGATGCCTTCAATGTGAATCTACAATTTTCAGAGTCCTGAAAATAAAGAACACTCTTTGAATGAGAAGGTGTGTCCAAACTTTTGGTCTGTACTGTATATATATATATATTAATTTTGATAATCAAAAATCTGTTTGTATAGAAATGCAATTTTACACAAATTTTATGACAAATTATTTATACTGTTTTGTTCACAATTATTTTAATTGGCAAAGATTGTAGAAAAAATAATAAAAAAAACATAGATTGTTAGAAGTGGATAATACACCCTGGGCTGAAACCTGTCAATTACCTCCACCCTATCTTGGTCACTCCTTCCCTGGTAATGCTCAGTCTATTTAATTCAGGAACATTTTTATTCTTATTTTTAATCTGATGAAGGCTCTAAATAGCCGAAACACTTTGTTTTATGTTTAATCAGTAATAAATCCACTTCAATCTTCAAAACCTTCTGTGGACATCGTACCTGGATTTTGGAGCGCTGCATTAGATCTTTTTTTTGCTTCTGGTGACAGGAAAAAGTTATGTATGATTTGATTAATTCATACAATATTAATTATTTTTTAGATGTTATTATTGTGAATGCTACAAAAACGCTGTTTAGGTGATTACTCTTATGTGTGTCATCAGAAAAATCACGTTGGAGACTTCAGCATTCGTCTGCCATCATGTGTGTTTCCCATCTGCCATCATGCGTATGTCTTGTCTACCATCATGTATATGTCCCATCTGCCATCATGTATATGTCCCATCTGCCATCATGTGTGTATGTCCCGTCTGCTATCATGTGTGTGTCCCATATGCCATCATGTGTATGTCCCATCTGCAATCATGTTTATTTCCCATCTGCCATCATGTTTATTTCCCATCTGCCATCATGTGTGTCCCATCTGCCATCATGTGTATGTCCTGTCTGCCATCATGTGTACATTCCATCTGTCATCATGTGTATGTCCTGTCTGCCATCATGTGTACATTCCATCTGCCATCATGTGTATGTCCTGTCTGCCATCATGTGTACATTCCATCTGCCATCATGTGTGTCCCATATTCCATCATGTGTATGTCCAGTCTGCCACCATGTGTATGTCCCATATGCCATCATGTGTATGTCCAGTCTGCCATCATGTGTATGCCCTATCTGCCTTGATTTCTCTCCTCTGTCATCTTCATATCCTGGTGGAAGGTCTGGCCTTGTTCCTTGCAGAAGTCTCCAAGGTTATCTGTATATCTGTTTAAATGGCTATGGAGATAGTGCATCTACAGTATATACTCATATTAACTCCCAAATATCTAAATATCTTGCACCAATTCTTCATAGTTGCCTGCTGTGTGATTACCCAAGTAGTAGGTCTTCACAATAGAGACAAAAAACTCTTCTAGGCTGAAGCCTCAGTGTCTTTCATGCATGTGGTAACATTGGAATTGTTCATGAGTTTACAAATATGAAGACCATCAAAGATTCCAACTTTTAGTTTTTCCATGCTAATGTGACGCCCTGGGCAAGCCAGGGGTCACAGGTCATGCACCATCATACCCTACATCCCAGTTAGGAACACCAAAGCTAAACTAAAATCCTTGTTGCCTTCCTCCAGAGGCTGGGGTTCACACCAGGGGGTGGGCCAGGCGGTTGGCTCCGCCCACCGAGGAGGACACAGCTCTGGAGGCGGGAGAAACCAGCAGTCAAGCTAGGGAGGTGAAGGAGTAAACAGCTAAGATGAGCTAGGGAAGTGAAAGTAGTGAAGTGAAGTGGAAGTGGTAAAGAAGGAGTAAGAGAAGCTGAAGGAAAAAGAGAACAGTTACAGAAGAAAAGCTTGAAGTGTGTCCAGCTGTGTGCAGGACGGAGTCAGCAAGGTTAGCAACAGTGGTGATTGTCTGAAGGGGTGACCGTTTGGAAGTTCCTGGAAGGACCGCGGACGGGTAGTGACCCGGCGGTCTGGAGCAGCGTACCAAAAGACAGTCAGCACCAGGGCAGGGGCCTCTCGGACCCCGGCAAGGCTAGGAGTCGCCAAATTTGCCAAATCCGTCAGTGAAGGGGACGTAGATCACCCAACAACGAAGTCCCGATTGAAGGCAACAGCCCAACCTGTACAACAGAGACACCACCACCGCCAGGGCACCAGTTTCTGAGGGCCAGCGCCTGCGGGCAAAGAGTAGAGCTCCTCCGGCCCAGCTTGAAGCCGGGGAGCGGGTTACCGGTGGGAACCCATCGCGACCAACAGACAACATTAGGTGCAAGAAAAAGGGACATCACCGCTACCGACTGGGTGAGCAAGTGCAGCCGTCCGTGGGACCGACCAACCAGCCGTCTGTTTACCGAGAACTGTGTCACTGTCTCAGGCTGAGTGAGTACCACAGTGCCGCAAGGCACAGCGCTGCCCCCGCGTCCCTGCGCCCACCAGGCCCTGCATCCCACATCTCATCACCGGGCCCCGGGATCACCAACCCCTACCCACGGAGGGGCAACACAACACCTAGATGCTCCACTTCACCATCCCCGGGATCCCCGTATTGAGCAGCGGTGGTGCTACACATCACCACAACCGTGGGTGGCATCACGGACAATATCCCAACACCCAACTCCCCCCTTTCACTCACGGGCGAGGAGCGCCGCTCGAGAACCCCCGGGATCCGGCCCACAGCTCGAGCCACCACTGAGCAGCAGCAGCCGCCGGACCCGAGCAGAAGGGGCGAGCGCGGTGTGCAGACACCCTCCTCCCCGCCCGCGACAACTTGGCGTCATGAACAGGATCCTACCGCTCTGCCGTCTGGTAGAGGTGCGCCTTGTGACCGCCGGAGGTATCCGGCAAGAAAATTTCAGAAGCCGCCATCTTTAGCGCGAAAAGTTCCCGCTCGAGCGTCTTCTCGAGTAGCAGAGGCGCGAAGGCCAAAACCCCGCCCCGAGAGAGGAGGGGCCGGAAAGAGCTAAGGGGGACGCGATGGCGGCTGGCTGCATGTAGCTGCAGCTATAAAAGCAGGGACGCCAGGACTCTGCAGCAGTACTGGGTTCCTGGAAGGCTCGATTGCCAAGATGTACAACCCAACTCCCAACGAGGAAGCCCCCGCGCCCGGCACGGCGACGTGGTTGAGGGACCGGACCGTCCCGCTGAATAACCGTCTGCAGGCCCATATGCAACTCCTTCTGGAGGAGTGGGAGACCGACATGGCGGACGTGGTGGCTGCTATGTGGAGACGCGAGGTGGAAGAGGATTTGGAGGAGCGGGTAAGTGACCCACGCCCCTGTATTCCTGAAGGATCGGCCGTTGGAGCTGAGGAGCCCGGCCGGCTTCCGCTCACCCTGCCTCTCGCCTCGCTACCCATGATGGCTGCTGCCGCCCCGCCATTAGGCCCGCTACCTGCCCAACCGGTAGCGATACCCTGCCCAGCCGCTCTGGCGGACGAGCCGGCTGCAGACGTCCAAGACGGCCCTGAAGTGCACCAAGGGGAACCGCTAGAACCGCGACCCCTTAACAGCGTGGTGCCTGGAGTCCCAGTAGAGACTGTGCCAGACCCTGAGCCCGGAACCGTGGCCTGGATGAAGGCCCGGGTGATTCAGTTCCACCAGCGTCAGCAGGGACAACTCCTCCGGATGATGGAGCAGTGGACCAACGAGGTGGAGATGCTGATTACAGCTGTCCCGATGTACGGAGAGGGAACCGATGTAGCAGAGTCGACTGGTGACCCACGTCCCTATGTCCTCCCAGCACCGGCCGCTGCGGCTGAGGGGCCCGGCCTAGTCTCGGCCTATGCATCACCCTTGCCGCTACTTATGGGGCGCCTCAGTGTAGACTCGCCTGGTCTGCTATTCCGTGTTACTGCCGAGGGATCTGAAGCATTGGATGTTGGAGATCAGGAGGCTGCGGCAGCTGGCGGCAATCCGCCTGACGCAGGAACAAGAGATGACGACTCCTGCCCCAGCTTCCCTGCCCCAGCTTCTGGTCCGCTGCTGCAGTTGAAGGAGCAAGTGAGCGTTCCTGCTATGTGGGAGACCCCGTGGTTTACCATACCCCGCGTACCGGAGGAAATGGGTACCGGGTACCTCTGTCACAGCAGGCATGTCAGTGCATGTTTGATGTGTTGGTGGCAGAGGATGGGTCCGCCTTAGCAGAGGAACCGGAGTAGGGCAGCGGATGCCCGTTGCACCGTCCCCGTTGGGACCACCTGTTTAAAAAGTTTGAAAGAATGATAAGTGAAATTACCGAAGAAGTTATCTGATTGTCTGCTTGATTAGCAACCGGCCAGAGCCGGCACCGTTGTCCCCGTGGGGACCGTTAAAAAGTTGTTTTGCATGGGAACTATCCATGGCCAAGCCCATGAACTTGCAGGGCAACCACAGACGCTAGTGGCTTGTAAATAGTTGTTTACCGTTACCGTTTTCCGCCATGCCGCCTCCGGAGAGGCAGATTGGAGGGAGGGCCCGCAGCAGAGCCGGCTGGGGCCCAGCCACCAAAGGGACCGGTGGCTACCCTCTGGAGGGGAAGGACAGATCCCGCTCGGGTACCGTGTGCTGGACTGTGGGTCAAGGGGTGCTGCCTGGGTTTTAGGGGCAGCATCAGGGCCAGGTTACTTGGGTGGGAGAGAGCGGAAACCGTAACCGTAAACCGTTTGAAACCGTTTAAGTAAATGTGCCTCCCGTAAGGGAAGAGTTATTAAGAATGTGCATATGTTATGTTTTAACCTTGTTATCCCCTTTTTACAGAAAAATAAAACCGGTGTTGGATCGGCAGCCCGCGGACGGTCTGCATTTTGCTAAGGGGGAATGTGACGGCCTGGGCAAGCCAGGGGTCACAGGTCATGCACCATCACACCCTACATCCCAGTTAGGAACACCAAAGCTAAACTAAAATCCTTGTTGCCTTCCTCCAGAGGCTGGGGTTCACACCAGGGGGTGGGCCAGGCGGTTGGCTCCGCCCACCGAGGAGGACACAGCTCTGGAGGCGGGAGAAACCAGCAGTCAAGCTAGGGAGGTGAAGGAGTAAACAGCTAAGATGAGCTAGGGAAGTGAAAGTAGTGAAGTGAAGTGGAAGTGGTAAAGAAGGAGTAAGAGAAGCTGAAGGAAAAAGAGAACAGTTACAGAAGAAAAGCTTGAAGTGTGTCCAGCTGTGTGCAGGACGGAGTCAGCAAGGTTAGCAACAGTGGTGATTGTCTTTAGGGGTGACCGTTTGGAAGTTCCTGGAAGGACCGCGGACGGGTAGTGACCCGGCGGTCTGGAGCAGCGTACCAAAAGACAGTCAGCACCAGGGCAGGGGCCTCTCGGACCCCGGCAAGGCTAGGAGTCGCCAAATTTGCCAAATCCGTCAGTGAAGGGGACGTAGATCCCCCAACAACGAAGTCCCGATTGAAGGCAACAGCCCAACCTGTACAACAGAGACACCGCCACCGCCAGGGCACCAGTTTCTGAGGGCCAGCGCCTGCGGGCAAAGAGTAGAGCTCCTCCGACCCAGCTTGAAGCCGGGGAGCGGGTTACCGGTGGGAACCCATCGCGACCAATAGACAACATTAGGTGCAAGGAAAAGGGACATCACCGCTACCGACTGGGTGAGCAAGTGCAGCCGTCCGTGGGACCGACCAACCAGCCGTCTGTTTACCGAGAACTGTGTCACTGTCTCAGGCTGAGTGAGTACCACAGTGCCGCAAGGCACAGCGCTGCCCCCGCGTCCCTGCGCCCACCAGGCCCTGCATCCCACATCTCATCACCGGGCCCCGGGATCACCAACCCCTACCCACGGAGGGGCAACACAACACCTAGCTGCTCCACTTCACCATCCCCGGGATCCCCGTATTGAGCAGCGGTGGTGCTACACATCACCACAACCGTGGGTGGCGTCACGGACAATATCCCAACACCCAACTCCCCCCTTTCACTCACGGGCGAGGAGCGCCGCTCGAGAACCCCCGGGATCCGGCCCACAGCTTGAGCCATCACTGAGCAGCGGCAGCCGCCGGACCCGAGCAGAAGGGGCGAGCGCGGTTTTGTTAAGTGAGCAATGGGAAGAGACGCATAATGGTTACAATTGTGCAAGAGGACACATTTCAAGCTTCTAATTTAGCTGTCTATAAAAAGCCACCAGTCTTCTGGTCAATATTCCATTTATCCCCTTTGAAGTACAATTCCTGCAATACAAATGCAGTATACAAGGTCTTCCTCTTGGTTGAAATATGAGAGAAGCCTCTCTTCCCTTCTTCAATAGGCTGTAATTTTAACTTCTGCCTTTATAAGACTTTCGTCATAAGGTCTGGACGCTAAAAGTTCAGATGCTTGTTGAATATATTTAAGTCTCGAATCAGGTCATGGAGTTCTTTTTGGCTTAATAGTTGAGGCCTCGAAGAGCTTCCCTCAAATGCCCTTCCACTTCTTCTACCTGCCATACACTCCAATCACGGTCTTTCTCCAGAGTCTGACAGTGGATGGTCTGGTGTCTGGTAAACTCTGGTCTGGGAATTACATTGCCATGTAGAATAGGTCGTCTTGCTGATTCCAAATCAGGAAAATCCCACCAAGCTTTCTTGTAACGATTAAAGCCTTTAATCTTTACAACACAAAAATAACAATCGCCATGGTGTTTGTTTCGGTTCTCTCCATACCATTGGCAAACCAAATTTTAACCTTTTTCTTTCACCATTTGTCCATGATCGTAGATGCTCCACACATTTTGCAAACCATATGTGGAGCCCAAGACTTATCCTGGTCTCCAAGCTGTACTCGAAAATAAGCCAAGTATACTCGATGTACCAAGTCTGGGATATTTCTTCCATTTTTTCAACCATGTCCTCTCCACAGATGTAGCAGAATACATCAGGATTGTTGATGGAAGCTTTTCTTGATGAAGTCATCATTTTTTTCATGTATTTATATACTTATAAAGACAGACGTTTTGGGGTATAAACCAAGACTGGGTGGACAAACTTTTACTGTAGCCCACTTCTTTCCTCAGCAAATTCACAATAGAATTCTGGCATCAAAAGTCGCTTTTATAGCATTGTAGGCCTATAAATTGAAATAGGAAATAATGATTTGGGACATTTCATTAGCTAAGACACTGTAAAAGAGTCAAAAGACAGATAAAAAGCTATTGCATTTGTTATCACACTTAAGTTCCATTGGGGCATGCATTATTTTCATGGATGTCCACTATCTCAAAACCTGGAACCATTTTAGCCAAAGTAATTGGATTTTTACACTCAGCGCCATCAAACTATCCTAAATCCATTCAAAAAACCTTGGCACCTGTATTTTTTTTGTAGACCTGTGTAATGCTTACAGACAGGTTACTGTTTCTTGGCGGGGTCTTTCTCCAACTGACTTGTGGTTCCATGGGCTAAAAAGTTTGGTAAACACTGATTTAAATTAATGCTAAATCTTTGTTTTTATTCACAGAAGAAACTCTTCTTCTGACCACTCCTCAACAAGATTACGGTCCAACTACAGAAGATTATGGACGTCATCAAGGTCAGAGCATATTTCTCCATCTACCACCAGACACATTTCAGACTTTCTGATTATTGTAATGATGACAAAAATTACATACTATGGATGTCACATAAATATATATTCTAACAAGCTAGAAAAACTCTCAATGCGCAACTTTTTTTTCCTCATAGAAAGGGGTAAGAGGGCTTTTTGAGTAGTTGGTGCCTGAGAAACAACTCCTCAATTACAGGCTTAAAGATGTTGGCCACCACCTCTTTATTTATGGCTTACTCTTCGGAATAGACCATCAATATCTCATTGGCGCGGGTGCGACACCTGTCACCTCTACTGATCAGCTGTTTCCTGGGGCCGGCTGGAAGTTTTCAGATGCTACTAGACAAAGCTGCTCGGACAAATAGTGGCCCCTTTGAATAGGGGTGAATCCGCATTCCTTGGCGACTAAAGGAAAGTCATAGCTGCTGTACTCCAGCAGCATCCGAGAGGTACAGCCGGTGCCGGTAACAGCTGATCGGTGGGGGTACCAAGTGTCTCATCCAAACTGATCTGGTACTGAAGGCTTATCCTACCCTGGGACATCTCAAACTATATGTCAGCTACACAAAAAAAATTCCAGGCCTTTTGTGTGCTATGTGGAGCTTACTGACATGAGAAAAACTAAGTACACCCTTTGCGTATGCTATGGATTTATGCATCAGGAGGTAAAAAAAAACAAAACAATCAACGCATGAGAAATTATAACTTATATATTATCATTATTTGTTTATAAAAAAAAAAACCTTAAACCAAAATGTAGAAGGGATGTCTGAAAAATTAAGTACACCGCCTTTACCAGCAAAAACCTGAAGTAATCGTTTTGTGTATGAGTTTATCAGTCTCTCACATCACATGGTTCTGGAGGAATTAACAAAATTGCTTAAAGGGGTATTCCCATCTCCAAGACTCTATCAAAATATATAGAATATGTAATAATAATAATAATAATATTGGCAAATACCTCCAATTAGATATGTAGTATAGTTCATAGCCATGTCTCTTACCTCATGTTCAGGAATTTACAAGACCTTAGGTATCCATGTTTATGACTACAAGCAAGTGAATAAATAACTAACTGTAACTATATGCGTGGTCGTTACCATGCATACCTAAGGTCCTGCAAAGCCCTGAGGTAAGGGGAAGATTCCACTTGCGAGAGACTCGCGCGTATCTCGCATCACATCACCCGGCACGGCCTGCCTCTCTCCCGACAGGAGCGGGACAGCTCCATGTATTTCTATGCAGCTATCCTGCTCCTGTCGGGAGAGAGGCAGGCAAAGCCGCGGGTGATACAATGTGAGATACGCACAGGTCTCTAGCAAGTGGAATTTTACCGTTACCTCATGTTCAGGGCTTTGCAGGACCTTAGGTATCCATGGTAACGACCAAGCATATAGTTACAGTTAGTTATTTAGTCACTTGCTTGTGGTCATAAACATGGATACCTAAGGTCCTGCAATAAAGCTACACAATAAGGCAGTGCTGATTTGTGTTTCTTTTTCTTCAGCTGTTTCATGGCATACGGTTTGGTGGGTGAACTGTTTCAGGTGCCCATTTCCCATGCCATTTTTAGACACAATCTGTTGAAGTCCCCAAAGATTACTAACAATAAAAAAACAAAAAAATGCTTTTAAAAATATAAAATACAAATATTTGAATCATACCCATTTCCCCCAAATGAAAAAAATAAAAAAAAATGCTGCATTCATAAAAGTTCTCTTTTAGCAAAATATAAAAATAATTACCTGGATGACGACGTAAGGAGAGAAAGAAAAGATCACAAAATGCTAGAATTTGGTATTGTTGGATACTGCAGCTCAACCAAAAAATAAAATAAGAAATTATAAAGATATTGTATTTGACCAAATGAACAGTATTAAGAACATCAGCTCACCAAGTTTGTTTTCGCCATAATTGTACTGACCTGAGGAATCATGTTTTCAGGATATTTTTATGAATGAAGTAAGAAAAAAAATTAAAAAATATGAAAATTGAATTTGTTTTTACCATTTCACTTGTAATTTTCTTTAATTTTCCAGTACATAGGATGTTAAAATGAACGTCAATCTGTACTTCAAATTACATGCCCTCCCATGGCTATGATGACAAAGTGAGACAGTTAACATAGTTATGGCTCTTGGAAGAAGGGCGGAAAAAAACATAAATAAGTAAATTGACATTGGCAACAAAGGCTTAAAGGGTTTCTCAAACAATGTGATAAAATATCCCCTATTAGATATTTTAAACTGCAGCCCATCCATGTCATGAGTCAGGATGGGTTGCATACTGACGAAACACTGCAGGAGACTTATCTCAGCTGTCACAGCATCAGCATAGTGCAAAAAAAGGGGACAGATCCTGCACACAAAATCAGGGGCACACTGGGTGAATACAATAAACAAAGAACACCTTTATTGGGTACATAGCAATGACATGTTAAAAACATTAAAAACAAACATGAAGACAAGAAACATCCATTTGGCGGAGCCAAGCCCAAAAATATCACACCAAAGTACCAATATGTATATGAGGAAAAAATCAAACAACATAAATAGTATAAAATACACTAAATTTGTGCAGTATCAAATATCATATGTCATGAGAATCCTCTGGTGATATTATAGCATAATCAACCTGCGTAAATAAAGTGCATAAAGCCTATATCATAAAGCCAACAAGGAGCCAAGTATATTGGTGGCTATAAATGGTTGATGTACATGCAGTCACAGCGGACATAGATGCCCTGGAAAAACCAGTAAGTAAGCGTGATATCACAATAGCGAAATGGCACCAGAGCATATGTGCAACAAGGTGGTAAAAACACAATCACTGTGGCGCAAAAGCATATATAAGCCCAAAATAAGAGGGCATAAACATTCAGCCAAGGGGTGCAAACCTATGTGAGCCGGAGATGGAAAACAGAAAGCTCCAAGGGCTGCATGGTGATACAATCAATACCAAAATATGGCATGAGAAGCAGGGCAAATAGATGGTGGCAAGGGGGTCACCAGAGGGAAATGAAGGAGGTCAAATGCACATGGCCTGAGGTGGGGCAAGGCAAGAGTAACCGCTCAAAGTGGACGGCCCGACGCGTATCGCCGCAAGGGCGGCTTCATCAGTGAAAGTAAAACAAATACCCAACGAAGGAGTATATATGTACATAAATAAATTAGGTGAACACACGCACCTGTGCAGCAGCAAAGCAGGGTGCAATCAGCGCTGTGCAACATCACATGGCAATATGGTGGCATGATGATCAGCCGGCCGGGAGTGAGGCCACAATACTGGCGCGATAGTGTGGTCTGCGCGCCTGCGCAGTACATGGGGACGGAATGGCAAGAGGATCAAAAGAAAAACTGCTGAGCACAGAGCAGGAGGAGCGCGCATGCGCAGAATATGTAAACAAGACGCACATGGTGGAGTCGGCGCGGTGCAGAGGTACAAAACCACCGCGTCAGATCGCCCACTGTTAGCAATGATAGCACACGGGTTCACAAAGAATAACCCTGTGTGTGAGGGCATCTCCCACCTGAGGGCAGAACAATGGGAGGATACCAACAAGAAAAGGACCAGATAATAAATAGAAATATAATAACTTTATAATGGAAAAACAGTGTGGGCCCACACAGACAGACATGTTAGTATGAGAAGATGCATACAAAGATCAATATATATAATGGATATGACCCTATCTATGCAGTAATTGCATGAGGAAGAATAAGGCAATATAGACAGTTATTAATGAGCATTTTAAACCTAAGCCATTTTTTATTGTTGTATAGCAAAGGCGGATGTACCAGTCAAAGAAAATAGCCAGACATGAAATGAATCATGGCACATACGATGGTGCATAAGTATGATAAAAACTTATGCGCAAAATGGTACAAATGAGCTGCAAATAGTACAGGCAAGCACGCACGTGCCCACATACCCATGTACGCATGTGCGTGCCCGGCATTGCGCAAAAGTAACAGCAGGGTGGCCACAATTGGGACACAAAACCCATTATAACAATAGTAATATGTTTATAGCTGTACAGAAAAAGCATGTAAAAATGGTCACAATTGGGACAAGCTGCCCATAGTGACGATGATATATTTGATACTGCACAGAAATATCGAATGTGTCGCCACAATTGCGGTATAATACCCATAGAAACAATGGCAATACACTTAATGCTGCGCCGAAGTATCATAAAGACAAATGTGTCATAACAACTAAGGACACTTGCAGGTGAGCAACCAGATGGCATGATAACAAGAGAACGGAATTCAGGATGCACGAAGAAGAAGCCAGCCCATGGGATGCCGTATTCATGATGTTTTCCAAACTCATGGACATGGGTTGGATAAACCAGGTCCAGTGTTCCACTTGAGCAGAAATCCAAGGGTAGGCAAAAACCTGTAGATCCACAGAAAAATTTAAGCAGAAATGTGCCTAAGGAAGAGAAAAAGGAAAACAAAGGAATAATTTAGAAAATTTAAATGAAAAGAACGTGACATGAAGGTGACATGTTATGGTAAAGTCCAGAAACAAGGGCAGTAGATCAACCAAGAAAACCAGTGAAGAGGAGTTCCTCATTCAACCCAAATGGGGTCATGGAATTCAATCTGAAGATCCATCGTGATTCGTTTTGGAGGAGCCATCTAGTACAGGTGCCCCCTCTGGCATTGGTGCTGCATTTTTGTAGCCCATACACACGGATACCACGTGGGCTACCCCGATGTTGTTGCAAAAAGTGTGCTGCCACTGAGGTGATGGATTTACCTTTTAGAGAATCCGAGGCTGCCAGATTGATTGTCGAGATGTGTTTCTGAATCCTCTTCCTGAGTTCTTGTGTAGTCTGCCCCACATATACTTTGTCACAAGGGCATACGATACAGTAAATTACATTCTTAGTCTTACAGTTAATGTAAGACTTGATGGAATAATTCGTAGAATCCTGTGGATTGTAAAAGACATCATGGGTAGCCCTCATGAAGCCACAAATGTTACAATCACCACATGGAAAAGAACCTTTGAGGATAACACCACGATGCAATCTGGTTGTGGGTCTGACAAAGTGACTACAAGTCAGGAGGTCCCTGAGATTGGGTGCCCGACGTGCAGTAATAAGAGGTTGTGGAGAGACCACCAACGAAGTCTGTGTATCTGTGGTAAGAATAGGCCAGTGTCTTTGTAAAATATCTCTCACCTGTTTCCATTCGTCGTTAAACGTGGTTATAAACCTGACACAATTGTCCTTAAATTTCGGTTTAGGTCTGACGAGGGATGCTTGCGTTTCACTTTTAGCCTTTTGGTATGCCTGAGAGATTATCTTCTTGGGGTAGCCTCGATCCAAAAACCTGGAGGTAAGATTGAGAGCCTGTTTATTGAAATCACTGTCTTCACTGCAGTTACGTCTAACTCGAAGGAATTGCCCAGTGGGTATACCAGATTTGGTGTGCCGTGGATGGAAGCTTGTAAAATGGAGCAAGCTGTTAGTTGCTGTGGCCTTCCTATATAGATTTGTAGAGAGGCCATCGTCCTTGATGGAAACCTCCAGGTCCAGGAAATATACCGCTGTAGACGAGATATGATGGGAGAGAAGAATGTTAAAATTGTTGACATTCAAGCTGGAGATAAAGGCATGGCACTCTTCCTCAAGGCCGTCCCATATAAAGATGATGTCATCAATATAGCGATACCAGTGAGGCACATGTTCTTTAAATGCCTGGGATTGAAAGACAATGGTTGACTCCCACCAACCTAAAAAAAGGTTGGCAAAGGAAGGCGCACAGCGAGCACCCATAGTGAGCAAATATACCTCACTTAGCCATCAAGTAGGGCTGTGATAGGTAAAAAAAAGTAAACGTTCATGGTATGTATAACTCTCCAGCTCTTAGGCCCTGTGCGCACTAGACGGAATTTCTTGCATGTTTTGCTGCAGAAAATGTTCATAACATCTCTGCAGTGATTCACCAGCAAATCCTATGGGAAAAAAATGTGCTGTGCGCACTATGTGGATTTTGAGAGCTGCATGTTTTACTGTGGGATTTCGCAGCAAATACAATTGCATGTCACTTCTTTTCCACAGGTACCTGTGGTTTCGAGGGCTGGCAGATCAATCACCCGCTGACTCTGGGTCGGCGGAGGATTGATCCCCGGTATCTGGCCAGATGCTGCTACCCATATAAAGTTTATGAGGAACAGAATCTGGCCCAAAGGGGTAGGAGCAAGCGCTTCATACTCACTGATGACCAGGCGGCTGTCACACTGCTCCCGCGACGGCTCTTTCATCTTCCAGAACCGGCTCATTATTCTATCTCGTATTCACTCCTTCCCTGCTCACCGGTGGCTGTGATTGGTTGCAGGCAGACACACCCCCACGCTGAGTGACAACTGTCTCAATGCAACCAATCACAGCCGCCGGTGGGCGGGTCTATAGCGTACAATAAAATAAAATAAATAAATAATTTTAAAAAAACGGCATGCGGTCCCCCCCAATTACCAGCCAGGATAAAGCCTCACAGCTGGGGGCTGCTATTCTCAGGCTGGGGAGCCCCACGTTATGGGGAGCCCCCCAGCCTAAAAATATCAGCCAGCAGCCGCCCGGAATTACCGCATCCATTAGATGCAACAGTCCGGACTTTTCCCGGCTCTTCCGTTGCCGTGATGCGGTGGCAATCGGGGTAATGAAGGAGTTAATGGCAGCAACCCATAGCTGCCACTAAGTCCTAGTTTAGTGATGGCAGACGTCTATATGACACCCCCTCATCACTAAACTGTAAGTGAAAGTAAATAAGCACAAACACCCCAAAAATCCTTTATTTTAAATGAAAGACAAAAAAGCCCCCTCTTTCACCACTTTATTAACCCCTAATAACAGCCCTCCAGGTCCGACGTAATCCACAAGATGTTCCACGACGTTTCTAGCTCTGCTACACTTGGCACTCACAGTGAGCGCGATAGACCATGACTGCTCACTGTGAGGGTCAGGACGCAAGTGAAGTGAGCCGCCGGGATCAGCGGGGACTTCACTGATGTGCTTTGCAGTGACAGATGGAGGACTCCCGCTATCACTGCACATCAGCTGACTGAAGTCACCGCTGATGTTATACTCACCTTCTCCTGCGAGGCTGCCTCCGGACACTGCTCTCCTGCTTCCAGGCCGGCTCATGCATATGCAGTTATGCAGTGCACAGCAGACCCGCAAACAGCAGAGCGCCGGAGGCAGCCACGCGGGACAAAAACACGGCCCAGAAACTTCAGCACCATGGACAGCAGGAGCGGGGAGAACTGTGAAATCCCGTAGGGAACAACCTGCGGCAATTCCGCACCAAATCCGCATCAATATACAACATACCGCATGCGGATTTCGGTGCGGATTTTTTGCGTTTTTTTCCCGCAGGTGCGGAAATCTTTAAGAGCCTGTGGAATTTTCTTAAGAAAATTCCATTTTCTAGTGCGCACAGGGCCTTACTACCATTTGACTTCCATATGCAGCCCCCTGGAGCATACTACGGCCATTTTACAGCCCCTTTTTAGCCACAGGTCACTACTGCTGACCACTCGAGTGAACAACGGTGTTCTTGGGGACACTCGGTGTTCAGCCCAGTGCTTGCAGTCTCTGAACGGATCAAACTGGGGGTAACAATGTTGAGGAGAGCCATAAGATGAAATACTTAATTAACCTCTGGACATAGAGCACTGTGAGAAGTGTGTTCAATGAAATCAATTCTCTATACATAAGCCAGCCAGTCTTCAGAGGAACCATCATAGACCCGCCCATCAGTCGATCACCAAGATGGCCCCAAATGATGTCGCGGTCGGAGGGGACGCTGTGCTCGCTAACGCTCGGGTCCGGCGCTGCTGCTCGGTGGTTCGAGCGGTGGGCCGGATCCGGGGACTCAAGCAGCGCTCCTCGCCCGTGAGTGAAAAGGAGGTTTGGTTTGTTTTGGGGATTTAGTCCGTGACGCCACCCACGGGTTATGGTGAAGATGGGCACCACCGCTGCTGGTGACGGGGATCCCGGGAGCGATGGTGGGGAGCAGCTGGGATGTTGTTTTCCCCCTCCGTGGGTAGGGGTCGGTGGTCCCGGGGCCCGGTGGTGTGACGGGGAGGCAGGGTAGGTGAGGTGCAGGGTTGCAGGGTGTACTCACTCACACTCAGCAAGAGCTGCACAAAGTCTCCGGTAAACCAAACGGCTGGATGGACGGGTCCCGCAGCCAGCTGCAGTGTCTCTCCCCGGACAGGTGATGGCGGCTGTCTTTCCCTGCACCTTTGTGTACTTTCTGGACTACGATGGGTCCCCAACGGTAGTCCGCTCCCCGGTGTATGGATGCCGGAGGAGCCCGTTTGTCCTCAGGCGCTGGGACTTGGGTCTCTAGCCTTAGGCGGTAGCTGTATACCCTCATGATGCGGACGGTTGTCTTATAACGGGTCTTTGGTTGTTAGGAAACCCCTGGGGTTCCTGTCACACTTGGATTTGACTGTTGACGGCGACTCCAAGCCTAGTCGGGGTCCGATGGCCCTGCCTGTGTGCGCTGGCTTCACTTCACTCCCCGGTCAGTACCGGCAGGCCACCGCCCGACCCCGGTCCTACGGTTCCACGTTAATTCACCACTCCTGTAGACGGCCACCACCGTCTGCCATCTTTGTTGTCAGTGCCTGGGCCACAAACCCAGACACTCTCCACTTTTCTCCTCTCACTTCAACCTCCAGGACAAATCTGTCAATTTTCCTGCCTCCAGGCCTGTGAACTCCTCGGTGGGTGGGGCCAACCGCTTGGCTCCGCCCCACCTGGTGTGGACATCAGACCCTGGAGGGAGGCAACAAGGGTTTTGTGTTTAGCTAATGTAACTGTCTAGGGTGGTGGTGGTGTGTGTGTGTTACCTGTGACGACCTGGCTAGTCCAGGGCGCCACAATGACATAGACCCGCCTACGATGACGCCCACCAATCAGCTCATGGACTAACACATTGTTCAACCCACTGACCAATGAACACATCCGGACATGCCCCTTTCCAAGCTTATATCAGGGCATGCTTCAGTTGAAATAAAGCAGAGTCTGGGCCAACTTTGGTCGAGGAAGGATGAATATCCGACTGTGTGTCTGATCTCATTTTTCAAGCATGCACTTGATCTACACCAATTAGAATCAGGCAGTAGGTAACTTGTGAAACTTTGTAAGAGTTCACCCTAACAACAACAGTATTATCGGATGTAGTGTGCACACACAAAAAAAAAAAAACCAACCGCCCCCTTGTTCAGAAGTATTCGAGAGACAGAAATGCCAAGACCAGTAAAAATAGGGCACTTTTTTGCCCTGTAAAAAATGTTTGTTTTTTTTGAAGCTTAAAAAACTTATACAAATAATTTTGGCTGTAATTGACATTTTCCAGTTTATAGGGAATGCAACTGATGTCTTCATACCAGAATTGTAAGCTGTGGACGTGCATGACTTCTAATGATTTATTATGTTTTTACGATGTATCTGTAAAAAAATATTGTCTGTCCTTGATTTTTTGATAATGTTGTCCCCAAAAAATATAAAGTCAAGTTGGCAACGCCGCTTCAGACACAACTGTGGTTATGTGCTGACACAGGAAACACTATGCTGTGACGGACACAAAGCTGCGCACCTGCCGGCGCCCATGATCAGGGCTAGTAGTTGAAGATCAGGGAACATTTTATAAGTGAACTGTATTAGTAGTTTGTGTAATAAATCATTTTAGCACAATTAACTTTTTAACTGCAGCTTTAACAGAGCAACTAATTAAATTGGGCATTTCAAACTAATTAAATGTATAATCATGTGAAACAATGTGTTCCCGTCAGGTGAACAACAATGCCCAAACAACTGGATCTGCCCATCAAATATGACCTGTGAAAAGAAAACTGCATGCCGCTGCAACAATGGCTACCAGCAATGTATGAAAAAGGGCGTCAGAGTTTGCAGAGGTGAGTGGACTTCTTTTCATTACGTCTAATCCAGAGTCTCATTATACTCATACTGGTTTATAACCAGTATGGAACTTTTTTTTTTAATGGCTTTCAGTTCGATCTCGAGCGATGGTGACTTGTTGGATAAATGCTCTGTAGGATGATCAATCGTGTGCAAGCCTAGACAGGTCCACTGTTATCGTAATAGTATCAAGACCTCAGGTTGCTGGTCTTCGTCTTCACCTTGTTCCTTCTATTCTTCCAACCATGATGTGTCCTTCTCCAGTGATTGCTCGCTTTGTATGATGTATCCAAAGTAGGCAAGTCATAGCTTGGTGATCATTGCTTCAAGTGACATGTCTGGCTTGATTTCTTCCAAAATTGATTTGTTTGTTCTTCTTGCCATCCGTGGTATTGATAACATCCTTCTCCAGCACCATATTTCAAAGGCGTTAATTCCTCTTCTGTCCTGTTCCTTTATCGTCCAAGTTTCGCATCCATATGTGACTACAGAAAAGACCAGACAAGATGTCTTCGTCATCAGTGAAATGTTTCTCGGTGACGTGTGGCCTTAGCAGATGAAACTGCTGCTCTGGATATGAAAGCGAAAAACACTGCACAAGACCAAGACCAATATTATTACCATACTGTGACCAAATAGTGATGGCTACCTTTTGTGCTAAAGTAACTACAGGGGAGATAAAGCCATGTTTTCCATCCAGGCCAGGCAGTTAAGAAGACTTCTACTAGCGATAACTTGAGTCTTTAAAGTTTGCATCACAAACATTTGACTTCACATATTTCCTGTATAGAGCACGTAGAAATATTGTCAGCTAGACACAGGGCCAATATAAATGAAAATTAAAATTACGGCAGTCAATTAAAACCATATAACCTACAGAGATTGACTACAAGTAAATTAAAAATAGTAATTTCTATAGCGCCAACATATTCAGCAGCGCTTTACAATTCAGAGGTTCATATACAAACATAAGTAACAGTTATAGAAGATACAATAATTAAATAAAAAATAAAGACAACCCTGCTCATAAGAGCTTACAATCTACAATGGAGTGTCGTGGGGGTGACACAAGGTTCAATTGCTTATTTACAACAACAGTCTAGCCTTCTCGAAGACATGGGAGGATAGATAAAGGCTATTGCTTATTTACAACAACAGTCTAGCCTTCTCGAAGACATGGGGGGATAGATAAAGGCTACATGAGCCAGTCACCGGCCAATCTTTGAGATGCTTTTGGGTTTAGTGGAGCTTGAGGGAGAATTATGTTGTGAGAAATAGTGGAAGGGTTATATAATAATTGATTTTATTTAGGGAAGGTGATAAGCCACCCTAAAAAGATGTGTTTTTATGAAGCATCTGATGCTGTGTAAGTTGTGGTTCATCCTAGTTTCTTGGGGAAGAGCATTCCAGAGGATTGGTGCAGCTCGGGAGAAGTCTTGGAGATGGGAGTGAGAGGTTTGGATTAATGCGGATGTTAGTTGAAAGTTGTTTGAAGAGCATAGAGAATGGGTAGGGTGATAGACAGAGATGAGGGTGGAGAACAAGGAATTTAAATTTAATCCTATGATGTATGGGCAGCCAGTGCAATGACTGGCACAGAGTGGAAGTATCCAAAGAACGATAGCCAGATAGGTGCATTAAGGATGGACTGGGGAGGGGAAAGTCTAGTTAGGGGGAGACCAATTAATAAATAATTACAGTAATCAAGACGGGAGTGGATCAGGGCCACAGTGAGGGTTTTTGTTGTCTCCATGGTGAAAAAGTGGCGCATTCTAGAGATGTTCTTCAGGTGCTAGCGACAAGAGTGGGCAAGAGATTGTATATAGGAGGTGAGGGAGAGATCGGTGTCAAGCATAACCCCCAGACAGCGAGCCAGCGGCCTAGGAGTTATCGTGGTGCCGCAAACAGAGAGGGAGATCTCAGGTTTAGGGAGGTTAGAAGATGGAAGGAATAGCAATTCAGTTTTGGGAAGGTTAAGTTTCAAATAGAGAGCAGACATGATGTTGGAAACTGCAGACAGACAGTCGCTGGTGTTCTGTAGCACAGCGGATAAAAAAAATGAAAAATAATACATAAAATATTACATATATGACAGGATAAAAATATATAGGATAAAAACCTTCATAATAAAGGGATATAACATCAAGAAAAATATGCCAAAGAAGATGTAAGGTATACAATTAGGTCCAGAAATATTTGGACAGTGACACAAGTTTTGTTATTTTAGCTGTTTACAAAAACATGTTCAGAAATACAATTATATATATAATATGGGCTGAAAGTGCACACTCCCAGCTGCAATATGAGAGTTTTCACATCCAAATCGGAGAAAGGGTTTAGGAATCATAGCTCTGTAATGCATAGCCTCCTCTTTTTCAAGGGACCAAAAGTAATTGGACAAGGGACTCTAAGGGCTGCAATTAACTCTGAAGGCATCTCCCTCGTTAACCTGTAATCAATGAAGTAGTTAAAAGGTCTGGGGTTGATTACAGGTGTGTGGTTTTGCATTTGGAAGCTGTTGCTGTGACCAGACAACATGCGGTCTAAGGAACTCTCAATTGAGGTGAAGCAGAACATCCTGAGGCTGAAAAAAAAGAAAAAATCCATCAGAGAGATAGCAGACATGCTTGGAGTAGCAAAATCAACAGTCGGGTACATGCTGAGAAAAAAGGAATTGACTGGTGAGCTTGGGAACTCAAAAAGGCCTGGGCATCCACGGATGACAACAGTGGTGGATGATCGCCGCATACTTTCTTTGGTGAAGAAGAACCCGTTCACAACATCAACTGAAGTCCAGAACACTCTCAGTGAAGTAGGTGTATCTGTCTCTAAGTCAACAGTAAAGAGAAGACTCCATGAAAGTAAATACAAAGGGTTCACATCTAGATGCAAACCATTCATCAATTCCAAAAATAGACAGGCCAGAGTTAAATTTGCTGAAAAACACCTCATGAAGCCAGCTCAGTTCTGGAAAAGTATTCTATGGACAGATGAGACAAAGGTCAACCTGTACCAGAATGATGGGAAGAAAAAAGTTTGGAGAAGAAAGGGAACGGCACATGATCCAAGGCACACCACATCCTCTGTAAAACATGGTGGAGGCAACGTGATGGCATGGGCATGCATGGCTTTCAATGGCACTGGGTCACTTGTGTTTATTGATGACATAACAGCAAACAAGAGTAGCCGGATGAATTCTGAAGTGTACCGGGATATACTTTCAGCCCAGATTCAGCCAAATGCCGCAAAGTTGATCGGACGGCGCTTCATAGTACAGATGGACAATGACCCCAAGCATACAGCCAAAGCTACCCAGGAGTTCATGAGTGCAAAAAAGTGGAACATTCTGCAATGGCCAAGTCAATCACCAGATCTTAACCCAATTGAGCATGCATTTCACTTGCTCAAATCCAGACTTAAGACAGAAAGACCCACAAACAAGCAAGACCTGAAGGCTGCGGCTGTAAAGGCCTGGCAAAGCATTAAGAAGGAGGAAACCCAGCATTTGGTGATGTCCATGGGTTCCAGACTTAAGGCAGTGATTGCCTCCAAAGGATTCGCAACAAAATATTGAAAATAAAAATATTTTGTTTGGGTTTGGTTTATTTGTCCAATTACTTTTGACCTCCTAAAATGTGGAGTGTTTGTAAAGAAATGTGTACAATTCCTACAATTTCTATCAGATATTTTTGTTCAAACCTTCAAATTAAATGTTACAATCTGCACTTGAATTCTGTTGTAGAGATTTCATTTCAAATCCAATGTGGTGGCATGCAGAGTCCAACTCGCGAAAATTGTGTCACTGTCCAAATATTTCTGGACCTAACTGTAGCTGATGGCATGTAGGTACAATGCAGAAAAATAACAAGAAATATAAATTAAATATAAAGCAGGTATATAATGAGAATAAACTAAGGTAAGTATCTGTAGAGTATAGCTGATTAAAAGGATAATACAGTTAGGTCCAGAAATATTTGGACAGTGACACAATTTCCGCGAGTTGGGCTCTGCATGCCACCACATTGGATTTGAAATGAAACCTCTACAACAGAATTCAAGTGCAGATTGTAACGTTTAATTTGAAGGTTTGAACAAAAATATCTGATAGAAATTGTAGGAATTGTACACATTTCTTTACAAACACTCCACATTTTAGGAGGTCAAAAGTAATTGGACAAATAAACCAAACCCAAACAAAATATTTTTATTTTCAATATTTTGTTGCGAATCCTTTGGAGGCAATCACTGCCTTAAGTCTGGAACCCATGGACATCACCAAACGCTGGGTTTCCTCCTTCTTAATGCTTTGCCAGGCCTTTACAGCCGCAGCCTTCAGGTCTTGCTTGTTGTGGGTCTTTCCGTCTTAAGTCTGGATTTGAGCAAGTGAAATGCATGCTCAATTGGGTTAAGATCTGGTGATTGACTTGGCCATTGCAGAATGTTCCACTTTTTTGCACTCATGAACTCCTGGGTAGCTTTCGCTGTATGCTTGGGGTCATTGTCCATCTGTACTATGAAGCGCCGTCCGATCAACTTTGCGGCATTTGGCTGAATCTGGGCTGAAAGTATATCCCGGTACACTTCAGAATTCATCCGGCTACTCTTGTCTGCTGCTATGTCATCAATAAACACAAGTGACCCAGTGCCATTGAAAGCCATGCATGCCCATGCCATCACGTCGCCTCCACCATATTTTACAGAGCTGGCTTCATGAGGTGTTTTTCAGCAAATTTAACTCTGGCCTGTCTATTTTTGGAATTGATGAATGGTTTGCATCTAGATGTGAACCCTTTGTATTTACTTTCATGGAGTCTTCTCTTTACTGTTGACTTAGAGACAGATACACCTACTTCACTGAGAGTGTTCTGGACTTCAGTTGATGTTGTGAACGGGTTCTTCTTCACCAAAGAAAGTATGCGGCGATCATCCACCACTGTTGTCATCCGTGGACGCCCAGGCCTTTTTGAGTTCCCAAGCTCACCAGTCAATTCCTTTTTTCTCAGAATATACCCGACTGTTGATTTTGCTACTCCAAGCATGTCTGCTATCTCTCTGATGGATTTTTTCTTTTTTTTCAGCCTCAGGATGTTCTGCTTCACCTCAATTGAGAGTTCCTTAGACCGCATGTTGTCTGGTCACAGCAACAGCTTCCAAATGCAAAACCACACACCTGTAATCAACCCCAGACCTTTTAACTACTTCATTGATTACAGGTTAACGAGGGAGACGCCTTCAGAGTTAATTGCAGCCCTTAGAGTCCCTTGTCCAATTACTTTTGGTCCCTTGAAAAAGAGGAGGCTATGCATTACAGAGCTATGATTCCTAAACCCTTTCTCCGATTTGGATGTGAAAACTCTCATATTGTAGCTGGGAGTGTGCACTTTCAGCCCATATTATATATATAATTGTATTTCTGAACATGTTTTTGTAAACAGCTAAAATAACAAAACTTGTGTCACTGTCCAAATATTTCTGGACCTAACTGTATGTACAATAAACAGATAAAGGATGCCCAAATCTCAACATAATATTAGAAGTCAAATACCAGTTTGTTATGGGTTGGTATAAATAAAGTTATGGGAAGTATATCCTATAATAGCAATCAGATCTCAATTAAGATAGAAGTTATTTTATATATAGTTACAGTAAATGTAGCCTATAGTACATAGCTATGGTATACATAAATTCCAATTTAGCAACAATACAAGAAAAGTTTCCCCGAAAGTAAGACAGTGTCTTACATTCTTTTTACCCCCAAAAGTCCCACGATGTCTTACTTTCGGGGTATGTACATTGGAAAAAAATCCCACAGCAATCGCAGCAAGTCTCCATGCAATGTACCGTATGGGGACTTGCCGCGATTGCTGCACATAAGGGCACTGAAGCTGCGTGTTTTTGTATGTTGTCCGTGGTCCCGATGAACCACGGACAACATTACTGCAACATTTCTCGGTGGCCGAGCGTTCGGCTGAGCGCCCGACCGCCGGCATGTGACAGCTGTCAGCTGAGCGCTCGGCCGCCGGCACGTCAGGGCGCTCAGCTGGGCACTCGGCCACCGGCATGTCAGGGCGCTCAGCTGGGCGCTCGGCCACCGGCATGTCAGGGCACTCAGCTGAGCGCTCGGCCGCCGGTGTGTCAGGGCGCTCGGCAGGGCGCCCGACCGCCGGCATGTGACGGCTTTCAGCTGGGCGCTCAGCCGCCGGCATGTCAGGGCACTCAGCTGAGCGCTCGGCCGCCGGCATGTCAGGGTGCTCGGCTGGGCGCCCGACCGCTGGCATGTGACGGCTCTCAGCTGGGCCCTCGGCCGCTGGCATGTCAGGGCACTCAGCTGAGCGCTCGGCCGCCGGCGTGTCAGGGCGTTCGGCTGGGCGCCCGACCGCCGGCATGTGACGGCTCTCAGCTGGGCGTTCGGCCGCTGGCATGTCAGGGCACTCAGCTGGGCGCTCGACCGCCGGCATGTCAGGGCGCTCAGCTGAGCGCCCGACCGCCAGCATGTGACGGCTTTCAGCTGGGCGCTCGGCCACCAGCATGTCAGGGCACTCCGCTGGGCGCTCGGCCGCCGGCATGTCAGGGCGCTCGGCTGAGCGCTCGGCCGCCGGCATGTCAGGGCGCTCAGCTGAGCGCTCGGCCGCCGGCGTGTCAGGGCACTCAGCTGGGCGCTCGGCCGGTACTGTAAAGAACTGGGCGCTCGGCCGCTGGCATGTCAGGGCACTCAGCTGGGCGCTCGACCGCCGGCATGTCAGGGCGCTCAGCTGAGCGCCCGACCGCCAGCATGTGACGGCTTTCAGCTGGGCGCTCGGCCACCAGCATGTCAGGGCACTCCGCTGGGCGCTCGGCCGCCGGCATGTCAGGGCGCTCGGCTGAGCGCTCGGCCGCCGGCATGTCAGGGCGCTCAGCTGAGCGCTCGGCCGCCGGCGTGTCAGGGCACTCAGCTGGGCGCTCGGCCGGTACTGTAAAGAACTGGGCGCTCGGCCGCTGGCATGTCAGGGCACTCAGCAGAGCGCTCGGCCGCCGGCATGTCAGGGCGCTCAGTTGGGCGCTCGGCCGCCAGAGTGTCAGGGCACTCAGCTGGGCGCTCGGCCGGTACTGTAAAGAACTGGGCGCTCGGCCGCTGGCATGTCAGGGCACTCAGCAGAGCGCTCGGCCGCCGGCATGTCAGGGCGCTCAGTTGGGCGCTCGGCCGCCAGAGTGTCAGGGCGCTCGGCTGGGCGCCTGACCGCCGGCATGTGACGGCTCTCAGCTGAGCGCTCGGCCGCCGGCATGTCAGGGCGCTCAGCTGGGCGCTCGGCCACCGGCGTGTCAGGGCGCTCGACTGGGCGCTCGGCCTCCGGCGTCTCAGGGCGCTCGGCAGCCGGCGTCTCAGGGCGCTCGGCTGGGCGCCCGACCGCCGGCATGTGACGGCTCTCAGCTGAGCGCTCGGCCGCCGGCATGTCAGGGCACTCAGCTAAGTGCTCGGCCTCCGGCGTGTCAGGGCGCTCGGCTGAGCGCCCGACCGCCGGCATGTGACGGCTCTCAGCTGAGCGCTCGGCCGCCGGCATGTCAGGGCACTCAGCTGAGCGCTCAGCCGCCGGCGTGTCAGGGCGCTCAGCTGGGCACTCGGCCGGTAGTGTAAAGAAGGACTGGGCGCTCGGCCGCCGGCATGTCAGGGCGCTCAGCTGAGCGCTCGGCCGCCTGCATGTCAGGGCGCTCAGCTGGGCACTCGGCCGGTAGTGTAAAGAAGGACTGGGCGCTCGGCCGCCGGCATGTCAGGGCGCTCAGCTGAGCGCTCGGCCGCCTGCATGTCAGGGCGCTCAGCTGGGCACTCGGCCGCTGGCGTGTCAGGGCGCTCGGCTGGACGCCCGACCGCCGGCATGTGACGGCTCTCAGCTGAGCGCTCAGCCGTCGGCATGTCAGGGCGCTCAGCTGAGCGCTCGGCCGGTACTGTAAAGAAGAACTGGGCGCTCGGCCGCTGGCATGTCAGGGCGCTCAGCTGGGCTCTCGGCCGCCGGCATGCCAGGGCGCTTAGCCGGTACTGTAAAGAAGAAAAAAAAAAAATAACGCTTTCCGTTTACTATGTCTTACTTTCAGAGTACGTCTTAGCCGACCCCCCCAAAACCCCCACTAAGTCTTACTATCGGGGGTGTCTTACTATCGGGGAAACACGATAGTAGTAGTAGTCAAAGGGCAAAGCAAGCCAAAAAAATGCCTTTAGACTCATAGTAAAGTGCATAATGCATGGTAACTATTACTTTAAAATCCCGACAAGCGTTTCGACATGGCTTCTTCCAAGGACTTTTTTATCTTATATACTTTTATCATGTATTTTGTTTCAATATAATTACAATTTTTAATTTACTTGTAGTCAACCTCTGTAGGTTTCGTGTCTACATATTTCAGCACCATCTCTTGGTCTTGGATTGGCCCCCACAGTCCCCAAACTTTAACCCAATCGAACACTTGTGGGTAGAGTTGAAGAAAAAGTTGTATACATACTCAAGTGAGTCGCTCAGTATGCACCAACATTGGAACCGTGTAGAAGAGACCAGAGATCAGATTTTGGTCAAGACATGCTTGACTCTGATCAAGAGTATGCGCAGAAGGATTCAGGCAGTGCTGAAAGCCAAGGCAAATTTACAAAATAATAAAAAAAACATTTAGATTTTTAAGAGCAAAAACACTAACAATGCAGTGACATGACAAGAATCTGCATAACTAATCATATGCTAAATAGTTTCAAGTCAAATTTATGTATGAGATAGCCAAAATGATTGTCTATGAAATGAAGGTAACCTCACGATCATAGATGTAGTGGATGGTGAGATATGAAGCCTGAAAGTCAAAAGATCAAAACATTGTTACCTTTTTGCTCTTCAGTACATTACTGCAACTACAGTTAGACAAGGTATCAAGTCCTGAACTTTGGAAATAATGTAGCCAATAGAATAAGTACCATCCATGAAATGAATAAGGCAAAGTAGGCAGAGCCAATAAAATAATTGTGGTGCTCCAGATGATAATAATCCACCACACAGTGATGAAAATGTGCCACCTATTGTGCCCAACAAGTAATAATGATCTTCTCAGTGCCCCAAACAGTAATAGCTCTTCTCTTAATATCCCATACAGTTATAATACTCCCTTTCTACTCCCACATAGTATTAACACTAGAACTACTGAGGTAGTAATTTTGAATACTTTGCACCATGTATTTCTATATAGGTGTCACGAGTCCAGTAGTTCTAGTGTTAATAATGGCCACCTTTTTGTCCCTTGGAAGGTTCTAGTGCTTCCTTAAAGGGAACCTGTTAGATCTCCAGTAATATGTTTATTGTTTTATGAAACTGCCCATATTGGAGAGAAATCAAGTTATCTACTTCACCTCGTTAATGCTAATGAACCAGGACTAGACTGGTGGTGTTTTCTCACTGAGACAAGATGTCATGCAGTGACTACCGGGGTTCTGCCAAGTACACATGAACCCCTGGCAAGCACCGCAACACACATACAACGGTGAGCCCTGGCACTAGGAAAAGGGAAGCAGGGTCACCTCCTTAACTCCCCTGAAGCTGATCCCTGCACTTCCTAACATCACTATACAGGTTCTTTCACCCTGTCGCCGACCACGTGCCTATCCCTGTTTTTCCCTGGACTCAGCCCTGTGTAGTGCGCAGGGCAGCTGGAACACTAGTGCCACTCGAGATTAAAGACACAGAAAGGATTAGACATACAGGGGTAAAATAAACAGCAATCATACAAAGAACTCCAAACAACAAGAGGTAATAATGAGGAATGGACCAGAGGGAAAAAACCCAAAAAGGACTAAGGAAGGGAAAAACTCAACACAGCTTTCACACAGCAAATGTTCTCTGAATGTCTTCCTAGTCCACAGCTCACGTTTCCTCTAGAGGCAAGTTAAGCAGAAACTATCACCGGCAGTTACCTGGGCTAGGAGACATCTTTATAGCAGACGTAATTAGCAATAGAGAACAGCTGGCTATGCTTTTAATCAAAGTTCAAGAGACTAGATAATCTACTTAACCCTAGTAGTGCTGGATAAAAGTGAATCTGCACAGGCTGCAGTATTACCTGCGCAAATGTGTATGAAGCCCTGTGATGCGATCTCCTGACACCAAAAATAGGAGGGACCACTTTCCGTCGTGGTACCTACTTGACACTAGTATAGAGTCAATAGCTGCAGTCCCACAGACTTGTTGTGATTGACAGTCCCTGCACTACCTGAGTTTTCAGCTGGTGCTTTTTCTGTTACTACAGTACCCCTATCACAACTCTGCTGTTAGTTGGCGATCTAAATCTGATGCTTCTGCAAGCCCACTGCAGAGCTGTGACAGTGTGACAGAGAAGCAGGGAGGAGAACAAGCTGTATAGAGGTAGTAATAATGCTATTTGAGTTCCATTTAAAAAGTTATAGTGCCCTCTAGAGAGTTATAATCCCATGTGTGTGCTATTTTGAACAGTATAGTTCAACCTTAAAAAGTATTAATACTCAGTGCCAATTTAAAAAGTAGATGTGGCTTCTTAGTGCCCTCTAAACTAATAGTGACCCCTTTTTTGGTCCCCAGACTATAATAAAGTCATCCTTTATGTGTTCCTTTAAAAGTTAAAATGCCTCATAAAAAACGTATTCATGCCAACTTCTAAAGTATTAATGCCTTCTTAGTGCTCTCATTTCATGCCCGGCACATAATGAAATTGCTTTTATTTTTTACAATATACTTTTTCCCTGAAGAGTGCAGCAAGGTCCAGGTCGTCTTCTGAAATTACAGGTCAAGTGCAGGCAACTGACATACAGTTAGGTCCAGAAATATTTGGACAGTGACACAATATTCGCGAGTTGGGCTCTGCATGCCACCACATTGGATTTGAAATGAAATCTCTACAACAGAATTCAAGTGCAGATTGTAACGTTTAATTTGAAGGTTTGAACAAAAATATCTGATAGAAATTGTAGGAATTGTACACATTTCTTTACAAACACTCCACATTTTAGAAGGTCAAAAGTAATTGGACAAATAAACCAAACCCAAACAAAAAAATTTTATTTCAATATTTTGTTGCGAATCCTTTGGAGGCAATCACTGCCTTAAGTCTGGAACCCATGGACATCACCAAACGCTGGGTTTCCTCCTTCTTAATGCTTTGCCAGGCCTTTACAGCCGCAGCCTTCAGGTCTTGCTTGTTTGTGGGTCTTTCCGTCTTAAGTCTGGATTTGAGCAAGTGAAATGCATGCTCAATTGGGTTAAGATCTGGTGATTGACTTGGCCATTGCAGAATGTTCCACTTTTTTGCACTCATGAACTCCTGGGTAGCTTTGGCTGTATGCTTGGGGTCATTGTCCATCTGTACTATGAAGCGCCGTCCGATCAACTTTGCGGCATTTGGCTGAATCTGGGCTGAAAGTATATCCCGGTACACTTCAGAATTCATCCGGCTACTCTTGTCTGCTGTTATGTCATCAATAAACACAAGTGACCCAGTGCCATTGAAAGCCATGCATGCCCATGCCATCACGTTGCCTCCACCATGTTTTACAGAGGATGTGGTGTGCCTTGGATCATGTGCCGTTCCCTTTCTTCTCCAAACTTTTTTCTTCCCATCATTCTGGTACAGGTTGATCTTTGTCTCATCTGTCCATAGAATACTTTTCCAGAACTGAGCTGGCTTCATGAGGTGTTTTTCAGCAAATTTAACTCTGGCCTGTCTATTTTTGGAATTGATGAATGGTTTGCATCTAGATGTGAACCCTTTGTATTTACTTTCATGGAGTCTTCTCTTTACTGTTGATTTAGAGACATATACACCTACTTCACTGAGAGTGTTCTGGACTTCAGTTGATGTTGTGAACGGGTTCTTCTTCACCAAAGAAAGTATGCGGCGATCATCCACCACTGTTGTCATCCGTGGACGCCCAGGCCTTTTTGAGTTCCCAAGCTCACCAGTCAATTCCTTTTTTCTCAGAATGTACCCGACTGTTGATTTTGCTACTCCAAGCATATCTGCTATCTCTCTGATGGATTTTTTCTTTTTTTTCAGCCTCAGGATGTTCTGCTTCACCTCAATTGAGAGTTCCTTAGACCGCATGTTGTCTGGTCACAGCAACAGCTTCCAAATGCAAAACCACACACCTGTAATCAACCCCAGACCTTTTAACTACTTCATTGATTACAGGTTAACGAGGGAGACGCCTTCAGAGTTAATTGCAGCCCTTAGAGTCCCTTGTCCAATTACTTTTGGTCCCTTGAAAAAGAGGAGGCTATGCATTACAGAGCTATGATTCCTAAACCCTTTCTCCGATTTGGATGTGAAAACTCTCATATTGCAGCTGGGAGTGTGCACTTTCAGCCCATATTATATATATAATTGTATTTCTGAACATGTTTTTGTAAACAGCTAAAATAACAAAACTTGTGTCACTGTCCAAATATTTCTGGACCTAACTGTAACTGTGTGCCTTCATAAGGATGGAGCATGGCCTTAGCATCCTGTAGGTCACAGGCCTAAATCGGAAATGAGTCTCGCAGATATGTTTTTTTTATATGACAAAAACTTGACATTTTAACAGTGATGAGCAGACCCGTGGATATTTGAGCTTGTCAAATCTGCACAGGCTAAAACAAAAATTTGGGTTCGGGGAACCAAATTTGACCTGAAGTTGACCCCGGATAACGAACCCCATAAAAATCAATGGAGACGAGAATTTTGGGGCTGTAAAATGGCTGTACTAAGGGCTAGAGGACTACAAAAGGAAGCTAAAGGGGGTAAGATCAGGACAGTTATACATACCATGTTTCCCAGAAGATAATACTGCAGTCAGACTCTATTCCAGGCCCACTCCTTAACCTTCATGAACATTCACTGCTTCCCCCACCCACCTACAGTGTCAGCATCTGTGATTGGTTAAAGACTATTATACATACCCTCTCCTCCTGTGTCGGCATCTGTGATTGGTTGCAGATCAGTCTGTTGTATGCGAGGGTCCTGGGTTCAAATCCCACCATGGACAACATCTGCAAAATGATGTGGGGTTCCCCAACTGTTTATAAGCAGCCAAGGTAATGCTGACAGGTGGGGGCTAGTATTATTAGGGTGGGAAGAGCTATGGGTATTAGCCCTTCCCAGCCTAAAAATATTAGCCTGCAGCCACCCCAGAAGTGATGCCTCTGAAAGATCCAGTTCTGGCACTTTACCTGGCTGATCCTGATTGCCCTGGTGCGGTGGCAATCAGGATAATATATGGGGTTGAGGTCAGCTGTGATTTGTCAAAAATCACAGCTGCATTCAAGCCCTAGATTAGTAATTGACCCCCCCATTACTAACCTGTAGGTCAAAAGTAATAAATCTACAGAAAAATCCTTTGTTTGAAATAAAAAATCCAGTACAGAAAAAAAAATGCTGCCAATTTCTTCAGGAATTCTAAGGATTTTTTCCTTCAATCCATACAGGCACGACACATTGTTACATGTTACAGCTTCAGCAGCCTTTCTCAAACACTGCATTTTTGAAGGCTCTGTTACATCTAGAGACTGCAGTGATGGAAAACACGTCTACTCACTGTAGCCTCCAGGAAACACTGAGAGCCGTGGGGAGCCCTCGGATGTGAAAAGTGGTGTCGTCACTGAGTTCACCGGAGTTCGTAGTCATGGGGTTCCCCTTTGCCCTCAGTGAACTCAGTTGAATCCGCTGCTGGATTGCGGGACATGGAAGCAAAGCAGTCCCGCCATCCTGCAGTGGGTTTAACTTTCACTAAGAGCAGCGGGTTCAACTATCAGTGAAGGCAGCGGGAAGCCCCCAGTGTGACTTCCGGTGAAGTGACTGCTGGATTGTTGGACTGCTATGATGCAGCACACAATCCAGCAATCAGGTCACCGGAAGTCACAATGAGGCTTCCCACTGCCCTCAGTGAACGTTTAAGCCGTAGCTCTCATTAAAAGTTGGCACAAATTGGTTGATGAATGAAATATTATGGGGAGACACTGACACTTATTTTCTTTTTTATAGATCTTCAAAAGAAAGCAGTAATGAGCTTGACTTCTGTTGAGACTCCAAGTAAGTACCATGGGTTGTCCTATGTTAGTCATGTAGTCTGAAATCTTCCGTGTGCCCCATCAAAATTTCAGGCTGCTTTTCATACTTCATGCTTTAGGGTACCCTCACACGAGCGTGAAAATCGGACGAGTGCAATACGAGAAAATCTCGCATTGCACCCGGCCTATGTTAGTCAATGAGGGAGAGCAGTTAGTCAGCTTTTCTTGCATCCAGATTCTGGAAGCGAGAAAAGCGGCAGCGTGCTGCGATTTTCTGCTAGAGCCGTATCCCTCGCACCCATTCAAGTGAATGGGTGTGAGAGATACATCGGACTGCACTCGGATGTTATCCCAGTGCAGTGAGATAAACGCACAGGCTGACAATGGAGGAGATGGGGGGATTAACCCCTCCCTCTCCTCCGCAACGCCCGTCCTCAGCTTCACAGCTGTGACCTGATTGCAGGACGGGTCACAGTCGCATGACACTCGGCTCACGCTCACATCAGAGCCTGAGCCGGGGGTCATTAGCATATCGCATCCGATGCCATACGCTCGTCTGAGTCCAGCCTTATACTGAGTATAAGCGGTTTCAGATTGGCTCTAATTATACCTAAGAAATGAACAAGTGGAAAATAGAATATCCATTGTTATCATTTTCATCCAAAATTGTAGAGTAAGAAAATTATTTAGAAATTATTTAGGGCCTAAACAGTGCTGGGTACAAAGAAAGTAAAAAAATGAGCCGGAGGGTAAGTTAGTATACATGCAACTTATAAGCGCATGTTCACACTGGCCACAAGACAAGAAAACTCAAGATGAAAATAATATGGACGTATACCCTACTGTAAATAAATAACAGCATAATGTGTATAAATAAACATAGTGTACTTACGGTAGTAACACTGGTTTTTTGTTTATCAAAAAAGCATAAAGCAATCCCACCGCGACAAGGCGTACCCAAATCGGGACGGTACCTAACACTAGGCTAGTATTAAAAACCTCACCATGTGTCAACAGACATCAATGTGAATAAGGGCAGACAGTGACTATAGGCACACAGCTATGGGAAGCATAAGATGAAATGCCCAGCTCAGCGAAAAAGGGGGGTAACACACTATTTGTACTGAGTACAAGAAACTAAAAAAAACAAAAAAAAAATGAGCCGGAGTGTGAGTTTGTTTACATATGACTTAGAATTGTAGAGAGGGGTGATAATGCCGTGCCAAAAATCACTAATGAAATTCAGATTAACGTGTCTTTATTATTGGCATAGGTCTAGGCGTTTCAGGAGCTCTGCTCCCTTCTTCAGGACCGATAGGCATAAAAGAAACATCAAATCATGATTTGATTTGATGTTTCTTTTATGCCTATCGGTCCTGAAGAAGGGAGCAGAGCTCCTGAAACGCGTAGACATATGCCAATAATAAAGACACGTTAATCTGAATTTCATTAGTGATTTTTGGCGCGGCATTATCACCCCTCTCTACAATTCTCTGTTATCTGCCTTCGGGGGGCTGCAGCCTTGATCACAATTTTATATGCGAATAAAGGAGTTGTGACTTGCACAACTACATCTGGTGAGTAGTACTCCCCCCCCTCACCCCACATTATTGGGGTAATACCCTATCTGTGCTTCTTTTTCCACAGCTCGATACATTTACATATAACTTGGAAGCTCATGTTCACATTAACCAAAAGATAAAGATGTAAAAAATAGGGACATGGGGAGTCTGACACTTCTTATTTTCTTTTTCACAGCTGTTCAAAACAAAGCAATAACGGACTTGACTTGTTCTAATGGGACTTTGCCTCCAAGTAAGTATCATGGGCTGTCCGGTACATGCTACCTATAGGCGGTGTTTGGATGAAGCTTATTTTCTACTTGAGCTCAATTGTCTATCAGGAGTCTCATATAGTCTGGCATCTCCCATGTGCTCCATCACAAGTTCAGACTGCTTTTCATACTCCATGCTTTATATTGAATATTAGCGGTCTTAGATTGACGCTAGTTATAATTTAGAAATAAACAAGTGAAAACTATATTATCCATTGTTATCATTTGGGTCCAAAATTGTAGAGTAACAAAATTATTTAGAAATTAATAGGGGCCTAACAGTGCTGGGTACATGCATGAACAAGATGCTGATGTAGCATCCACTGAACAAGGGGTTAAATATACTCCTCGTCGGGCCCATGATGTCGGGTCTGGGATGTCACGGGTGGCCCTGCCCAGCTTTGTGGCCCTGAGGCATACAATATAAAGGGGAAAAGGGGTGATGGAGATGATTCGTGTCTCGTGATGCTACCTGTGGTACAAGACCAATGATTAGCCGCCGCTGCAGGTGCTGTCCTCCAGAGCTGGTGGTATCGCAGCCAGGATGGTTCTGCTCCCCACAGGTGGAGTGGGCCTCAGGGAGGATAATGGGAATGATGGCCGACCGTTGGCGCTGGAGCGCGGGGCGTCGGTAATGATAAACTGAGGCAGCAGGTGCGGGTCAAGATCTATTTACTCACAGTTCTGGTGCTGCACTCAGCGTACCATGATGGACCCCAGCCGATCCCGAGTAAGTCCAAGGTAAACGCAGGTGCTATGAGAGACCTTCCTCCTTGCGCTTGGTGTTGGATCTCCGTAGCCTGAAGCTACTTTGGGACCTCAGTTCTTGTAACTCAGCTACCGTCCCGTATGCAGGTGACGCGGGTCCGTTTTGGGGCCTGACCATAATCCTGACCCCGGGCCCTATGTGCCACTGTGCTCCAGGAATTGATGGTGGCCAGAGGGATGTACAATCCCCCTATCCTGCAGATTCTGGTAGTCCAACATGGAGTATGTTCCACCCTAAGGCTCTGCACCCTGCTCTGCGCCAGTTCCGAGGGAGCAATAAAGCTCTTCCCTCAGCAACAGTGTTTCTCCTCTGTCTCTCCAGCTCACCCGGTTGTCTCCTGCCTCTTCCAGTCAGGCCGGTCCTAGCTGGAGAAGCTCTTAAGAACTCTCTCCAGCGACCGTGTTGTTCGGTGTCCCAGACTATTCTGATGTGAAAACTGTGTGTTCTGTAACTTTCCCGCTGTCCTGGTAACCGGGAATTTCCCAGGCTGGCTGACTTCCTGAGTTGTGTAACTGACTGGCTTACTAGCTGGGTGTTTGTGTGACTGTTGTATAAGTGATGAATACCAGCAATTAACCTCTTCATTACCCAAGATAAGTACTGCACCTTAAGTGAGATGCAGTACACTGTGGTGACTGAAGCCTCAGGGGTGCCACACTGACACATGAGCTGTGCTATGGAGGCCAACACATTTTTATGATAGTTTATGTACAGTACAGTTATAGTAGTTGAACTTGGCCTAATGTTAATCTTAGATGGAAGAGGAAAGTAAGTCGCTGCCAGAACTTTTAGCAGTGGCTTTTCTTTCCAGAATAAAATGATGAGGTTATTGAAATGCAACTGCCCAATCCTTTTCAGCCATCAAACACTAATGTAATGCATATGGATAGGAACGGTACTATAATACATAAAGATAGTAATGGTACTATAATACATTGGGATAGTAGCGGTTTAATAATACATGAAGATTGAAGCACTAATATAATTCATATGGATAGAAACAATACTAGAATACATAAGGATAGGAGCGGTACTATAATACTTAGAGAAAGTGGAAGTACTATTGTACCTGGGGATAAGAGTGGTACTAAAATACATGGAGATAGGAGCAGTAATACAGTATAATACATGGTGATAGTCACATAAATGATGATGGGTACAGGACTATAATACAGGCATCATTGACTAGTACTACAAAAAAGGGGATAGGAGCAGTACTAATACATGGAGAAAGTGGAAGTACTATAGTACCTGGGGACATGAGCCATAATATAATACATGGGGATAGGAACATACATGGGAAGAGGAATAGTACTGTAATACAGGAGGAATTAAGCAGTACTATAAAAAAGTGAATAGGAGTGGTACTAATATATGGGGGATACTGTAGGAATCCGTAGAGAGGCAAAATATTGTGACTACTGATGATGGAACTGTTTGAAATTATAATCTGCTGGCTTTGACAAACTTTGTAATTTGCGTCAAATAAATTTGAAATTGCAATACTGCAAAGCCTCTAATTGCTCTGAAGATACATATTCACACTGCAGAGTCTGACGAGCAACCTGATGTCTCCTTGTTGTTCTCCCTGAGTCGGGCGTCGGCTATTTCGTGTACACTGTTCCTCAATCATGCAGGAGTTAATTCCTGCTGACCTTTAGAACTCTGCTAGGAGATCAGGTTGCTAATTACCAATCTCAGGCATCTCCTTCCTATATAAGATTCTGGAACCTGCTATTCAGTGGCAAAAATAGTTCAGCGTTCAGAGGAGGGTGATACCAGGAAACACTGGAGAACTGTTTGGGGAGAACGCTACGACCTCAAAGCCTTCCAATAAATCCTTAAGGATAAATAACAGGGTGGATATACAGTACCGACCAAAAGTTTAGACACACCTTCTCATCTCTAAAACAACTATTAAGAGGAGACTTTGTGCAGCAGCCTTCATGGTAAAATAGCTGCTAGGAAACCACTGCTAAGGACAGGCAACAAGGAGAAGAGACTTGTTTGGGCTAAAGAACACAAGGAATGGACATTAGACCAGTAGAAATCTGTGCTTTGGTCTGATGAGTCCAAATTTGAGCTCTTTGGATCCAACCACCGTGTCTTTGAGGAAAAGGTGAACGGATAGACTCTACATGCCTGGTTCCCACCGTGAAGCATGGAGGAGGAGGTGTGATGGTGCGGGGGTGCTTTGCTGGTCACACTATTGGGGATTTATTCAAAATTGAAGGCATACTGAACCAGCATGGCTACCACAGCATCTTGCAGCGGCATGCTATTCCATCCGGTGTGCATTTAGTTGGACCATCATTTATTTTTCTACAGGATAATGACCCCAAACACACCTCCAGGCTGTGTAAGGGCTATTTGACTAAGAAGGAGAGTGATGGGGTGCTACGCCAGATGACCTGGTCTCCACAGTCACCAGACCTGAACCCAATTGAGATGGTTTGGGGTGAACTGGACCGCAGAGTGAAGGCAAAAGGGCCAACAAGTGCTAAGCATCTCTGGGAACTGAAGACCATTTCCGGTGACTACCTCTTGAAGCTCATCAAGAGAATGCCAAGAGTGTGCAAAGCAGTAATCAAAGCAAAAGGTGGCTACTTTGAAGAACCTAGAATATAAGACATATTTTCAGTTGTTTCACACTTTTTCAAGTATTTTATTCCACATGTTTTAATTCATAGTTTTCATGCCTTCAATGTGAATCTACAATTTTTAGAGTCATGAAAATAAAGAAAACTCTTTGAATGAGGTGTGTCCAAACGTTTGGTCTGTACTGTATATCGAGTAGAGACACAAGGGAGAAAATCCACTACTCTTGAAATAAAGACCCCCCCTTCCTAAAAAAGGGGGGTAAACCCGAAAACAGTTGGAAAGAAAAAGGGAGATTTTGTGGGAATCCAACCCTTTCCCCTTCTTTTCTGTTCAAAAAAACTTTCATTAAAGTTGAACTCTACAGAACTACCTCAACAAAACAAAAAAGAGAATGAACTTTGAAGCCTTATGGGGGAAAAAAGAAAAGTAAAATTCCATCAAACATATTGGACCAGAAAAACCATCACAGGATACCTGTTACGGTTGCTGTGGCACTGGAGACTATGTTCGGATTTCTGTCTACTGCACATGTGCAAGCGCTGGAGACTAAGTCCTATCTTGGAGCCATTGCACATGTGCGGGTGACATCATCGCTGACACGAGGTCACATGTCTCTGACACCTTCTAAGCTGATTGGCCGCTGGTCATGTGCTTGTGACACGTGGTCACATGTCTCTGACACCTTCTATGCCGATTGGTCGCTGGTCATGTGCTTGTGACGCTTTGCTCGGTGATAGGCCAGCGTAACGTCATTGCTGTCATTCTGGCAGGGGATTGGCTCTGGTGTCCTCCATCTTGGATGAGGCACAGAGTCCATATAAGACCCTGACGCACGCCGTCCGGAGCTCAGTCCTCTTGGTTCATGCATGAGAGTAGACGCTCTGTGCACGTCCCTCTAGGCATCTCTCTGTCTATGCTAGGTGAGCGCTACCGGCAGGGTAGCGTTCTTATACCTTACAGCTTCGGCTGCGGTCCGTATCCTTACATCTTAGTGGAGCGGACATAGGCAGGTGCCTGAGGCACATGGTCCGGCTGGGCCTTGTGATTCTACTCGTAGGTGGACGTTGCCGCTAGGGTAACGTTCCTTATACTGCGTCTGGCAGTTGTTCGTATCCTCGCACACTAGGGGAGCGAACATAGGTAGGAGCTTTGTGCGGCTTATGCTGCTGTCCGTCTCTTTTGTACCACTAGTGGAGTGGACCTAGGCAGGTGCCATATCTAGTGGTTTGTGTCCTCGCACACTAGTGGAGCGAACGCAGGTAGGAGCTTTGTGTGGCTTACGCTGCTGTCCGTCTCCTGGCACCGCTAGAGGAACGGACCTAGGTAGGTGCCATTTCACACTCACTGCTTTTGTCTCTGTGACCATTAACAGAGACCATACCACACACCCTCCAAGTAAGGGAGGAATTGCTTTATTTTCTAATTATATTCCTCTGTGAGTTTAACAGAGGTTTTGCACTCTGCACTTGTGCTATTACTATTTACAGTGTCACACTTATATACCCCTTATCCTCTGCCATAGTCTGCAGCAGAGTCTTTGCACGGTGGACTCTGACTGTCTGATATTCCTTTGGGTTTTATTATCAGACAGCCCCCCGTAACAATACCCTCCTATTAATTGAAATAAATAAGTGTTGTCTATGGTTTTAAAAGGACCCCTGATGAACCCCAAAAGTGTGGTGAGAAATGCGTTGGGTCATAAAAATTTCGTTAGTCCATCAAGGGTCAACACAAATTTTAATAGAACCCTTTAATTCCCATCCAGACTGGTGGAAAGGTACATCTATCCTGTAATCCTTGTACACCTTAATCTATCTTTCTACACAGGTCTATACCTACCCAAACCCCCCCTAATAGAGAGCAATAGGGTATATACAGGGAGGGCAAGCCACTGTAGAGTGGGGGCACTAATTCCTACAAACATAGGGTGCCGACCCCCACAAATAGGCAGTTACAGGACAATAGGGAAATTCAGGGAATTTTAGTGCACAGGTACACAAAGGGTGGGTTATGTAAATTAAATTGTTTAAATAGGTCTTGCACATAAAATATAAATAAAAATATTTGAAATTAACCATTCTATGAACGGTTCCATTGTAGTGATCCAGAGCCTGGTGATCTGTTGTGTGCTTTCCTGAGTGGTCTGGAAATATCCCCATTGTTAGTTTATTTCCTCCCTGTGTTTTATTTCCTCCTGGGTTTGTATTGTCTCTCCCCTATGTATGATTGTAGTGTGATGTGTTTTGGTTTTTCCCCTGTCTGTGATATTTGTGGGGTTTGCTTGTCCACTCCCGCTCCTCTCCTGGGGTGGTGGAGAGGGAGTGTTAGTTCAGTAATCAGACAGGAGTTAGGGTCACGCTGGTGGTCTAGACCTGGCTACCATCAGCCTACCTCTGGGATAAGGGATAGCACAGGATTCCTAGTCTGAAAGCCAATTTAGAAAGTCCCTGCTCCAGTTACCCCTACACTTCTGTGACAGTAACGCTTGGTAACAGCCTATTGCACAACATACTGTCATAATTTTTAGGCTACTTAAATTGTATTATCCCTTTTTGAGTGCAGATACTTGCATTGCTGGAGTTTATACCCAGGAGGTGCAAATGGCAAAAGCCATAGGTTTTTTTTACAATCCTAGGTTGTCCAAAAATTATTCATTTTTGTGGAGTTTCAAGAGCTATTTCTTTTGCTAAATAAAGATGGAAAAGTGTTTACTAAGTGTCCAAAAATGACCCCTATATTTAGGAAACAAAAACAGGTGTACTCAGCAGCTCTTTTCAAAATGTAGAAGAAAGGTTTTCTCATCAGTAGTGGAAAAAAATATCTATTTTTTGGTTTGCTATTCTAAAAATGAGTAAACCATTACAAAAAGGTTTTTTACTTAGCTTAGATTTCAGTGCTGGGTCTGTTTTCCTTAGTTTGACTTCACAGTAGTTTGACAATAAATTACTTCACCCAACCACTAACTATGAGTGGACAAAAAGATTTTGTGTTATCATTCATATTCTCTGAAAAAAGGCCAAAAAAGCAAACAAATCTGCTGGGGGTTAGTAAACTTTTGAGCAAAATTGTAGCTGTTTACAAATTGAAGAAACAATAAAAAAAATTAGCCCTATTTTGTGAACTGATTTTTGTGTACCCTTAAAAGAGAATGTTTTGCATCAGAAGAACAGTCTATCACTATAAAACTTTGTGTTCAGGCAGCCAGGAGATGTGCGGCTGTGCAGTGGAAGTGCCAGAAGCCGCATAGAATTAGGACAGATCAGGCATGGGGATGTCTGGAAGTTTAGGGCCAGCAACAGCAGCCATGGAACAGCAATACAGTCTATCACTATACACTGTGTGCAGAATTATTAGGCAAGTTGTATTTTAGAGGATGTTCTCAATCAACCCAAAATACTCACAAATATCAAAGGTTAATATTTTTGGATAGTGGATTGTTGTTTTTTTTTAGATTTGGCTATCTTAGGAGGATATCTGTTTGTGCAGGTAACTATTACTGTGCAGAATTATTAGGCAACTTAATAAAAACCAAATATATTCCCATCTCACTTATTTATTTTCACCAGGTAAACCAATATAACTGCACAAAATTTAGAAATATACATTTCTGACATGCAAAAACAAACCCCAAAAAAATTAGTGACCAATATAGCCACCTTTCTTTATGATGACACTCAACAGCCTACCATCCATAGATTCTGTCAGTTGCTTGATCTGTTTACGATCACCATTGAATGCAGCAGCCACCACAGCCTCCAGACACTGTTCCAAGAGGTGTACTGTTTTCCCTCCCTGTAGATCTCACATTTTAAGAGGGACAACAGGTTCTCTATGGGGTTCAGATCAGGTGAACAAGGGGGCATGTCATTATTTTTTCGTCTTTTAGACCTTTACTGGCCAGCCACGCTTTGGAGTAGTTGGATGCAGGTCTGTGGAGTTGGAGTCGTGGAGTCCGAGTCGGAGCTCATTTTGGTGGAGTCGGTGTCGGTATAAAATGCACCGACTCCGACTCCTAAAATATATAATAAATTGGGGACATTAGTGCAATGCAGAGTGTGATGTAAATTTTTTCATAGGAATTTGGGAAATTTATGAAATGTCCTATATTAAATGTCTGTTCTATTCCTGAGCTAAGGCTACATTCACACACAGCGTTTTTTTGAGGATACGTTTTTCAGCTGCAAAAGCAGATCAGCTTTTTAAAAAACGGCATCACCTGAAAGGTTTTTGAGCTCATGAATAATGCTTTCAATAGCAAAAGCAGATTAGAAAAACGCCACAAGCTGACATGCTCATTCTTTGTGAGGACCCTCACAAAACGCTGTGTCTGAATGTCCTATCTTGAAACCCATTGCCTTTGCTGGGATGCCCAGAATAACTGCATTTCACTGAATTATTTTGCCATCAATGTTCGATATGTTTGTGGCAAGAAAGAAATTGTTAGCAAGACACTGGCAGTAAAAGATACTAAAGCTCATCACAGCAGCCAGTTTCTCCAGGCCTTAGTGGAAAAAGTTCTGCAAGATTAGGAACGCAAAAAAGAACAGGTTCTTGCCATTATAAAGCCCGCTACACACGCTTCAATATATCTCACAATCCGTCGTTGGGGTCAAGTTGTAAGTGACGCACATCCGGCATCGTTTGTGAGGTATCTGCGTGTGACACCTAAGTGCGATCAGGATTGAACGCAAAACCGTTGATCGCAAACACATCGTATCTTTGTCTAGAATTGAGCGTTTTGTTGCACGAACCTAGTCAATTGTAACGTGTGACATCCCTCATACGATTTTGATGTCTGAGGCTATGTGCGCAGGTGTGCGCTCTGCACCACAGCTTAAAAAAGGTCCGCTTCAGAGCGCAGCTGAAAAGCTGCGTTCTGAAGCGCCTCACAATGTCTGTCAGTCACTAATCTCTGTCAGTCGGTCACTATCTCTGTCCCTCACTCTCTGTCCATGTCAGTCTATCCCCCTCTCTCATATACTCACCGATCCCCGGTGCTGCACGGCATTCACACTGCTCCGGCGGCTTTTACTGTTTTGAAAAAGCCGGCCGCCCATTAAACAATCTCGTATTCCCTGCTTTCCCCGCCCACCGGCGCCTATGATTGGTTACAGTGAGACACGCCCCCACGCTGAGTGACAGGTGTCTCACTGCACCCAATCACAGCAGCCGGTGGGCGTGTCTATACTGTGTAGTGAAATAAATAATTAAATAATTAAAAAAACGGCGTGCGGTTCCCCCCAATTTTAAAACCAGCCAGATAAAGCCATACGGCTGAAGGCTGGTATTCTCAGGATGGGGAGCTCCACGTTATGGGGAGCCCCCCAGCCTAACAATATCAGCCAACAGCCGCCCAGAATTGCCGCATACATTATATGCGACAGTTCTGGGACAGTACCCGGCTCTTCCCGATTTGCCCTGGTGCGTTGGCAAATCGGGGTAATAAGGAGTTATTGGCAGCCCATAGCTGCCAATAAGTCCTAGATTAATCATGTTAAGCGTCTATGAGACACCTTCCATGATTAATCTGTAAGTGACAGTAAATAAACACACACACCCGAAAAAATCCTTTATTAGAAATAAAAAACACAAACATATACCCTGGTTAACCACTTTAATCAGCCCCAAAAAGCCCTCCATGTCCGGCGTAATCCAGGATGGTCCAGCGTCGCATCCAGCGCTGCTGCATGGAGGTGACCGGAGCTGCAGCAGACACAGCCGCTCCGGTCACCTCCACGCGGCAAATGAAGACAGCCGCACGATCAGCTAAACTGTCACTTACCCGCTGTCACTGGACCCAGCGGTGGTCGCGGGTAACCTCAGTGACAGCTCAGCTGATTGCGCTACTCACCTCAGTTGATGCGTGGAGGTGAGAGGAGCGGCGGTGAGTAGCGCGATCAGCTGAGCTGTCACTGAGGTTACCCGCGGCCACCGCTGGATCCAGTGACAGCGGGTAAGCTCAGTGACAGCTCAGCTGATCACGCGGCTGTCTTCATTTGCCGCGTGGAGGTGACCGGAGCGGCTGTGTCTGCTGCAGCTCCGGTCACCTCCATGCAGCAGCGCTGGATGCGACGCTGGACCATCCTGGATTACGCCGGACATGGAGGGCTTTTTGGGGCTGATTAAAGTGGTTAACCAGGGTATATGTTTGTGTTTTTTATTTCTAATAAAGGATTTTTTCAGGTGTGTGTGTTTATTTACTGTCACTTACAGATTAATCATGGAAGGTGTCTCATAGACGCTTAACATGATTAATCTAGGACTTATTGGCAGCTATGGGCTGCCAATAACTCCTTATTACCCCGATTTGCCAATGCACCAGGGCAAATCGGGAAGAGCCTGGTACTGTCCCAGAACTGTCGCATATAATGTATGCAGCAATTCTGGGCGGCTGTTGGCTGATATTGTTAGGCTGGGGGCTCCCCATAACGTGGAGCTCCCCATCCTGAGAATACCAGCCTTCAGCCGTATGGCTTTATCTGGCTGGTTTTAAAATTAAGGGGAACCGCACGCCGTTTTTTTTAATTATTTAATTATTTATTTCACTACACAGTATAGACACGCCCACCGGCTGCTGTGATTGGGTGCAGTGAGACACCTGTCACTCAGCGTGGGGGCGTGTCTCACTGCAACCAATCATAGGCGCCGGTGGGCGGGGAAAGCAGGGAATACGAGATTGTTTAATGGGCGGCCGGCTTTTTCAAAACAGTAAAAGCCGCCGGAGCAGTGTGAACGCCGTGCAGCGCCGGGGATCGGGGATCGGTGAGTATGAGAGAGGGCTGCTCAATTCAGTTACTCAGGAGATTAGCGGTCACCGGTGAGTCCTTCACTGGTGACCGCTAATCAGGGCGCGACACAGACAGAGCCGCAGCATGACAATGAAGTCGGGTGAGGTTCACCCGAGTTCATTCTGACAGTGCGGCTCTGTCTGTGTCTGCTGTCATCTGCCATTCAGCTCTGCTACATGGCTGTCTGTGTCTGCTGTCAGCGGCCATGTAGCAGAGCTGAATGGCAGTGACATAGTAAAAACGCATCCCTACACAGTACACACGCTTGGCAAGTCAATAAATAAAAAAAAAAAGGGTGCCCAATGCATAAGTCACAGAACACATGATCTAAAGGATCGCACATAAAATTGATCAATTTAACATAGACTACTAACGCTCGTGTGACAGCAAATGAACGACCTACGTGTGATCTCATAAGATCCCGTATGCAACCTGGGCGTGTCACATCGCAAATGCGATTGTACAACTAATTGCAACGTGTAAAGTGGGCTTAACAAACAATGCTTCAAACATGATAAGTACAATTAACTGATGAATGAGAGTAATGAACATCTAGAAGAAAATTTAGGATTCCGTATGTGTGAGATGGAGGTCCACAGTGCTGTTCATATAACTGAGGAACAAACAGATATTACAACAGAAGAACAGCAAAATGATACTTTAGGATTAGTTGATCTTGTTGAAGCTGCTTCAAAACACTTTCATATTCATCACATGCGCTGTGTTGTGCACATAACTGAATAGGATAACTGAAGTGAGCACTAATATATATATATATGAGTGCAAGCCAAAAAATACATACCATATAAGAATAAGGCTGCACATCAAACTTAGATAATGGTATAATGCCTCAAGCATATGGAAAAATATTGGAATATACAATGAAAAATGCTACTTGCTAATTTGAACATGTGAATAATAAATTGCATACCTGCCATGAATATTAGGAAAAAGGAGATATTTAGCAATCGCATTGATCAATGTAACTGAGCCCCAAGGTCTCGTCAAGGCATATCTCTATATTGGGGTCCCTAGCTCTGTGACCCTAACTGTGTGTCATCTCATTGCAATTAAAAACTGCTATGGGTAGAGAGGGGTAACTAAGGACTTTCTTATATAGGAGATGGAGTTTTTTTCTGAAGGTGAACACAGCTCCGCCCCTTTCGGCCATGTTTTTTCCATCTCCTATATAAGAAAGTCCTTAGTTACCCCTCTCCACCCATAGCAGTTTTTAATTGCAATGAGATGACACACAGTTAGGGTCACAGAGCTAGGGACCCCAATATAGAGATATGCCTTGACGAGGCCTTGGGGCTCAGTTACATTGATCAATGCGATTGCTAAATATCTCCTTTTTCCTAATATTCATGGCAGGTATGCAATTCATTATTCACATGTTCAAATTAGCAAGTAGCATTTTTCACTGTGTTGTGCACACGCTGCAGCTGGAAATAAGAGAGTCTGAAAGAAGGACCCCGGTTTCACACATCCATCTTTTCGACGGTTTGGCGGATGCGGCACACTCCAGTACAGTGTATACAGTACAGTGGCAGCGCGACAAATGACAGACACATGCTTTCATGTGACCGGAGCATGTGACCCGGACATTGTGGCGCTGCCACTGTACTGTATCGTACTGTACTGGCGTGCGCCACATCCGCCAAACCGGCGAAAATCCGGATGTGTAAAACTGGGCGGACATGCTGAAAATCTGATTGGAAAAGTGAGGAAGTTGGTTATTGCCACCAGAACCCGTAAAATTGATTCCATCTTGAAGAAATGTGCTGGGGAAGGGGCAATTGTTGATCAAGCCACTCGGTGAGGCAGCACTTATTTAATGACTGAGCGATTGCCAGAACTAAAATCGTTTCTTATAGATATGGTGAACCCTCAAGTAACCCTAAATGAAGGTCAATGGACACAGGTGGCTGAATTGAAGGAATTGCTTAATCACCCATTTAACGTGACTAAAAAATTACAAGCTGAGGATTTAACACCTGGCATTTTCATAATGGAGTGGGAGAACTTGCTATTGTGTCTGTCCCAAAGAGGAGGTTTAATCACAGATGGCATTTCTGCTTCAATGAAACAAAGAGAGACACAGCTATTGGAAAATAAAATTTTTCTGGCAGCTGTTTATGTTGACCCAAGTCATCGTATACTGCTTGATGATCAACAGCTTACTAAAGGAAAAGAAGCTGTGACTGAGGTAGCAGTTAGGATGAGCGGCTACAGGACTGCCAGGCGCAAGAGGACTTGGGTCCTGACAGTGCTACTGCTGCCGTATCTTTATTCTCATCAGATGAGGAGTTTAACTTTGACAAGTATTTGGATGACATGGAGCAGGCAAAGCGTTGCCGCAAGGAAAAAGATTTCACTCCGTCTCCTATAGCAGCAGATTGACCAGATTTCAGTAAAATTTTTCACTTGCTCTCAAAGAAATAGAAAAATTCAACCGTTCATCAAAACTGACTGTGCATGAGGCAATTCCTTTATTCCCGGAAATTGTTAGAGATGTTGCCCATGTGGTTACGGCTTTGCGTCCAACCCAAGTTAGTGTGGAGAGGTTTTTCTCTAGCCTTAAAATTAGGTCAGAATTGAGGTCATCTATGAAGGAGGATCTGATGGAAGCAATTCTATTTCTTAGAACAAATTCATAGACTGCACAAATGTTATTTAGTATGCTTTTGCTGAAAACTGTTTTTTGCCACTTACAAAGTGTATTACATAGTGTTATATATAACACACACACATATATATATATATACACACACTATGTAATAAACTATGTAGGTGGCAAAAAACAGTTTTCAACAAAAACATACTAAATAAAAACATTTAGTATATTGCTTATATTTAAGTGAAAAATTGATTGTAGTACAATGTGAACATCAGACATTTAATCATTTTTATGATACAACTAGCTGTACTACCCGGCTTCGCCCGGGTTAATAACTGTTGTTAACAAATTAGAATGTATTAACATTCCCGGGATAGAATGTATAAATAGAATGTATTAACGCCCAGGATAGTAACTGTCTTTCTGCTTCTCTCCCATTCTCTGTCTGTCTCCCCCTCTGTATATATCTCTCTGTCTCTCTCTCTATCTGTTTGTCTGTCTGTCTCTTTCCCTGTCTGTCTCTGACTGTCTCTGTCTCTTTCTCCGTCTGACTCAATCTCTTTCCCTGTCTGTCTAGCTATCTCTTTCCCTGTCTATCTATCTCTGTCACTTTCCCTGTCTATCTCTTTCCCTGTCTGTCTCTTTCCCTCTCTTTCCCTGTCTGTCTCTTTCCCTCTCTTTCCCTGTCTGTCTCTTTCCCTCTTTCCTCCTGTCTCTTTCCCTGTGTCTGTGTCTTTGTCTGTCTCTTTACCTGTCTTTGTCTGTCTCTTACCCTGTCTGTCTCTTTCCCTTTCTTTCCCTGTCTGTCTGTTTCCCTGTGTCTGTCTCTGTCTCTTTGTCTGTGTCTGTCTCTTTCCCTATCAGTCTGTCTCTTTGTCTGTGTCTGTCTCTTACCCTGTCTATGTCTGTCTCTTACCCTGTCTGTCTGCCTCTTTCCCTGTCTGTGTCTGTCTCTTTCCCTGGCTGCATTGTTACACACCAACATTCCATATAAGGGCGTGGCTGCGCATTCTTCTGAAGTTCTGGCTGCACTGTGGCTCCCAGCTCCATTTGCTTTAATGGAGGCAGGTTTTTTGGCGAATAACTGTAAAGCGCGGGGTTAAAATTACCCCTCAAAATATAGCCTATGACGTTCTCGGGGTCCAGACGTGTGAGTGTGCAAAATTTTGTGGCTGTAGCTGCAACGGTGCAGATGCCAATCCCGGACATACATACATACTTACATATATACATACACACACACACACACACACACACACACATTCAGCTTTATATATTAGATAATCAAGATATTTAGATAGAACATAAAATATAAAAATATATTTATTGGAATACAACTTTAGAACACAAAAAACTGTAATAAATTGTAAATATGTAACACAATATGTAATTTTATATATCTAATATATAAAGCTGAATGTGTGTATGTATGTATGTATGTGTGTGTGTGTATGTGTGTGTGTGTGTGTGTGTGTGTGTGTGTGTGTATGTCCGGGATTGGCATCCGCACCGTCGCAGCTACAGCCACAACATTTTGCACACTCACACGTCTGGACCCCGAGAGCGTCATAGGCTATGTTTTGAGGGGAAATTTTAACCCCGCACTTTACAGTTATTCGCCAAATAACCTGCCTCCATTAAAGCGAATGGAGCTGGGAGCCACAGTGCAGCCAGAACTTCAGAAGAATGCGCAGCCACGCCCTTATAGGGAATGTTGGCGTGTCACAATGCAGCCCGGGAAAGAGACAGACACAGACAGGGAAAGAGGCAGACACAGACAGGGTAAGAAACAGACATAGACAGGGTAAGAGACAGACACAAAGAGACAGACACAGACAAAGAGACAGATTGACAGGAAAAGAGACAGACAGGGAAAGAGAGGGAAAGAGAGAGAGACAGGTTAAGCGAGAGACACAGACAGGTAAAGAGACAGACATAGACAAAGAGACAGAGACAGACACAGGGAAACAGAAAGACAGGGAAAGAGGGAAAGAGACAGACAGGGTAAGAGACAGACAAAGACAGGTAAAGAGACAGACACAGGGAATGAGACAGAGGGAAAGAGACAGACAGGGAAAGAGATAGATAGACAGACAGGGAAAGAGATTGAGACAGACGGAGAAAGACAGAGACAGTCAGAGACAGACAGGGAAAGAGACAGACAGACAAAGAGATAGAAAGAGAGACAGAGAGATATATACAGAGGGGGAGACAGACATTATACTTACATTTATATCTATTTGTTTTGTGGTTTTTGTGTGCAGAATACATTTTTGTTAATACATTCTATTTTGTTAACAGCAGTTATTAACCCGGGCGAGGCCGGGTAGTACAGCTAGTTTTAAATAAAACACAAAAAAGTCCCTGGTTCACCATTTTATTAACCCCCCCGAAACACACAGCTCCGGCGTAATCCACGTCCTGCGATGCTTGCATCCAGCCGAGCTGACACTGACACAGCGCTGAATGCAGCCTCGCAACAAGACAGACTGCAGAGAGGTAATTACAGGGCATTTCCCACGGCCGGTAATGTGAACTCACATTACCGCTTGGGAGAAATGCAGTGTGTGCTCACAGGGACTCTATCTATCTATCCCTCTATCTATTCTTCTATCTGTGTTCTATCTATTTATCTGTCTGCTATCTATCTCAGAAGGAAATTACTTTTTTTTTTTCAATGTGCTTTATTGCATTGAAAGCATTAAAGCACATGTACCAACCCGCATGCGGCAAAACTGCGGCAATACCGCGAACAATACCGCGGTAAAACCGCGGCAAACCGCATGCGGCTTTCGGGTGCGGTTTGCTGCGTTTTTTTACCGCGGGTGCGGTAATTTTTCAGACCCTGCGGAATTTTCTTAAGAAAATTCCGTTTTCCAGTGCGCACAGGGCCTAAGTGTTAATTCCTGAAAGCGTGCAGTGTGACTGATGTTCTGTTTTTCCTGTCTATTTTGTCTCTTATTTCCCTTATACTCCAGCCTCTTTCTTACCTGGGCGGAGAGAACAGATTAGCTTTATTTAGGAGTGCAGCAAAGTACGGGACAAAGTCATCTCCGCCATTACGGGTAATCCTGGGGACAGGGAAAGAATAGGGTTCCCTAGTGTGAGGGAAAATATAGGAGCCCTTGTCACTTGCTATCCTACATTCACATCATGACATCATAACTGGCCTTACGTTCACTACACTCCAACATGAATCCAGTTACGGTGAAAATGCTCTGCATCCAAAATGATACTAATCCTGTTTGTGTGTATGTACCCTAATAGAATATAATCTTGAAGAACATGTCACTTTAAATATGTAATGGGCACAGCGTAAGTGATTTGCATTGTACTCCAAGGATGAGGAGGACAAGAAGACCCAGCATGGCTCCTCTGGCACTGTTCCTGCACTAAAATTGAGGCCACATAGAGAAGTGCAGGATCAGAGTCCTGGCCAATAAGGGTTGCATGTGTGGCGCCCCAGGATCTGGTCGCCACAACAGCATTGTCCTTCCAAAGGGTTAATGCTGAGCCTGGAGGTAATTGGGAGGTCCATTGGCCAGCAAGTTTAACATCTAACGCCGTTCTCCCTCCGGCCAGCAGGGGGAGCTCTGAACCTGGAATTCCAGGGAGCCTTCCTCAAGTCTGACCTGAGGGAAGAAGTAGTGGTCAGTCTGTAGAGAGAGGTGATAGTGAACAGACGCAGAGTGTGCTGTCCTGTGGATCTGGGGCCTAGAGCTAGAGTAGCTTGGCCCAGGGAAGCAGGAGCAGCAGAGAGGCAGCGAAGAGACTCGGACATCGGAGTCTGTGGCCACCAGGGCTTAAAATACTCCCTGGTAGCCGAATCCGAAGGGCAGGAGAGCTGCAAGCACCTGGCCCATATACATCCCGAAGATACAGCTGCAGCATCAGGGCCCGGTGTGGACTCCAGCAGAGAAGCACCAGAGAGGGCCTGCGCAGCCTGCTACAGAGGGAAAGGGACGTACCATCGGTCCCAGCAGCAAAGAGGGCCATTGCTGGATTCAGAGAAGCAGGGTCCTATCATAACAAAGAAAAGCACAGGAGTAGGCCTCATACTCAGCTGGCCAGAAAGATCACCCCAAGTACTTCCAGGCCGACCGGATCCCCATCACCACCTGTGACGGTCTCCCAGTACTGGACTGTTTCCAAAGTAAAAGTGGAAAAGGTAAAGAGACTGTTGTTTGTGCCTGGTTCTTTCATTGCCTGTCGGCCCTGCACCGTGTTAGCCACACAACACCATAGACTTTCACGAGCACTAACAGTGTCCCCGGGGCTCCACTCCACCTGTGGGGAGCAGTACCACCATCGCTGCTATATCATCACCCCGGAGGCCTCACACAGCAGCGGTGGCTTAATAGCCGCAGACCACAGGTGGCGTCACGAACACAAACTTTATGCATCAAGCCACATATTCTACTGACACCCACCAGGGCCACGGAGCCGGGCCCCGCCACCACTGACTACCCCCGGACTAGTCCAGCCCGGCACCGGGTGTCCCATAGCCCTGGGGTGGGCGAGTCAACTTTGGCGTCACGAACAGGATTTCGTGCCCGACGCCCACCGGGTACTGTGCGCCTGAAGAAACTGTGCCTAAAAGACTGTGTTACTGTTTGAAACTGCCGCCGCCATTAGCCTCGCTGAGCGCAGGAAGAAGGGGGGCGTGCCTGACAAAGAGCGCGAAGGGAGCGCGCCATCAGAGCAGAGCGCTGTTAACCCCGCGCGACCCAGAAGGGAAGTTGAAAAGTGAACGGAGCCTGGTATGGTTCACTAAGGGGGAGGAAGATGTCCGACTCGGAGGGAGGGCAGGTGGCTGCCATAGCCCGAGACGCCGCAGCACCAGCCGAAGCAATCCCAGTCGCCGTCGCCCCAGCCCCCGCTGTAGCGCCGGTAATGCTGATCACAATGCCGTACATCCCGGGAGCAGAATGGCTGCCGCAGTACTCCGGGGAGTCCCATACCTTGAGCGACTTCAGAGAAAGTCTGCACAGCTTGTTCCGGGTGTATCCGCTGTCTGAGAGCCAGAAGGTGGGCATATTAATGGGGCAGCTAGCCGGCGCGGCCCAGCGTGAAGTGAAGTCCTGGCCTGATACAGATAAAGGGACAGTAACCCAGATACTGGCCAAGCTAAAGAGTACTTTTGACACCCGCACCGCAGCAGAAATAAAGATGAGATTCTTTGGGTGCAAACAACGGGCCACAGACAGCATACGGGACTATGCCTTAAACTTGCAGGAGGCCCTGAAAGCAGTTAAACAGGTGGACCCAGAGAGTGTACGTGAAGAAGACAAACTCCTAACCGAGCAGTTCATAGAGGGGCTCCTGTCAGATGCCCACAGGACCCAGCTGCGTATCATGGTCCTGCAGAACCCTGCTCTGGACTTTGCAAAGTTTAAGGACCAGGCTATCCGGGTACTGAGAGAATCTACACCGAATGACCCAGTATCCCTCCGGCCTCTTGCTATCACGTACCCCGGGGTGGTGCCTGCAACACGAGCCGCTGCAGGGGCTGAGGCGCAGTCCCTGGATAAGGATCCCGCTGCAGAGCTCAGACAGCAGGTCCAGGAGCTGACCAAGACTGTAGCTGCCCTTGCCAAGACCGTACAGTCTCTACAAGTGACCCCATCACCTGCAAGAATCGAGTTGGCCTCCAGCCCAGATGACGTCCCATGGATGCGACAGAGGAGGAGTCCGCCGACCCGAGGAAAAGATACAGACCGGTATGATTCAACGGGACAACCGATCTGCCGCCACTGCAGTCAGGCGGGCCATATTGCAAGACACTGTCCTTTAAATGGGCCGAGCCTGGGGCCAGGAGCAGACCCCCAGGTGTAAGGAAGCCCGGCTCAACCCCCAGTCGCAGCAAGTATGTGGGAGGACGCCCGGTCCTTCCTATTGTGCTGGATGGGATCCCTTCAAATGCCCTCCTGGATACGGGGTCCCAGGTAACAACCATCCCTTATAAATTGTACAAAAGATATTGGGCTGATTCAGACATTGACCATGGCCCAGATGATGATTTAACAATTGTGGCCAGTAATGGTCAGCCCTTGCCTCAAATTGGGTACAAGGAAGTAACCATTAAAGTGGGGCGGGTAGAATTGCCATGTCAGGGGATGATAATTGTAGATATTGATCGCAAAGAATCTGACCCACTGCTAACCATTGGTACAAATGTGATAGAAAATTGTATTGCCGAAGTGATAATTTTGTTGCAACAGGCGTCTGAAACTGCCAGCTCCGGGCAGCAGCGTGCCCTACAGAGGGAGATCAGAGCCCTGATGAGGAGGCAGCAGGTAGAGCTGGCCGGAGGAGAAATTGGCAGTGTGAGGGTAAGTGACCCCCTCCCCATTGCAATACCCCCAAGAAGTGAAATTTTGATATGGTGTCGGGCAGCAATAGGCCTCAAGGGTCAGGATTACCATGCCTTGGTAGAACCGGTGTATTCAGACAGTAGGCCTGGAGTCCTGATAGCCAGAGGGGTAGCAGACGTCCGCAAGAGGAGAGTGCCCGTCCGTGTCCTGAATTGTGGGGAGGAGGAAGCCAAATTGCCCCGGTACGCCACTGTAGCAAAACTGTACACTGTCAGTAACAATACCATCAAAGCAGTGGAACCCTTGACCCCGTCCGACCAGGCGGAAGACAATGGCTCCAAGGGGCAGCTGGGAGACTGGTGCCAAAAATTACATGTGGGCACCGACTCCACCCCCTCACACCAAAAGCATGGGGTTTACCGGGTGGTACAGGAGTACGAGCGGGTCTTCAGCAAACACCCCCTAGATTTTGGGCAGGTAAAAGGGGTTAAACATCAAATCCCCACGGGTGATCATCATCCCATTAAAGAGAGATACCGCCCTGTACCCCCAGCACAGTATCAGCGTGCCAAAGAAATGTTACGGGAAATGAAGGAGGCTGGGGTTATCAGAGATAGTTCTAGCCCCTGGGCTCCACTAGTGCTCGTAAAGAAAAAAGATGGTACAATGAGAATGTGCGTAGATTACAGACAAATTAACCGCATTACACATAAAGATGCTTATCCACTACCCAGAATAGAGGAGTCACTAACAGCCTTAAAGTCAGCTAACTATTTCTCCACCTTGGATCTCACCAGTGGGTATTGGCAGGTTCCCGTGGCAGAGGCGGACAAAGAGAAGACTGCATTCACGACACCAATGGGTCTCTGCGAGTTCAATTGTATGCCGTTCGGGCTCTGCAATGCCCCAGGGACATTTCAGAGATTGATGGAGTGCTGCTTGGGCCATCACAACTTTGAAACCGTGCTGTTGTACCTGGATGACGTCATAGTCTACTCCAAGACCTACGAAGATCACCTGAGGCACTTAGCAGAAGTGTTTGAGTCCCTGTTGGAGTATGGCCTGAAGATAAAGCCGTCCAAATGTCACCTCTTGAAGCCAAAGGTACAGTACCTGGGTCATGTGGTCAGCGCAGAAGGTGTGGCACCTGATCCGGAGAAAGTCACCGTAATCAAGGACTGGCCAAGACCCACCACGGTAAAGTAGGTGCGGCAGTTCCTTGGGCTGGTGGGCTACTACCGAAGGTTCATTGATGGTTTCACAAAGATAGCAGCGCCTCTTCAAGATCTCCTGGTGGGCCAGCCGAAGCATGCTAAGAAGCAAAGCCCTCCATTTGAATGGAACAGCCAAATAGAAACGTCTTTTGTCCGGCTGAAAGGGGCTCTCACGGGAGAAGAAATTCTGGCCTACCCTGACTACAGCCAGCCGTTTGTACTGTATACAGACGCCAGCAACGTGGGACTGGGAGCAGTTCTGTCCCAGGTGCAGGGAGGCAGAGAGAAGGTGATAGCGTACACCAGTAGGAAGCTTCGGCCCACAGAAAGGAATCCAGAAAACTACAGTTCCTTCAAGCTGGAGTTCCTCGCTATTGTTTGGGCAGTGACTGAACGCTTCAAGCACTATCTGGCATCGGCCAAGTTCACCATGTTCACGGACAACAATCCGTTGACACATCTGGCAACAGCCAAGTTAGGTGCGTTGGAACAGCGATGGATGGCCCGGCTGTCTAACTTTGACTTTACCATCAAGTACCGGGCTGGCAAGAAGAATAACAATGCTGATGCGCTGTCCAGAATGCCTCACTTACCCGAGTCTGGAGAAGACCTGGATGAACTCGAAGAGATAGAGTTACCGGCTTTCCATCACCAAGGTGTTTCCCAGTGTGAGCATGCTGTAGGAGTGAAGCGCTCGAGCCAGCACGAGGTCTCGGTCAACCCATTACTCCACCATAATTGGGAAGAGACACAGAACGGTGACCCAGCCGTGCGATTGGTCAAAGAAAAGCTAGCACAAGCTGAGACCCATCTTGGCCCAGATGCTCCAGAAGAAGCCCAGCAGCTGTGGAAGGAGAGGGGACGACTGTTCACCTACCAAGGCAAGCTCTGCAAGAGATATGTCAACTGGCGAACGAATGAACTCGTCTGGCAGATAGTGGTCCCACAGAGGGATGCTCCAATGGTCCTAGCAGCTTACCATGATAAAGCAGGACACTTCGGGTGGAAGAAGTTGGAGACCCTACTCCGCGATCGGTTCTACTGGGTGCATATGAGAAAGACGATCGAGAAGTGGTGCCGAGACTGTGGTCCGTGTAACCTGAGGCGGAAGGATGATGCCAGCCAGAGGTCTCCCCTACAGCCAATTGTCACGAAGCAGCCCCTGGAGTTGGTGGCCCTGGACCACGTGAAGTTAACACCAAGCCGGTCAGGCTATGTGTACGCCCTCACCATTGTGGACCATTACTCTCGTTTCCTGGTAGTAGTGCCTCTGAAGGACCAGACAGCCAGAACAGCAGCTAGAGCATTCCAGGCATACTTTTGTCGGCCTCACGGTTATCCGGAAAGGGTACTGACTGATCAAGGTCCTGCATTTGAGGCCGAAGTGTTCCAAGAGTTCTGTAACATGTACGGCTGTAAGAAAATCCGAACAACACCGTACCACCCCCAAACCAATGGATTGTGCGAGAAGATGAACCATGTGGTTATTGATATGCTGAAGATTCTACCTCTGGAAGAAAGAAACCAATGGCCAAAGAAGTTACCAGATCTGGTAGACCTGTACAACCATATCACAGTAAATTCGACCAACTGCAGCCCTGCTTACCTGATGCGAGCAAGACCTGGCAAGTTACCTGTAGACTTTGAGATGGGGACTGTGTCACCTGAAGCGGTTCAGGAGATAGAAGATTGGGATACAGAGCGACAACAGCAGTACCGCAAAGTCCAGGAATGCGTAGAAAGGAGCCTGTCCCAAGCAAGAACGAGACAAGAGCAGAACTACAATCAAACAGCCCCAGCAACTCCCTTAGCACCTGGAGAGCAGGTCCTCAAGAAAAAGCGGAGGGCGCATAAATTAGATGATCAGTGGGAGAATGAACCCTACACCATTATTCCCTCCAACTTTGACAATAGTAAGGTATGCCTCATAAGCAAAGATGAAGGCAAGACCTATCAAGCAGTTTCTCGAGACCGCCTGAAAGCGTGCCCTGAACGGTGCAGAATCCAAAAAGAAGTAGAAGAAGTACAAGAAAGTCCCCAAAGTCAAGAAAAAGAGGAAGAGATGATCCAAACAATCCTTGGAAAATTCCCCAAAACTTGGACCCGAATAAACAATGCCATAGTGGTACCAGTCTTGACGTTCCCGCAGTTGGTCGAGCCAGAAACAGAAGAGGTTCCAGATCCACCTAAAGAACTGTCCGCTCCAACACAAGATGACACGCCAGCAGTAGGACAGGAGGCTCAACCCCCTGCCAGTGGTGAACCTGCTGTACCCTTGGCGAATCTGAGACCCTGTAGGCAACCAACATGCATACCTGTCAGGGTTAGGCCTACCAATAACACGGGGGGGGCAGACACTCCAAGTAGTCAGGGACAAACCCCAGAGCTACGCCGGTCCCAACGTAGCACTCGGGTACAGCCCCCTCCAAGGTATAGAACATAGAAAGTAAAATACCTAACAGAATGTATATAGTTAGTTGAAATGTCTTGTATGTAATGTTTTGTTTTAGGTGATTAAGTAAATGGACAATTGGGCCACTGGACTATGGGTGGCCAACACCTAGCTGTACATAGTTAGCACCAGTGTGCTCAGCACCCCTGAAGAAAAACCCGTCCGGCGTGCATAGAGTGGGGTCATCAATGCTCTGACGCACGCCCAGAGCCTACGTTGGGGGTTTTATCGCGGCGGGTCCCCCATGGAGCAGTGTAATGGACACCCGGCAGGGAGCCACACTGGACTCTTATAGTTGTTTAAGGTTGTAACATGTTTTGTTTTGTTTTCTACAGTCCGGGAGTACTGAATTTAACTAAGGGGGAGTGTGGTGCCCCAGGATCTGGTCGCCACAACAGCATTGCCCTTCCAAAGGGTTAATGCTGAGCCTGGAGGTAATTGGGAGGTCCATTGGCCAGCAAGTTTAACATCTAACGCCGTTCTCCCTCTGGCCAGCAGGGGGAGCTCTGAACCTGGAATTCCAGGGAGCCTTCCTCAAGTCTGACCTGAGGGAGGAAGTAGTGGTCAGTCTGTAGAGAGAGGTGATAGTGAACAGACGCAGAGTGTGCTGTCCTGTGGATCTGGGGCCTAGAGCTAGAGTAGCTTGGCCCAGGGAAGCAGGAGCAGCAGAGAGGCAGCGAAGAGACTCGGACATCGGAGTCTGTGGCCACCAGGGCTTAAAATACTCCCTGGTAGCCGAATCCGAAGGGCAGGAGAGCTGCAAGCACCTGGCCCATATACATCCCGAAGATACAGCTGCAGCATCAGGGCCCGGTGTGGACTCCAGCAGAGAAGCACCAGAGAGGGCCTGCGCAGCCTGCTACAGAGGGAAAGGGACATACCATCGGTCCCAGCAGCAAAGAGGGCCATTGCTGGATTCAGAGAAGCAGGGTCCTATCATAGCAAAGAAAAGCACAGGAGTAGGCCTCATACTCAGCTGGCCAGAAAGATCACCCCAAGTACTTCCAGGCCGACCGGATCCCCATCACCACCTGTGATGGTCTCCCAGTACTGGACTGTTTCCAAAGTAAAAGTGGAAAAGGTAAAGAGACTGTTGTTTGTGCCTGGTTCTTTCATTGCCTGTCGGCCCTGCACCGTGTTAGCCACACAACACCATAGACTTTCACGAGCACTAACAGTGTCCCCGGGGCTCCGCTCCACCTGTGGGGAGCAGTACCACCATCGCTGCTATATCATCACCCCGGAGGCCTCACACAGCAGCGGCGGCTTAATAGCCGCAGACCACAGGTGGCGTCACGAACACAAACTTTATGCATCAAGCCACATATTCTACTGACACCCACCAGGGCCACGGAGCCGGGCCCCGCCACCACTGACTACCCCCGGACTAGTCCGGCCCGGCACCGGGTGTCCCATAGCCCTGGGGTGGGCGAGTCACATGAGCATGCAAATTAGAGTATAAGAGCATAGCCAGGGTTGTGGTAGCTCTGGCTGTGAGGACAGTGCAAAGTGACATGGGTTTGGTAAGAAAAACAGCCAAAAGTGGAGCACATTAACAATCAACATGGAAACACTGAACCAAAACTCTGGAGGATGGGATGGCAGAAAAAAAAAACATTTTAGTGTCTTCTTCATTAAAAACTAACACAGATTACTTTCTAAAACAAATTATGTTAGAGGTCATGAAGAAGGGAGCCAGGTGATGGCCGGCAATGCTTCCCCTTGCTTCATTAAATGTATATGTCCGTGTGATGCTCCCGTTGGGGTGTGAGACCCCTATATCTACATCTGGTGTCACCTCCATCTTGACTTACTGGGACCTCATCATAGACAGGGAGCGCAACACAAATCACACACAAGTCTCTTGTAAAACAATCAGGAACCAGTTTACTGAAGGTCACCCCTTCTCTCTCACTTCAGGCCCTCAGGGCTGCTCGTGCTGTCGCTGCTCTCATGGGGGAGGTTCTATCTTGCTGGCACTCGCCCTGGGAACTATCCTCCAGCAGCTGAGTCCACTACATGCTTCCTCCCCCTGTAACCTTTCCTTGCAGCTGCCATGTCTCACTCGGGCCCTAGGACGACTTAGCAGCTCCTGACTAGTTCAGGGTTCCGGCAGTGGTTTTGCTATGCCCCAACGTATCACCGATCTTAGGACACTCTACAGCCTGTCCGCAGGGTGAAGTCTTGTCACAAAGAAGGATTACTCTCTTGACAGACAGGCCCTAGCTCTTGGCCCTGTCCCCTCACTTGAAACTCTGCCACTTCACTAAATACAAACTTCCTGTCTTTCTGATCCTATTCTGCTCTCTCCTACCACCTTGTCTCTGTCTCCCTGATAACCATTCCACTGCTCACCTTTGTTCCTGCTCTATCCTATAAACTAACTAGCTGCCTCTGCTCCCCACTCCTGCACACTTGGTCCCTAGTTACACTACACTAAACATCTTATCTTATTAATACTACATTTATCTTATCCTTAACCCTTTATCTACCGTATTCCTGGCTCTCTGCACCAGATCTCCCGCCTGACACAGCACAAGGGGCAACCATTCCACATTACACAGTATTTACAGTACTCTAAAACATGCATATAATTAAATCCATTTCCTTACTATAAAACATATAATGCCTGTGGCCGCTAGGTGGAACCGAACACTGTGCCCATTCAGCTCTGCTACATCCTACATTATATACAGTACATTCTTGTATACATTTATAATACAATAGCACGTCTACATAGGAGTGGACGTGGCTTGCCCATCTCCTCCAGTCACATAACCTTTAACCCCTTAACAACCAAGGCCGGTAAAATTATGTCCTAGCGGTCATAGGGTTAATCTCCCGCTGCTGCTGGTGGCAGGAGCGGGAGATCGGCGCACATCTCAGCTGATTTATAAAGCTGAGATGTGTACCTGCTAGGCACGAGCGGAATAGTAATCCACCCCTGCCGTTTAACTCCATAAATGGTGCTGTCAATAAGTGACAGAGCCATTATGATCGCGAGCATGGCAAACGATTACATACCGTTGATACCGGAAGAAATCGTGACATGATATTGTGTCTTGCAGTGGTTGTCATGGTAGCACAGGGTTATGTGATGACTCCTGTAGCTCACTGACTTACTTTCGGTTTCACCCAGCCCAGAGCTGGGTGAGACATGAAATGAGTATATCTGCTGTTCACAGCTGTGTAGCTGTGATCAGCAGATATGGCAGAGCGATCAGATTGCTGATCCAAGTAGTCCTCTAGGGGACCTTGTAAAGTTTAAAAAAATTAAAAAATAATAAAAAACCTAAAAGATCAAATCACCCCCCATTCGTCCCTTTGAAAATTAAAGCGTTAATAATAAAAAAATATACACATATTTGGTATTGCCGCATTCAGAAATGCCCGATCTATCTATAATATAAAATAAATTAATCGGATAAGTAAACAGCGTAGCGGCAAAAAATTCCAAACTGCAAAATTACGTTTTTTAGTTGCCACAAATTTTGTGCTAAATGCAATAACAGGCGATCAAAATGTAGCATCTGTGTAAAAATGGTACCATTAAAAACGTCAGCTCGAGATAAAAAAAATAAGCTGCCACTTAGCTATAGATACCAAAAAATGAAAATGCTACGGGTCACGGAATATGGCATAAAACGTACACCACTTTTTTTCGGACAAACTTCAGATTTTTTTTTTAACCCCTTAGATACAAGTAAACCTACACATGTTTGGTGTCTACGAACTTGCACCAACCGCAGGCATCACTCTGAAACATCAGTTTTACTATATAGTGAACACAGTGAATAAAATATCTCAAAAACAATAGTGCTATCGCACTTTTTTTGCAGTTTTTCCGCATTTGGAATTTTTTTGCTGTTTTTCAGTACACTATATGGTAAAACTCATGGTTTCATTTAAAAGTACAGATCATTCCACAAAAATCTAGCCCTCACATGACCATATTGACTGAAAAATAAACAAGTTACGTCTCTCAGAAGAAGAATGGTGAAAAAAAACGGAAAGCGCAAAATCAGTTGGTCCTGAAGTGGTTAAACTACCCTATGTGAGTGCATCAAGAATGATAAAAAAAATGGTGTTTCACCACACTCTGAATTTCTATTCCTGTGTGTAATAATGAGACAAAACAATCACTGATCTCGGGGAGACCAGCCAGAGAAAACACTGCCGACAGCCAACAAAGGCGCTCAAAACAGTAAAATCCTAGGTGCATTGCTCCCTGGGAAGTATGCAAATCAAAAAAGGTCCGTGGAGCCTCTGTTAGGAGTCTCAACACAGAAAATAGCCAGATATCCCACCAGGAAGGACCTAGCCGAGGAGTGGCTCTTTTTAGTAGACCACCATAACCACCATATTAAGTGCACCTTTTAGTCAATATCCGACGAGTTTAAAGATATGACAAGGGAAATACCAAGGCCAGGTATCCATCCACAGACAGCTGTTTCGGGGTATTGCCCCTCATCAGTGTGGAGTAGGATTATAATAATGAGCGTACCCCTAAGCTATAAAACCCTACAGTGGCCATGCTTTTCCATGCGTTTTTTTTGATACCTGCAATAGTCCCACCTAATTCGCTGAATTTTATTATTTTTTTTAATTATGTGAACTTGTAGTTCAGGCATCATGAATCAAATTCACTTTCATATAACCATGAAGAGTTAACCCCTCAACGACTTATCATGTACCGGTACACCATGATCTGATCCAACACGTGCCTCAAACACGATTAACAGCAGGATTTAACTAGTTAAATCCCGGTGTCAATCTCTGCAGCAGAATATAATGAGCGCAGGCGGAGCGCGCATCATTCTCTGCACCCATCAGTGGCCCCATGATGTGATCACGGGGCGCCGATGGGTTGTCATGACAGCAGACAATGATCCGTGTCTCTGTCATGACATAGTTCCTGTGAACATCGGCTGAGCTCCGTCATTCACAGGAGATCAGTATTTCTGCTGTATAGAGCGATGCTGAAGCATTGTTCTGTATAGCACAAGCGATATGACTATATCAGCTTCAAATCCCCCTAGGAAACTAGTGAAAACAATAAAAAGTGTAAAAAAATGTTACAAATGTAAAAAATACCCCACAAAAGTACAATTCAGCCCCCTTTTGTCCCATTGAAAATAAAACAAAAAAACCCCACATATTTAGCATCAACACTTTCAGAAATTCCCGATCTATCAAAATATAAAATCAATCTGATCAGTACATGGTATAACAAGAAAAAAATCAAATCACCAGAATTATGTGTTTTGGTCACCTCAACATTGCAATAAAATGCAATAATAGGAGATTAAAACATCGCATCTAACCCAAGATGGTATAATTAAAAACATGAGCTCAGGGCGCAAAAAATAAGCCGTTACTGAGCCCCAGATACCAAAAAAAATTATAACACTACGGGGCTCAGAATATGGCAACAAAAGCGCAATTCTTTTTTTTTTTATTAAACCAAATCACCACTTGGATTAAAAAAAAACTATACTGTACATGTTTGGTATCTACAAACTCGTACTGACCCGGGGAGTCATAATGCCAGGTCAATTAATACTCATAACACATTCTCACACTGCCATGTCAATGAACATGTTAAATTAAAAAACAATAAAAAAAAATAATCATGAAACTGCACATGGAATTTTTTTCCCCATTTTTCAGTACAATATGGGGCAGAATGAATGGTGTTATTCAAAAGTACAACTCGTCCCGCAAAAAAACAAGTCCTGATATGGCTATATAGAAGGAAAAATGAAAACGCTATGACTCTTGAGCGAAAGGGAAGAAAAAACTATAATGGAAAATCACTGGGTAGTGAAGGGGTTAAAACGGCTTACGTTTTCCATAAAAAATTGAACTTACCTCTTTTATTATCCTTCAGATACATGGAACTGTAGAAATCATATCTGCCCGAGAAACGAGTCCTATGATATATCATTTCCCTGTGTACCGGGATATAAAAAAGACAACAGTATTGGAGCATGTGAAGGTAAGTGCTGTGTGTGGTCTTTTCTATACAGAGTGGGTGACCACAAAAAAAAAAGTATGGCAGGGCATCTATATATATAATTGCCTTATTCTGTCTGTCTGTCTGTCTGTCTTGCTCCAAAATTGTGTCCTTACGGTGACACAAAGCGGATTGGCCGCTGGGCTCGCCATGGCCCCGCCCCCCCCGCACCGATTGGCCGCTCGCCCAGGCTCCGCCCCCACACGGATTGGCCGGCCGCTCGCCCAGGCTTCGCCCCCCACTCGCATTGGCCTCTCGCCCCGGCACCCTGCACGTATTGGCAACTCGGCCACGCCCCGCCCCCCGCACGCATTCCCCGAAGCGACACGGAGCCACGACTCCCAGGTGAGTACTGTACCCCCGGGAGCCCACATCAGCGTACGCCGCTAACCCAGCCGACACATACCCTCGCATTGCTGGGGCTGGCCGGCGTATGCTGGTGTGGGCTCCCGTGCGACCGGGGGACGGGATACGCTGGTAACCATGGTAGCATAGTTACCAGCGCATCAAGGTCCTGCAGCGGCGGAACATACACACACGCACACACATAACAACACACACACACACACACACACACACATCAGATCACACTCACTCTCACACACACCTCACACACACCTCACACACACATCACATCGCATCCACACACTCACAACATCCTGGGATATCGCTTGCTTCTCGGCGGCGATACTGTGCAGTGAGCTTCCAGGACCTGCCGGAGGATCACATGGCCAGAAGCCTGTGGTATCTCCGGATGTTGTGAGTGTGAGCGCATATGTGCAATATCGTCAGTGTGTGTGTGTGTGTGAGTGTATGCGATCGGGTGTGTGTGACTGTATGCGATCGGGGGTGTGTGTGTGTGTGTGTGTGTGTATGCGATCGGATCTGTGAGTGTCGGCAGAGGAGCACGGCGTGCTGGAGGAGACTGGGTGGAGAGAGGCTGATCCTGGGGAAGGCTGATGCTGGGGGAGGCTGGGAGGAGAGAGGCTGATGCTGTGGGAGGCTGATGCTGGGGGAGGCTGATGCTGGGGGAGGCTGGGAGGGTGTAGGCTGATGTTGGGGGAGGCTGATGCTGGGGGAGGCTGGGAGGAGAGAGGCTGATGCTGGGGGAGGCTGAGGCTGGGGGAGGCTGGGAGGGGGAGGCTGATGCTGGGGGAGGCTGTTAGGAGGGAGGCTGGGAGGAGAGAGGCTGATCCTGGGGAAGGCTGGGAGGGGGAGGCTGATGCTGAGGGAGACTGGGAGGAGAGAGGCTGATGCTGGAGGAGGCTAGGAGGAGAGAGGCTTATGCTGGGGGAGGCTGGGAGGAGAGAGGCTGATGCTGGGGGAGGCTGGGAGGCGGAGGCTGATGCTGGGGGAGGCTGGGAGGCGGAGGCTGATGCTAGGGGAGGCTGGGAGGGGGAGGCTGATGCTGGGAGGGGGAGGCTGATGCTGGGGGAGGCTGGGAGGAGGGAGGCTGAGAGAAGAGAGGCTGAGGCTGGGGGAGGCTGAGGCTGGGGTAGGCTGGGAGGAGAGAGGCTGATGATGGGGACAGAGAGGCTGATGCTGGGGACAGAGAGGAGAGGCTGATGCTGGGAGGAGAGAGGCTGATGCTGGGAGGAGAGAGGCTGATGCTGGGGGAAGAGAGGCTGATGCTGGGGGCAGAGAGGCTGATGCTGGGGGCAGAGAGGCTGATGCTGGTGGAGCATGGGGGAAGGAGCTCGATGGGGGGGTGCACAGCATGGGGGATGGAGCATGATGGGGAATGCGCAGCATGGGGGATGGAGCACAATGGGGAGTGCGCAGCATGGGGGATAGAGCACGATGGGGGGGTGCGCAGCATGGGGGATGGAGCACGATGGGGGGTGCGCAGCATGGGGGATGGAGAACGTTTGGGGTTTGGGAGTGCGCAGCATGGGGGATGGAGCACGATGGGGAATGCGCAGCATGGGAGATGGAGCACAATGGGGAGTGCGCAGCATGGGGGATGGAGCACGATGGGGGGTGCGCAGCATGGGGGATGGAGCACGTTTGGGAGTGCGCAGCTTGGGGGATGGAGCACATTTGGGAGTGCGCAGCTTGGGGGATACAGCACGATGGGGAGTGCGCAGCATGGGGGATGGAGCACGATGGGGAGTGCGCAACATGGGGGATGGAGCACGATGGGGAGTGCGCAGCATGGGGGATGGAGTACGTTTGGGATTGCGCAGCATGGGGGATAGAGCACGATGGGGAGTGCGCAGCATGGGGGATGGAGCACGTTTGGGAGTGCGCAGCATGGGGGATGGAGCACGATGGGGAGTGCGCAGCATGGCGGATGGAGCACGATGGGGAATGCGCAGCATGGGGGATGGAGCACAATGGGGAGTGCGCAGCATGGGACATGGAGCACGATGGGGAATGCGCAGCATAGGGGATGGAGCACGATGGGGAGTGCGCAGCATGGGGGATGGAGCACGATGGGGGGTGCGCAGCATGGGGGATGGAGCACGATGGGAGGTGCCCACCTCCCCCCAACACACACACACACGCGCACTGCACAACACACCACACACACACTGGGAACCACAAACACCGCCCTACACAGACACCCACACACACAGACAACGCTGCACACACACAACACACAAACACCGCGGCATACACAAATATACGCACATACCGCACAACACACACATTGCACAAAACATACCTCCCCCCAAAACACACACACACACACCCCACACCCACACAAACCGCGCAACACACACACACACACACAACGCTACAGACACACAGCGCTCCACAAACAACGCAACACACATACAACACCGCTCTCACCCCCCGCCACACCCAGACAACACTCAGAACATGTACAGCGCCTACACAAACAGTAACTACACACAACAACATCTATATACAGTTAGGTCCAGAAATATTTGGACAGTGACACAATTTTCGCGAGTTGGGCTCTGCATGCCACCACATTGGATTTGAAATGAAACCTCTACAACAGAATTCAAGTGCAGATTGTAACGTTTAATTTGAAGGTTTGAACAAAAATATCTGATAGAAATTGTAGGAATTGTACACATTTCTTTACAAACACTCCACATTTTAGGAGGTCAAAAGTAATTGGACAAGTAAACCAAACCCAAACAAAATATTTTTATTTTCAATATTTTGTTGCGAATCCTTTGGAGGCAATCACTGCCTTAAGTCTGGAACCCATGGACATCACCAAACGCTGGGTTTCCTCCTTCTTAATGCTTTGCCAGGCCTTTACAGCCGCAGCCTTCAGGTCTTGCTTGTTTGTGAGTCTTTCCGTCTTAAGTCTGGATTTGAGCAAGTGAAATGCATGCTCAATTGGGTTAAGATCTGGTGATTGACTTGGCCATTGCAGAATGTTACACTTTTTTGCACTCATGAACTCCTGGGTAGCTTTGGCTGTATGCTTGGGGTCATTGTCCATCTGTACTATGAAGCGCCGTCCGATCAACTTTCCGGCATTTGGCTGAATCTGGGCTGAAAGTATATCCCGGCACACTTCAGAATTCATCCGGCTACTCTTGTCTGCTGTTATGTCATCAATAAACACAAGTGACCCAGTGCCATTGAAAGCCATGCATGCCCATGCCATCACGTTGCCTTCACCATGTTTTACAGAGGATGTGGTGTGCCTTGGATCATGTGCCGTTCCCTTTCTTCTCCAAACTTTTTTCTTCCCATCATTCTGGTTCAGGTTGATCTTTGTCTCATCTGTCCATAGAATACTTTTCCAGAACTGAGCTGGCTTCATGAGGTGTTTTTCAGCAAATTTAACTCTGGCCTGTCTATATTTGGAATTGATGAATGGTTTGCATCTAGATGTGAACCCTTTGTATTTACTTTCATGGAGTCTTCTCTTTACTGTTGACTTAGAGACAGATACACCTACTTCACTGAGAGTGTTCTGGACTTCAATTGATGTTGTGAACGGGTTCTTCTTCACCAAAGAAAGTATGCGGCGATCAACCACCACTGTTGTCATCCATGGACGCCCAGGCCTTTTTGAGTTCCCAAGCTCACCAGTCAATTCCTTTTTTCTCAGAATGTACCCGACTGTTGATTTTGCTACTCCAAGCATGTCTGCTATCTCTCTGATGGATTTTTTCTTTTTTTTCAGCCTCAGGATGTTCTGCTTCACCTCAATTGAGAGTTCCTTAGACCGCATGTTGTCTGGTCACAGCAACAGCTTCCAAATGCAAAACCACACACCTGTAATCAACCCCAGACCTTTTAACTACTTCATTGATTACAGGTTAACGAGGGAGACGCCTTCAGAGTTAATTGCAGCCCTTAGAGTCCCTTGTCCAATTACTTTTGGTACCTTTAAAAAGAGGAGGCTATGCATTACAGAGCTATGATTCCTAAACCCTTTCTCCGTTTTGGATGTGAAAACTCTCATATTGCAGCTGGGAGTGTGCACTTTCAGCCCATATTATATATATATAATTGTATTTCTGAACATGTTTTTGTAAACAGCTAAAATAACAAAACTTGTGTCACTGTCCAAATATTTCTGGACCTAACTGTATATAACAAAAATCATACATGAACTACACAATACGTAAATTCTAGAATACCCGATGTAGAATCACCCGTAGAATACCCGTAGAATCAGGCCACCTTCTAGTCTATATATATAATTGCCTTATTCTGTCTGTCTGCCTTGCTCCAAAATTGTGTCACCATGACAGTGTTATAAAAGTGACAACTGTCGGATTGGCCGTTGGGCTCGGCCTGGCCCCGCCCCCCCACGGATTGGCCGCTCGCCTCGGCCTGGCCCCGCCCCCGCATGGATTATCCGCTCTGGGCTCGGCCTGGTCCCGCCCCCCCACGGATTGGCCGCTCGCCTCGGCCTGGCCCCGCCCCCCGCATGGATTAGCCGCTCGCCCCGGCCCTCCGCACGCATCGCCCGCTCCAGCATACACCGGCTCCCGGTACACATGTGCAGGGAGCCGGCATACGCTGATGCTTCGCCTGCTCAGCCCCGCTCCAGCGTACACCGGCTCCCGGTACACATGTGCAGGGAGCCGGCATACGCTGACGCCTCGCCCGCTCGCCCCCGCCACACGTTGGCACGCTCGGCCCCGCCCCCGGCGGACATAACCTTGCGATGCTGGGATCGGGACCGAGCCGGTGTACGCTGGTAACCATGATACACATCGCGTAACTATAGGAAGCGCTTCCCTTAGTTACCCGATGTGTATCATGGTTACCAGCGTACACCGGCTCCCGGTACACATGTGCAGGGAGTCGGCATACGCTGACGCCTCGCCCGCTCAGTCCCGCCCCCGGCACACGTTGCCACGCTCGGACCCGCTCCCGGCGGCCCCAGCATGGGGGATGGAACACGATGGGGGGTGTGCAGCATGGAGGATGGAGCACGATGGGGGGTGTGCAGCATGGAGGATGGAGCACAATGGGCGGTCCGCAGCATGGGAGATGTAGCACGATGGGGGGTGCGCAGCATGGGAGATGGAGCACGATGGGGGGTGCAACATGGGAGATGGAGCACGATGGGGGGTACGCAGCATGGGGGATGGAGCACGATGGGGGGTGCGCAGCATGTCGGATGGAACACGATGGGGGGTGCGCAGCATGGGGGATGGAGCACGATAGGGGGTGCGCAGCATGGGGGTTGGAGTACAATAGGGGGTGCGCAGCATGGGGAATGGAGCACGATGGGGGGCGCGGAGCATGGGGGATGAAGCACGATGGGGGGTGCGCAGCATGGGGGATGGAGCACGATGGGGGGTACGCAGCATGGGGGATGGAACACAATGGGAGGTGCGCAGCATGGGGGATGGAGCACGATGAGGGGTGTGCAGCATGGGGGATGGAGCACGATGAGGGGTGCGCAGCATGGGAGATGGAGCACGATGGGGGGTGCGCAGCATGGGGGATGGAGCACGATGGATAGGCACAGTATGGGGGAAGGAGCACGATGGGGGGTGCGCAGCATGGGGGATGGAGCACGATGGGGGTGCACACCTCCCCTCAAAATACACACACACCGCCACATGCGCACCGCACAACACACCACACACACACTGGGAACCACAAACACCGCCCTACACAGACACCCACACACACACAGACAACGCCGCACACACACAACACACAAACACCGCGGCATACATAAGCATACACACATACCGCACAACACACACACTGCACAAAACATACCTCCCCTCAAAACACACACACGCACTCCACACCCACACAAACCACGCAACACACACAGCACCACACACACAGAACGCTGCAGACACACAGCGCTCCACAAACAACGCAACACACAACGCAACACACATACACCACTCTCACACACCCCCACACCCAGACAACACCCAGAACATTTACAGCGCCCTACACAAACACTGACAACTACACACAACAACATCTATATATCTATATAACAAAAATCATACATTAACTACACAATATGTAAATTCTAGAATACCCGATGCGTTAGAATTGGGCCACCTTCTAATATATTCATAATGGCCATTGTCTCACATACAGTATATCTCATGAGTGTATAGACCCAAAAGAAGCTGTGTGCGCTTTCACTCATGCTACAGGAAAAAAACTGTTACAAAATGTTGACTTAAGCGGGCTTTACACGCTGCGACATTGCTAAAATCGGCTAGCGATGTCGAGCGCAATAGCACCCACCCCCGTCGTACTTGCGATATTGTGTGATCGCTGCGGTAGCGAACATTATCGCTACGGCAGCGTCACACGCACATACCTGGTCAGCGACGTCGCTCTGGCCGCCGATCCACCTCCTTTCTAAGGGGACGGGTCGTGCGGCGTCACACGGCAGCCGTCCAATAGCAGAGGAGGGGCGGAGATGAGCGGCTGGAACATGCCGCCCACCTTCTTCCTTCCTCATTGCCAGTGGAGGCAGGTAAGGAGATGTTCGTCGCTCCTGCGGCGTCACACATAGCGATGTGTGCTGCCGCAGGAATGAGGAATAACATCACTAATAAACAGACAACGATATTTGGTTTTAGGACGACCTCTCCAAAACCAACGATTTTTGCCTGTTTTGCAATCGTTTAAGATCGCTTGTATGTGTCACACACTGCGATGTCGCTAAGGACGCCGGATGTGCGTCACTAACGACATGACCCCGACGATAAATTATTAGCGATATCACAGCGTGTAAAGCCCCCTTTAGGCTATGTGTGCACACTGTGGATATGGTTCTCCAGCAAAAAACTCACCTTCTGACAGAAAAACGCACCTACCTGCGGAATAAACGCATGTGTTTTTACCGCGGTTTGGTGCGTTTTTGGTGCTGATTTACCGTATTTTTGCCCCTGCGGTTTTGTCCCTGCGTTTTTTTTACATTGGACACAGGGAAAAAAGCAGAAAAATGCAGAAAAGAAGTGACATGCTACTTCTTTTTTCTGCAGAAATTCTGCAGCAAAACCTGTGAGGAAAAAAACCCGCAGTGTCCGCACAGCATTTTGGATTTCTCATAGGCTTTGCTGGGGAAGGACTGTGTGCCGCCCCTGCAGCAGTCCAACCACTCGGATCCGGGGTCCGCTCTGGCTCGAGGGTCTCCGGACCTGGGGGCTCACGGCCACTTCAAATGTGTGCCGTCTCCGTGTCCGCAGCCGGGCTGCTCTGATCCGGATCCGCGGTGGGTCAAGGGGTCTCCAGACCCGCGGGTCGTGTGGCCACTCAAATGAAGGGGGTATATACAGGGGCTTGTGTTAGAGTTCGTGAAACCATCCGTGGTATGTGGTAATTTTCAGTGCCACGGCTGCAGTTGGGAGTACCCGGGGGTGATGGAATGGGGCAGCCAGGTGTTAGAACCCTCCACGGGACTCGGTGATGGTGTTTGGGGAAGTGCCGTTGGGTGCGAAGGGGGTCACTTGCGTACTCACTCAGTCCATTAAGCTGACACCGACAACTGGATAAACCAACGTTCTGGATACCGCTGCCGCTGAAGGGAGCTAGTTCGGGTCCCGTCCCCAATGGTGCTGCCTGGTGATCCGTGACCTGCCTCCTGGCACTAAGTTTACTTCTCTGTTGGTCCCGGTAGTATCGAACTTGCCGGGTCCCGCTCCCCACTATGGCTAAGTGTGGGAGCTTGCTTTCAGGGTTCACTCTTGGGATTTTCTGGACCGTTTTAGTGGAAAGTCCTATCCCCCTCGTTGCACTAGTACCCAGATTTTGGAGCGGATGGAGAGCGGCTCTTGAAGGCTCCGTTCTCGTCCGGTAAATTGTCAGGTTGCCTGAAGCTACTCCCTGACCTAGGGTCCACGTACCCCGTCGTTCCCTGGTCCCAGCCCGGTGATGGTGCAAGGCCGCCGGCTGTCCTCCTCGACAGTTCCGTACCCTTGCCACAATCCCCTGCGACTGGGAGTCCAGCTCCTCTAGGTCCAGACCACCATCTGCTACCTAGATGGGTTTCTAGGAGCCCTGCTCCTGACCTCCTCTCTCCTTCACTTCCAGCACAACACTCCCTTACTCCTGACACTCCTGACCTCCCCTAACCAACCCCCCAAGTGGGCGACCCTATTCTACTCAGGCCGTCCACAGGTGTGTCTGGTGGGTGTGGTGCAGAGTGTACCTAGGATTTAATTAGCTGATGTAGGCAACACCATGTAGTTGGGGACCCATAACCAAGAAGGAGGTGGATATTGCACGGGAAGGCAGATTGCGCAATACCCTGTGACGACTTGATAGTCCAGGGGAGTCACAAATGTGAAGGGGGTATTTACAGGGGATAAGAGTTTGTGACGCCACCCGTGGTTCGCGGTAAGGGGAGTACCGCCGCTGCAGATGGGAGTACCCGGGGGAGATGGAGTGCGGCAGCCAGATGACGTTCCCTCCGCTGATAGGGGAGGCCCCGGGACTCTGTATGATGGAGGTGTAGGGGAGCGCAGTGCAGGTTGGAAGCAGGGGAGGACAGCGTACTCACTCAGGCAGTGTTGGTAGTGATGCGACCTCTAAGCACAAAGGTAAACCAAGTCTCTGGGCGCCGCTGTCTCTCTGGGGGAGCCCGTCCGGGGGTCCGCTCCCTTTGGTATTGTTGAATGATCTGTACCTTGCCTCCATGCACTGAATTGTAGTGTTCGTTGTGACCCCTATGCTTGAAGCTGTCAGGGTCCCGCTCCCCATTGTTAAGTAGGTAAGCTGTGCTCTCGATGGCTGACACTTGGGATTTCAGTGGGCCGCATAAGCTAGAAAGCCCTATCCCCCTCGTTGTGTTGATGCCTTTGATCTCTGAGCTCTTGGGGAAAGTTCATAAAGATACTATCCTCCACAGGTTAATTATCAGGTTGCGTGAAGCTACTACCTGATCTAGGGTCCAGTACCCCACCGTGCTCGGTACCGGTTCGGTTACTAGGTACTCTAGTGCCAACCGTTCCCCAAAAGTAAGCCTGGCACCTTTCTGCAATATCCTGCGACCGGGTCTCCAACTCCTTCGGTCCCAGACCACCGTCTGCGACCTAGCCAAAAGTCCCCAGGGAGCTCCAACTCCCAGCTCCTCACTTTTCGGGAGCTACTCCAGAACTAACTCCTGGAAGCTGCTACTCCCAGCTCTTAACTCTTTGGGAGCTACAGCTCAATTCTTTTAGCTTTGCTCTGCACCTCCTCTCTCTGACTTCCTCCCTCCCACAAGTCTGCCTGACCCTTAGGCGAGTGGTCCTGTTCCAGCTAGACCACCCACTGGTGTGCCTGACAGGGTGTGGTGTGAGGTGTGACTAGGATTTGAATGCTGATGGAGCAATACCAGAGGTTAGGATCCCAGAACCATGAGGGTTGAGTCCTGCACCAACAGATAAAGAGTGCAGTACCCTGTGACACCCTGACTAGTTCAGGGGCATTACATTCCCCCTTGGTTAAACGTAGCTCGTCCCCGAGCTACAGGACATGCAGAAGTTTATTTTGTTTTAACTGCAAGGAAAAGAAAATAAAATTTTTAATTTAACAATTTCTCATCCCACACAGGGGATGCACATCACTTAAACGTTTCATAACAAATTCTCAGAGTTCCCATTTTATAAGAACCATGGGAACGCTACCGGTTGTAGCGGTAGCCGGTGGCTTAGCCTACTCTGCTGCAGCCCCTTCCTGCAACAGTCCATTCCCATTGTCCCTCTCTCTTCAACCCGCCACCCAAACAACCTGTATCCCCCGGTTCCTTGTGACGGCGTTGAAGTCCTGGTGGTGTAAAAGACGAGGTTGCGCACGAGGCGCAACTATATACAATAGCACAATTTTGTGCTGGCTGCTGCCAGTCCCGCAGCCATGGTCCATATTACTTAGCAACAAAAATAGAACAGGGTCCCTGCACTACGTGCAAACTGTAAATCAGATGAGGTACTTGGGTAATTGGTATGATTTCAACATTAGCAATCAATCACATTTTCAACATTACACATCAACATTAGTAGCATAGAAACTTAAACTTTAACTTTATACATGGGGTAGCCGGGTTCTGCCACCATCACAGCAAACAATCAGGGACAACCGGCACCAGCATCCCTTCAAGGATGTAACGCTGTATCGAGCCATGGTCCTGTGGGCCCCGAACCCAAACGGTACTCTCACCTGCATGCCCCTCTTCTCTGTTGGGGTGAGCGGCGATTCTCCTCCTACGCCGCTCTCAAGCAAGTACTTCAGCAAACAGCCGCATCAGCCGTCGCCAATGCCTTTCCCAATTATGGGCGCTAATGTCAGGCTTTGCCTCCCCGACGGGTACCGGCTGCAAGTGGACTCCTGCGGCCCCGGCGGCCACCGTGATGCCGCACAGCGGTGGAGCTGGCATCTCCACAGGCTCCGCCTCCGCTATGTTGGGTACAGAAACCAGCTGTTCCGCAGACAGGATTGCAGAGTCCGGGTGCTCCATACCGACATACGGGCCCGGTGATGCGGCCGGGTCTGATCGGACCGGTGGTGAAGCTGGAGACGTTGCAGCCTGCGCTCTGTAGACTGGGACTGGAGGTTCCGCTGCCGTTGTTGGGGGTAGCGGCTCGGCGTTCGCCGAGGGCGAGGGTGGCGGTAGCTGAGTGCTTGCGGTGGCCGGGGGCAGACTGGATCCCGCGGCCGGGTAGGCCGGGTCAACCGGAACTAGGTAGCTGCTTACCCGCTCCACGCGTGGGTCCTCTATCTCACGGGCCCGCACTGCCATAGCCAGACTCCTCATCTCTTCCCTCCAATGGTCCAGGATGTAGAGGAACTGTGTCCGCATCCTCCAGCAGAGTTGCTTGGTCTCTTGTTTAATCCAGGTAGCGGTCCGAGGAGCAGCGCGCTCCGGTGACCAGTCCCTTGTTGACGCCATCTTGCATCAGCGGTGTCCAGGAACTTTATGGGCAGAGTCCTGGCGACCCTGCTCCACTTCCGCTGCTACATCCCGTCACGCCCCCTTTGTTTTCGGCAGCCAGCTCTCTAGCTTCCGGCTGCACTCTCTGGACAAGGGGTGGAGCTTCAGTTTCACGCTCTTTTGGTCTGGAAGATAGCGTTTAGGTGACAAAGATGGTGGAAAATGGCAGGAATGAAATTTTGACACTGCAGCTTGGATTTTCAAGGCGCACGTCACCCAGGTTAGTGGGCCCAGTCCGAATACTGTTTGTGATGCCAAAAATTTGAGGTGTGCCACCCCTGCAGTGGTTGAACTGCTCAGATCCAGGGTCTGCTGTGGCTTGAGGGTCTCTGGACCCGGAGGTTTGCGGCCACAAATGCAAAGGGGGTATTTACAGGGGATAAGAGTTTGTGATGCCACCCGTGGTTCGTGGTAATGGGAGTACCTCCGCTGCCGATGGGAGTACCCGGGGGAAATGGAGTGGGGCAGCCAGATGACGTTTCCTCCACGGATAGTGGAGGCCCCGGGACTCTGGATGATGAAGGTGTAGGGGAGCGCAGTGCAGGTTGGAAGCAGAGGAGGACAGCGTACTCACTCAGGCAGTGTTGGTAGTGATGCGACCTCTAAGCAGACTCTGACACAAAGGTAAACCAAGTCTCTGGGCGCCGCTGTCTCTCTGGGGGAGCCCGTCCGGGGGTCCGCTCCCTTTGGTATTGTTGAATGATCTGTACCTTGCCTCCATGCACTGAATTGTAGTGTTCGTTGTGACACCTATGCTTGAAGCTGTCGGGGTCCCGCTCCCCACTGTTAGGCCTCTTTCACACGTTCGTGAACAACCACACACGTTTTTCAGAGGTGCGTTTTGCCTTCCGTGAGCCGTGTTTATGGCACACGTGTGTTCTCCGTGTGTTAACCGTGATAACACACGGAGAACGGGAACTTTCTACTCACCTGTCCCTGGCGTCGCTGTCCGTGGTGATGATCATCGGTCTCCGGTCCTGCCGACTCCCCGCTGCTGCAGCTTTCGGCCGCTGTGAAGTGAATATGCTATGAGCATAATGAGCGGCGGTCGGAAGCAAGTGACAGCAGTGGCAGAGACAGGAGGGTGAGGTGAGTAAAGTTTTATTTTTTTTTCTCGCAGACACATGTGATTTCTCCGGTGCGTGTCACACGGAACACATCCGTGTGGTCCGTTTGCGTTACGTGTGACCCCGTTGCGTTCCATGTGACACCTGTGATGCCGGAGAGAAAATGGACATGTTGCCGTGAGGAACACACGGACACGCGTATGTACGGCACGGACACACGTTCCGTGCGTAAATACATACGTGTATCCAAGTCCATTAAAAACCAAGGTCTACGTGTGTACATGTCTCCGGTACGTGAGGAAACTAACCAAACACGTACCAGAGGCACGGACGTGTGAAAGAGGCCTTAAGTAGGGAAGCTGTGCTCTCGATGGCTGACACTTGGGATTTCAGTGGACCGCATAAGCTCGAAAGCCCTATCCCCCTCGTTGTGTTGATGCCTTCGATCTCTGAGCTCTTGGGGAAAGTTCATAAAGATACTATCCTCCAGAGGTTAATTATCAGGTTGAAGCTTTCCCTGATCTAGGGTCCAGTACCCCGCCGTGCTCGGTACCGGTACAGTTACTGGGTACTCCGGTGCCGACCGTTCCCCAAAAATAAGCCTATAACAGAGAACGGTAGAGAAGGGTATCAACACCGCGCCAATGACCGACAGATCCAGAAGTGTCAGATTAATGTTTCTTTATTTCACGCCCAGGTCAGGTCAACGCGTTTCAAGAGACTCAGCTCTCTCCATCAGGACAAGCTGGCAAAGAACATCAAATCTGCTGCATGGCGCCCTATACAGCATTAAATACCTTAGAGGTGAAGTCCTGATCCACCCCCTTTGAAAAAAATCGACGGGAATCTATACATTTAAAACGACATGACATCATACATTGAAATAAAAGGATTTTCCAACGTATTCCTTTGTAATAACTTATTCTTAATCCCAGGATAGTTTCCTGCTATATACTGTCATCCTGCTATATGGCCCCATGCTGCAATATACCCTCATCCTGCTATATTACTCCATGCTCCTATATGGCCCCGTGCTGCTATATTACCCCGTGCTCCTATATGGCCCCGTGCTCCTATATGACCCCGTGCTCCTATATGGCATGCATCCTGTATCACACAAAAAAAGAATAAACGTTTATACTCACCTTTCCTCGCTCCATGCAGCACCGCTTCACCTGTGTGGAGCCATCAGCGGTCACTTCCGTGCAGCATCACTCATCCTCCAGTCTGTGGCGGCAGCAGCACCGCTTACCAGCGTGGAGCCATCACCGGTTACTTCCGTGCAGCACACGATCTCCTCCAGTCTGCCGGGCAGCTGACCTGCGTGACTAGCGGCGCACAGTGATGACGTCATCGCTGTGCTCACTGCTTTCTACACAGATCAGCTGACCGGCAGACTGGAGGAGATCGTGTGCTGCACGGAAGTGTCCAGTGAGTATGCCGTACTTATTCACTGCTCCCCGCGCTGATGATGATGCGTGGGGAGCAGTGAATACAGCCGCACATGATCACTCCAGGCTGTAGTTGCCAGGGGTGATCACGGCCGGCTGTTAATTATGCGCGCACCCCCCGCCGATCACCCCGCCCACCTGTCAGTGACGGCTTCAGCTCTGACAGATGGGCGGGAGGATGGGCGTGCATTTGAAATGAGCGGGCCCATGTGGTCACGGCAGGCGCTGCTACAGCCTGCTCGTGCCCCCGATGACCCGCTCCACCGCAGCACCCTCATTCCCGGCCGCAGCCCTATAGTCAGACCATAAGACGCACCCCCAACTTTCCCCCAACATTTGGGGGGAAAAAAGTGCGTCTTATGGTCCGAAAAATACGGTAATATATGGTAGAAACTTCATTCATATATGGTGTCCCTTGGTAAGGCTTTGTTAATATGTAGCAATGTGGCATATTTTATTTATTGGGATTTGTTAGTTTTTCTCTAATTTTACTATCAGGTTAATACATTTTTTTTTTCCTGATATATATATTATTATTATTTTTTAATTTGCCATCCTATTATCATCTACTCCACATTGCTACTATATTATGCCTTTGAGAAACCAAGGAAAAAATTGTGAAAACATACCCTGCTGTAACTAAATAAAAGCATAGTGCATATAAACATAGGGTACTTAGTAAACACTGTTTTTGATCAAAAAAAGCATAAAGCTATCCCACCAAACGTCAAGGTGTACCCAGTTGGGATAGTACCTACACTCTCTAATATTAAAACCTAACCATGGGTCTAAAATAGGCCTCAATGTGGCTAAGGGCTGAGAGCGACCGGGTCCCAACAGGACACACACAGTCAGGGGGATTCACAGAATGAAATGTCCAGCTCGCTGAGAAGGGGGCCACTCCCTGTTTGTACTGAATACAAAAAAAAATACATAAAACAAAAAAGTGAGCCGGAGTATGAGATGGTATACATGGAACTTGTGAGCTCATGTTCACACTGGCCATGAGACAAAGAGAAACCAAGGGAAAAATTGTGAAAACATACCCTGCTGTAACTAAATAAAAGCATAGTGCATGTAAACATAGGGTACTTAGTAACACTCTCAGCCCTTAGCCACATTGAGGCCTATTTTAGACCCATGGTAAGGTTTTAATATTAGGGAGTGTAGGTACTATCCCAACTGGGTACACCTTGACGTTTGGTGGGATAGCTTTATGCTTTTTTTGATCAAAAACAGTGTTTACTAAGTACCCTATGTTTATATGCACTATGCTTTTATTTAGTTACAGCAGGGTATGTTTTCACAATTTTTTCCTTGGTTTCTCTTTGTCTCATGGCCAGTGTGAACATGGTCTCACAAGTTCCATGTATACCATCTCATACTCCGGGTCACTTTTTTGTTTTATATTATGCCTTTCTCATCCTTACATGAATGAAGTTTCTACCATATATTAGTTTGTGGCATATTTAGCATTAGGCAATTTTTTTGCTTTTTTTTCACAGTTCGGGATTAAGAGTATAATGTTTAGAGATGAGCGAACCGGTCCCGGTGCGGCTCGAGTTCGGTTCGCCGAACGGAGGTCTCGTTCGAGTTCGGTTCGTCGAACATTCGACGAACCGAACTCGAACTGCATAGGAAACAATAGCAGGCAATCACAAGCACATAAAAACACCTAGAAAACACCCTCAAAGGTGTCCAAAAGGTGACAAACAACTCACAACACAACACAAACACATGGGAAAGTGACAAGGACATATACTCATGCGAAAACAAAACAGCGTTACGAGGAAAAAGAGGACGAGGCACAGATATAGGCATGGCATGCCCTTCTAAAATCATGTAAAACACCACAAGGTGACTCCAAGCGGAGTTCTCCCTTTTTTCCAAAAATTGGGCCACACACACACCCACCCCTTCAGTGGCAGCACTTGTGCCCCAGTTGTACACTTCACAGCTAGATTTGCATCAAGCACATTCAAAAATACGCCATAATTAACCGCCCCCAGCATGACACCGGGGTAGGTAGATAAAGTCTTTGCTGAACCATGACTTGTTCATCTTGGCCCTTTTTAAAAAACACAGCAAGCAAGGGTTACTCCAAGCGGAGTCTCCCTTTTTTCCAAAAATTGGGCCACACAGACACCCCATCAGTGGCAGCACTTGTGCCCTAGTTGCAAACAGGATGTTTTGATTTGCATCAAGCACATTCCAAATCCACAAGCATTTACTCTCCCCAGGATGACACAGGGGTAGTAAATTCCTTGTGGATCCATGACTTGTTCATTTTGATGAACGTCAGTCTGTCCATATTGTCACTGGACAGACGCGTGCGCTTATCTGTCAGCACACACCCAGCAGCACTCAAGACACGTTCAGAGACAACGCTGGCAGCTGGACACGACAAAATCTCCAAGGCGTAAGTGGAGAGCTCTGGCCATTTTTCAAGATTTGAAGCCCAAAATGAGCAAGGCTCCATTTGCAAAGTCATGGCATCGATGTTCATTTGGAGAGACTCCTGTACCATCCTCTCCAGCCGTTGACTATGTGTCAGACTTGTTGTCTCTGGTGGCCTTGCAAAGGACGGTCTAAAAAAATTATGAAAAGATTCCATAAAATTGCTGTTACCAGCACCAGATACGGTGCTACTGGTATGGGTAGACTATTGAAGATGACGAGACCGTCCCATGTTTGTCAAGTTACAACTGGGAGATTCACTCCCTGCACCTGCACGGTTGTTTGGTGGAAAAGCCGAGCTAAGATCGAGTAACAGCTTCTGCTGATACTCCTGCATACGTGCGTCCCTTTCTATGGCTGGAATTATGTCACAAAATTTGGACTTGTACTGGGGATCTAATAGTGTGGCAAGCCAGTAGTCATCATCACTTCTAATTTTGACAATACGAGGGTCATGTTGGAGGTAGTGCAGCAAGAAGGCGCTCATGTGTCTTGCGCGGCCATGCGGACCAAGTCCACGCTGTGTTTGTGGCATAGAGGTGCTAACCGTTCTTTCTTCCTCTAACATCTCCCCCCAACCTCTTTCAACTGAAATTTGACCAAGGTCTCCCTCATCCGCTGAGTCTTCTATGTCCATGGACAGTTCGTCCTCCATTTCTTCATGTCCTCCTGCACCTTCCTCAACATCTCGCCTGCTACCATGCGCCCTTGTTGATCCCTGTCCCCCATGGTCCCATGCCTGCCGCGTTGGTGATGATGAACGTCTGGACCTTGGTGATGTTGTTGTGTCTTGCGCATATGAATCCTCCTGTAGTTCCTCCCCTTCCTGTTGTCCCACCCCCTGACTCCGAATAGTGTTTAGCGTGTGCTCCAGCATGTAAATGCCTGGAATTGTCATGCTGATAATGGCATTGTCAGCGCTAAACATATTCATCGCCATGTCGAAACTATGCAGAAGGGTGCATAGGTCCTTGATCTGAGACCACTCCATCAGGGTGATCTGCCCCACCTCTGCATCTCGTTGGCCCAGGCTATACGTCATGACGTATTGCACCAGGGCTCGGCGGTGCTGCCACAGTCGCTGTAACATGTGGAGAGTCGAATTCCAGTGTGTCGCCACATCGCATTTCAGGCAATGAACCGGCAGGCCGAAAGACTTCTGGAGCGATGCAAGTCGCTCAGCTGCGGCGGTTGAACGGCGGAAGTGAGCAGACAGTTTTCGTGCCCTGGTCAGAAGGCCATCTAGGCCGGGATAGTGTGTTAAAAATTGCTGGACAACAAGGTTCAACACGTGAGCCATACAAGGCACGTGTGTCACCTTGCCCAGGCGAAGGGCCGCACCCAGGTTTGCAGCATTGTCGCACACGGCCTTACCAGGCTGCAAGTTGAGTGGAGACAACCATTTATTAAACTCGGACTGCAGAGCTGACCACAACTCCTCAGCTGTGTGACTCCTATTCCCAAGACATGTCAAGCTAAAGACCGCCTGATGCCGTTGCGCTCTGCTGCCAGCATAGTAATGAGGGGTGCGTGATTCCTTCTGCGCAGTGAGAACGCTGGTGGCCTGACCAGGCAGGCTTGGGGCGGAGGTGGAGGACACAGATGAGGTGGAGGAGGCAGAAGCAGTGGCGGAACTTGGACAGACAGAGGATTGACACACAAGTCGTGGGGACGGCAAGACTTGTGCAGCAGACCCTTCACCATCTATCACCATAGTTACCCAGTGCCCAGTCAGCGACATGTAACGTCCCTGTCCATGCTTACTGGTCCAAGTATCGGTGGTGAAATGCACCCGTTGACACACAGAGTTTCTCAAGGAAGCGGTGATGTTGTGTGCGGCATGCTGGTGTAGCACGGGCACACCTTTCTTAGAGAAGTAGTGGCGACTGGGCATCTGGTACTGGGGCACAGCGACAGACATAAGGTCTCTAAAATCCTGTGTGTCCACCAGGCGGAAAGGCAGCATTTCGGTTGCCAAGAGCTTACAGAGGGATAAAGTCAACCTCTTAGCTTTGTCATGGGTCGCAGGAAATGGCCTTTTATTTGTCCACATCTGAGGGACAGAGATCTGGCTGCTGTGTTTAGACGGTGTTGAGTAGGGTGTCCCTGGAAAAATGCAGGTTTGTGAGGAAAGTGCAGGCGGAGACATGATGTCGCCTTCATCCAACGTTGGTGCTATCGATGTCTGAGAGAGCTGTACACACGCACTTGTTTCCCCTTCCAAACCAACTGACGACCTACCAAGCAAACTGCCTGTTGCGGTTACAGTGGTGGAAGTTGTGCGTGGAAAACCAGGTGTGACAGCTGTCCCCACAGTCCTAGAAGATGAAGAGTGCGCAGATGCACTGGAAGGGGCAGGCGGTGGATGGTTCGCTCCGCTAGGCCGCATTGCAGCACTGTGAGCTTCCCATTGGGACATATGATATTTATTCATGTGACGAATCATGGAAGAAGTTGTCAAACTGCTGTGGTTTTGCCCTCTACTAACAGAATCACGACAAATTTTACAGATCACATAATTTGGGTGATCTTTTGCTATGTCAAAAAAGGACCAGGCTAGGCAAGGCTTAGAGGGCATGCGACCTGCTGATCCACCCCAACTAGTGCTCAGAGGCACAGTTGTGGCTGAGGATGCAGTTGTAGACGTGCTACCAGTACTCCGACTCTGTCCAAGAAGGCGCAAGGTAACTTCGTCGTCGGTTGCATCCTCCTCCACCGCCTCTGTTGACCTCCTCGAGGGCCTGACTGTGGGTTGACAGTAGGTGGGATCTAGAACTTCCTCATCAATTGTTGTGTTTGCACTCCCCTCACCCTCAGACCGAGCCTCTTCTTGCCCTGACCGAATATTTAAGTTGTCATCCCAATCTGGTATCTGCGTCTCATCATCATCAGTATGTTCCTCATTGTCTATAACAACAGGTGTTACAGTTTGTGAAAAAGGGTCAACATTATGCTCAGAAACTTGGTCCTCACGGCCTGCATCAGAGTCACAAAGGTTCTGGGCATCACTGCAGACCATTTCCTGGTCTGTACTCACTGTAGCTTGGGAGCAGACTTCTGATTCCCAGGCTATAGTGTGACTGAACAGCTCTGCAGACTCACCCATCTCAGTTCCACCATACTGTGCAGGGCGGATGGAGACTTCAGAGCTGGGAGAAAGCAAGTTTGATTGGGATGACAACTCAGAGGACTGGTGTTTTTTGGATGCGGTAGTTGAGGTGGCGGAGAGGGCACTTGTTGGACCACTTGAGATCCATTCAAGCATTTTCCTTTTTTGGCCATCATCTACCTTTGTTCCAGTTGTTCAAGTCCGTAAAAAAGGGAGCACATCGGATTGTCCACGGTAAGTAGTAGACATCTTACTTTTGCTGGAAGATGGTCTATCTTCAGCAGATGTTAATGGAGCTTTGCCACCTTCCCCACGGACAAACCCTTTTTTTCCTTTTCCAACACGCCTCTTCCCCTTTCCATCAGCATCTGTCATTTTGCCACTCATTTTGATTGCGACAAGATTGTGGTAGTAAAAATTGAGAGGTGGTGTAGATTTCAGCGGTGGTCTAGCTTTATTAACAGCAGAATAAACAACAATAATTATCCCTGACAATGCAGCTACGGCCCTTAAACTGGCAGCAGTGTTTGCTAGCATAATAGCTTAGTAAGAATGAGTTTGAGTGTGCAATGCAGGCAGACGTGCTGCAAATATCTTTGCACTAGTGGGACAATACAGAAGTCCAACAGCCACGTTTAGGATGACACTAAGTTCACTCAGTGTTTGCTAGTATAATGGCTTAGTAACAATGAGTTTGAGTGTGCAAAGGGCAGGAGGGTACAGTGGCACGGTTGTGGGTCTGGGTAGAGGAATGGAAGCCTCCCTTTCTATCCCTCCTAATGGGGAAATGCAGCGAGGAAATCCCTGACCTTAGCTACACAGACGCTGTCATCTTGTGTAGCTGTTAAAATCTGTTTTCACTGCCCTGACTGTCACCTATGGCTCTGACCCTGCCGGTATTAGCCCTTAGAAGGGCTGAAAGAAACTTCTATCCCTATTCTGTATAGCGCTGTGTATAGAGCGTACACAGCAGTATCGGAGACAGGAGCTACGCCAGCGGTGACTGACACCCAGACGCAGAAGAGATAATGGCGTCCGGACGGGCAGATACTCGTTTTTATAATGCAGGGACATGTGACATGGACATCCTATCACACATGCCGTTGCTTCTCTGGCTAAAAGTCCACTTAGCTGTGTGTGTGTCTGGGATTGGCTGACATGCTGGCCCGCCCCACTACACGCGCGCGCTTAGGGAAGGAAGACAAGGAAAAAAAAAAAAATGGCGATCGCCATTATCCAAACAGCAGTGATCTGAATGCGCTGTTCCCGCACACTATACACTTAAATTTCATAATAGTGTGAGTCACACTATTACAGCGGAAAGCCAGCTAGGAATTAGCTGGTCTTTTTTCTGCTAGAACCGTTCTCGAACGTATCTAGAACTATCGAGCTTTAGCAAAAAGCTCGAGTTCTAGTTCGATCTAGAACAGCCCCCAAAATCACTCGAGCCGCGAACTGGAGAACCTCGAACCGCGAACCGCGCTCAACTCTAATAATGTTATTCTATATTGTACACTGTTATTTTTCCTGTAAATTGGTGACATTGTCTAAGGTCTCACATGTATAGACAGAGGTACATTTTTTTGCCATGAGACATTTCAATGTGCCACTTATTAACGTCTTCATTTCATACTGCTGTGCAATCTTTTATCCTTCTTAATTTTTGTAATAAAGTTGAATTTTGTATCAATTTTGGTTTAATTTCTTCCAGTCTAGTTTTATAGGTATTATATTTTACAAGTTACTCTTATATCAAAGTGAATTTTCCCATAGGAAATAATTGAAATTCAGACAATTCGTTCCACAACCCAAAAATATTTACTGTATTTATACAAATTTATTACAGTAATACAAAATAATGTCCTGTATTCATATAAAATGATTACAGTACACTAATACAGAATACTGTACAGTAAAAAACGTAAAAGAAATTAAACTGCACTTTAGCTTACAAAAGAATTGTTGGTGTGCGGGAGATACTATAGAGAGAAAAAATGATGTATGAATATGACACCTTTAATGCACATGCCCACGATCAGGACTCACTGTGAGTCTCCTCCGCAGGAGGCCGCAACTGCTTGTACCCACGATCAGGGTTCGGAGCGCTGCGGTCTCTCGCTTATGTTCTCCCTATGGAGGACGCATACGAATCCGCAGCAAACAATTCACATGCTGCGGCTTTGAAAGACGCTCCGCAGGTCAGTGTTTGCTGCGGAATAAACAAGCACAGTGGGCGGGAGATTTCTAGAAATCCTGTCCACAGTGCTTGTACTGTACACCGCAGCGTTTTGGACTCAGCTGAAGCATGCTGTGTCCAAAACGCTGCAAACAGTGATCGTGGGCACGCACTTTTATTCTAGTACAATACACAAAAAAACACACCCCAAATCTTTTCTCCCCAAAACAAGTGCAGAACTAACCCAAATTGAGGTAGGAATACTGCACAGGCAGATTACAATGTGCTATACTGGTTAGCAGGAAGAAAGTACAGTACTGTATCCACACATGCAAATTGAAAGTAATGCTATATAGTATATACTGTACTGTACAATAGTATACTATATGCAGTACATATGTACAGAAAGTTACCTCCAGAGCGGGTCAGAGTGTGGTGAAAGGACAGAACCGGACGTGTGCACGGTGAGGATTTGCTCTTATTGCAAATCATTGCTCTTAAACCAAGTTACAAATTTTTAAAAAGCTTTGCTTGTCTTGCAAAACGCTCTCAAACCAAGTTACTCTTAATCCAAGGTTCCACTGTATATCTACATATATATTTACAAACAATCTTTATGTGAAAGAAGTCCTCCCATGGATATATTTGTACCCACCAAATTCTGACACCCCATCTAATAGCCTTGTGGTAAGCCAAAATTCAGATTGACCTAAAAATAGGATATACTGTGTATACATGTGTGTGTAATTTTATATTTTTATATATATATATATATATATATATATATATATATATATACACACACATACATATATATATACTGTATGTACATATATATATACATACATATATATATATATATGTATACATATATGTATATATATATATATATATATATATATATATATATATATACATACATACATACATACATACATACATACATACATACATACATACATATATACAGTGCCTACAAGTAGTATTCAACCCCCTGCAGATTTAGCAGGTTTGATAAGATGCAAATAAGTTAGAGCCTGCAAACTTCAAACAAGAGCAGGATTTATTAACAGATGCATAAATCTTACAAACCAACAAGTTATGTTGCTCAGTTAAATTTTAATACATTTTCAACATAAAAGTGTGGGTCAATTATTATTCAACCCCTAGGTTTAATAATTTGTGGAATAACCCTTGTTTGCAATTACAGCTAATAATCGTCTTTTATAAGACCTGATCAGGCCGGCACAGGTCTCTGGAGTTATCTTGGCCCACTCCTCCATGCAGATCTTCTCCAAGTTATCTAGGTTCTTTGGGTGTCTCATGTGGACTTTAATCTTGAGCTCCTTCCACAAGTTTTCAATTGGGTTAAGGTCAGGAGACTGACTAGGCCACTGCAACACCTTGATTTTTTCCCTCTTGAACCAGGCCTTGGTTTTCTTGGCTGTGTGCTTTGGGTCGTTGTCTTGTTGGAAGATGAAATGACGACCCATCTTAAGATCCTTGATGGAGGAGCGGAGGTTCTTGGCCAAAATCTCCAGGTAGGCCGTGCTATCCATCTTCCCATGGATGCGGACCAGATGGCCAGGCCCCTTGACTGAGAAACAGCCCCACAGCATGATGCTGCCACCACCATGCTTGACTGTAGGGGTGGTATTCTTGGGGTCGTCTGCAGTGCCATCCAGTCTCCAAACGTCACGTGTGTGGTTGGCACCAAAGATCTCGATCTTGGTCTCATCAGACCAGAGAACCTTGAACCAGTCTGTCTCAGAGTCCTCCATGAGCAAACTGTAGACGAGCCTTGACATGACGCTTTGAAAGTAAAGGTACCTTACGGGCTCGTCTAGAACGGAGACCATTGCGGTGGAGTACGTTACTTATGGTATTGACTGAAACCAATGTCCCCACTGCCATGAGATCTTCCCGGAGCTCCTTCCTTGTTGTCCTTGGGTTAGCCTTGACTCTTCGGACAAGCCTGGCCTCGGCACGGGTGGAAACTTTCAAAGGCTGTCCAGGCCGTGGAACGCTAACAGTAGTTCCATAAGCCTTCCACTTCCGGATGATGCTCCCAACAGTGGAGACAAGTAGGCCCAACTCCTTGGAAAGGGTTTTGTACCCCTTGCCAGCCTTGTGACCCTCCACGATCTTGTCTCTGATGGCCTTGGAATGGTCCTTTGTCTTTCCCATGTTGACCAAGTATGAGTGCTGTTCATAAGTTTGGGGAGGGTCTTAATTAGTCAGAAAAGGCTGGAAAAAGAGATAATTAATCCAAACATGTGAAGCTCATTGTTCTTTGTGCCTGAAATACTTCTTAATACTTTAGAGGAACCAAACAGAATTCTGGTGGTTTGAGGGGTTGAATAATAAATGACCCTCTGAATAAACTTTTCACAAGTTAAAAAAAAAACCCAACATTCTTTTTTGCTGCAGTGCATTTCACACTTCCAGGCTGATCTACAGTCCAAATGTCACAATGCCAAGTTAATTCCGAAT